>NC_091318.1:8815806-8995806 GCF_038502225.1 Cherax quadricarinatus
AGAGTATTCTGAGAGGGGACAGAACATTATGTGTGGGGAGGGAGTATTATGAGTCGTGAGAGAGAGCATTATGAGTGGGGGAGAGCATTCTGAGTGGGAAAGAGAGTATTTGGAGTGTGTGACGGAGAGTTTGAAGTTGGAGAGAGAGATTTACTGGTGGAACAGAGAGTATTTTCAAAATGGAAGTGAAGTAAATAATGAGAAGAGAAAGAAGGAAGAGGAGGAAAGAGAGAGATCTTTTTATCTAGCAAAACTGGATACATCAGTAGTGTACTGTTTACCCTTATTCTATGTGATAGTTACACAGTGGAAGGAGAATCAGTTTCTCTGTTATGTCCCATCACACAGGATCACGTACATGATGTTGAAATTTGTCAGCCTGAGCTGGCAGACTGCATCAGTGTCAGTCTAAGCTGGTAGACCTCAGTAAGACAATGAGGATATGGTCAAGTATTCCATTAAAGGTTCATCAGTTGGGGCAGCTTCAGAGGTTTCCTTCCAGTAGAGCTGCAGTTACTATCACTGGGGAACTACCATCTCTCAGGATGGTCTAGCAGAGATGAGGGAAGATGGAGAATTCTACGGGCGCCACCATACAAATTTCACTTCCTTGGTCCCCTCCTCACCTCCCATACCCACGCCACCTACCCAGCCCACACCACCTACCCAGCCCACGCCACCTACCCAGCCCACGCCACCTACCCAGCCCACGCCACCTACCCAGCCCACGCCACCTACCCAGACCACGCCGCCACCTCTTCTTTCCCATCTGTATTCTCGTTCTCTTTCCCACCAGTCTTCCTCTTCCTTCTTTTCCACCTGTCTTCTACTCTAATTCTTACCCACCTGTCTCCTCCTCCACATCTCTTCTTCCGGTTGTCATTTGATGAATTTCTAATGTTCATATAATTTTGTTAACTTAGACCCCATGGTAACAAACTTTTGTTGGAACACTGCCCCAATAAAAGCTTGCTTAATGGAACAATCTCAATAAAAGTTTGCTTATGAAATATTATCTTTGACCAGGTTATAGCCTGGTGTTCAGGAGATGTTAACTCGAGAAAAAAAAAGCAAGAACAACAGACGAAAAATCTTTTGTCTGGTTGCCACAAAGTGATCCATCAGACGAGTCATTAATTTCAAACTTTTTATTTTTTTTGAAATTAGAATTATTATTGTTAACAAATTTTTCTGGGCATCCATAACACTCTTTCCCCCATTCCTCCTCCCCAACTTTCTTTTTTCTCCTCCCCATTTTAGTCTCTCTCCTCCGTTCCCTCCTTGCTTCCTCCCCGCCTTTTCTTTTTTTTTTTGTCGCTCTTCCTTTGTTTCCTCCCCCTTTCTTTCCCCTCTTCTTCTCCCCTTCTCTCTTCCCCACTTCCATTTCCTTCTACTACTGCTCTTTCTTCCTTCCCACCCTCCCTTTCTCCCCACCTTTTCTTCCTTCATCCCTACCTTTTCCCCACCTTAAAAATTCCCTCTCCCCTTCTTACCCACCTCCCCTACTCTCTTCTCCACCCAAACACACACACCAACAACAGTACTGATTCAACATAAAACCAGTAATACAACATCAATACAACATCAGCAGTACAACAGTAGTCATACACCAGCAATACAACAGTAGTAATACAACATCAACAATACAACGACATCAGTAATACAACAGCATTAGCACAATAGGTAATCTATCTGATCGAACACAAACATGCGGTTATTACCACACCCACGGAGTCAAAATTATTATTATTATTATTATTATTATTATTAGCGACAACAACAACTACAACTACTACTGCAACGGTGGAACCACCACTGCCACCACTAGCACCATTACCACCAGGAGCCCCATCACCACTAAAAGTAACATTGTTACTACTATTACCAATACCATTCCTTCTAAAACTAGCACTAACACAACCACCATCACCACTAGCAACAGATACTAATACAACAGCTGACTCAATACAACATCCCCACCCCCACAAACCATCCCCTCCCCATCCCTACCCCTATCTCAACAGGCACCCATAAATTCACACAAACTTTCCAATTAAAATAATACTGAGCAAGGCACCAGAGTGCCAACTTTACTGGTGGCACTCACGAAGTGCTCAGTCTCCTAGTGCTGTGAACACCAGTGTTCAGTCTCCTAGTATTATGAACGCAAGTGCTCAGTCTCCTAGTATTGCGATCACCAGTGTCAGCCAATACGAATCTCGTAGCCTGAAAGACCCATCTCAGGCTAAACTTGTCGTGTAGCCTGACAGACCCGTCTCGGGCAACACTGGTCGTGTAGCCTGACAGACCCGTCTCGGGCAACACTGGTCGTGTAGCCTGACAGACCCGTCTCGGGCAACACTGGTCGTGTAGCCTGACAGACCCGTGACACTGGTCGTGTAGCCTGACAGTCTCGGGCAACACTGGTCGTGTAGCCTGAAAGACCCGTCTCGGGCAACACTGGTCGTGTAACACTGGGCAACACTGGTCGTGTAGCCTGACAGACCCGTCTCAGGCAACACTGGTCGTGTAGCCTGACAGACCCGTCTCAGGCAACACTGGTCGTGTAGCCTGACAGACTGGCAACACTCGTGTAGCCTGACAGACCCGTCTCAGGCAACACTGGTCAGCCTGACACTGGGCAACACTCGTGTAGCCTGACAGACCCGTCTCGGGCAACACTGGTCGTGTAGCCTGACAGACCCGTCTCGGGCAACACTGGTCGTGTAGCCTGAGAGACGCGTCTCGGCAACACTGGTCGTGTAGCCTGACACTGGCAACACTCGTGTAGCCTGACAGACCCGTCTCGGGCAACACTGGTCGTGTAGCCTGACAGACCCGTCTCGGGCAACACTGGTCGTGTAGCCTGACAGACCCGTCTCAGGCAACACTGGTCGTGTAGCCTGACAGACCCGTCTCAGGCAACACTGGTCGTGTAGCCTGACAGACCCGTCTCGGGCAACACTGGTCGTGTAGCCTGACAGACCCGTCTCGGGCAACACTGGTCGTGTAGCCTGAGAGACTCTCAGTCTCGGGTCAACACTGGTCGTGTAGCCTGACAGACCCGTCTCAGGCAACACTTGTCGTGTAGCCTGACAGACCCGTCTCGGGCAACACTGGTCGTGTAGCCTGACAGACCCGTCTCGGGTCAACACTTGTCGTGTAGCCTGACAGACCCGTCTCAGGCAACACTGGTCGTGTAGCCTGACAGACCCGTCTCAGGCAACACTGGTCGTGTAGCCTGACAGACCCTCAGTCTCGGGTCAACACTGGTCGTGTAGCCTGACAGACCCGTCTCAGGCAACACTGGTCAACACTGGTCGTGTAGCCTGACAGACCCGTCTCGGGCAACACTGGTCGTGTAGCCTGACAGACCCGTCTCAGGCAACACTGGTCGTGTAGCCTGACAGACCCGTCTCAGGCAACACTGGTCGTGTAGCCTGACAGACCCGTCTCAGGCAACACTGGTCGTGTAGCCTGACAGACCCGTCTCAGGCAACACTGGTCGTGTAGCCTGACAGACCCGTCTCAGGCAACACTGGTCGTGTAGCCTGACAGACCCGTCTCAGGCAACACTGGTCGTGTAGCCTGACAGACCCGTCTCGGGCAACACTGGTCGTGTAGCCTGACAGACCCGTCTCGGGCAACACTGGTCGTGTAGCCTGACAGACCCGTCTCGGGCAACACTGGTCGTGTAGCCTGACAGACCCGTCTCGGGCAACACTGGTCGTGTAGCCTGACAGACCCGTCTCGGGCAACACTGGTCGTGTAGCCTGACAGACCCGTCTCAGGCAACACTGGTCGTGTAGCCTGACAGACCCGTCTCGGGCAACACTGGTCGTGTAGCCTGACAGACCCGTCTCGGGCAACACTGGTCGTGTAGCCTGACAGACCAGTCTCAGGCAACACTTGTCCTGAGGAGAAAAAAAATCAGCAACACTCACTCTTCTTTTTTCCTAATGTCTGGCTAATGGGTAAGATTTTGGGGAGGGGGCTGCGTCCCCCCTGGAGGAAGAGCGAGAGGGGGAAGGGAGGAGGGTAAGAGGGGAGGAGGGTAAGAGGGGAGGGGGTAAGAGGGGAGGGGGGGAAGAGAGGCAGAGATAAACCAAATTTAATTAAATCCTCCAGTCGAGTTATTGTTCTTCTTAATTGAACGGCAGATGTGATTTATGTGATACACGCTGACACCCACCCAGCCAGCCACCCACCCACCCACCCAACCACCCACCCAGCCACCCACCCAGCCACCCACCCACCCACCCACCCACCCACCCACCCACCCAGCCACCCACCCACTCAGCCACCCACCCAGCCACCCACCCACTCACACACCCAGCCACCCACCCACTCGACCACTGGTGGGGGTTGTTCACACTTTACTTGTCTTAGTATTGGTGGCGGAGGGGACGAGGTTGTGGGGAGGGTGGGGTGGAAGGGAGATCGGGGGATAGAGAGGGGTGGTGGGGAGGGTGAGATAAGAGTAAGAAGGGATGGATGGGGAGGGGAGATGGGGAGGAAGAGATAGGGATGAGATGGGAGGGATGGGGAACGGTGGTGGGGGGAGGAGTTGCAGGAGGGGATAACAGAGATGGAGAGATATGTGAGAGGTGGTGGGGGGGGGAACATCATGAGGGGAGAGGAGATAGGATTCGGAAGGGGAATTGAGGGGTAAAGATATGGAGGGAAGGAAACGGAAGGTACGGGGAGAATGGAAATGATAAAAACTGCGAACGCAAGAAAATTAAGAATGCAGAAGTAACGGAGAGGGTGTAATGGAGGGAGAAGATGAAAGGAGCTGAAATGGAGGAGGGGAAATGGGGGGGAGGAGATATGGAAGGAAGGGTAACAGAAGAGGGGTAATGGAAAGAGACTACAGAAAGGAAAGGAGGGAGGAAAAGTAGGATGCTGAAAAGGAGATGGCTATAGGGAGGGAGGAAGGAAGAAAAGGATGGGAAGGGAGGTAGGAGGCAGGAAAGAAAGAGAAAAAGGGAGGAAGAAAGGTAGGAAGAGGAACGCAGAGGGAGTGAGGGAGGGGGTAAGAATAGAGGAAATTACAAGAGGACAAGAGAATAAAGAGGAAATGGGAGGGAGAGACGAACACAAGGGGGAGATGTTGTACCACCAGGGTACACAGGGGGGAGATGTTGTACCACCAGGGTACACAGGGGGGAGATATTGTACCACCAGGGTACACAGGGGGGAGATGTTGTGCCACCAGGGTACACGGGGAGAGATGTACCACCAGGGTACACAGGGGGAGATGCTGTAATACCAGGGTACACAAGGGGAGATGCTGTACCACCAGGGTACACAGGGGGAAGATGTTGTACCACCAGGGTACACAGGGGGAGATGCTGTACCACCACAGTACATAGGGGGAGATGTTGTACCACCACAGTACACATGGGAAGATGTTGTACCACTAGGGCACACAGGGGGAGATGTTATCACCAGGGTACACAGGGGGAGATGTTGTATCACCAGGGTGCACAGGGGGAGGTGTAGTACCTCCAGGGTAGAAAAGGGGGAGATGTATCACCAGGGTAGGCAGGGGGAGATGTATCACCAGAGGGGGGGAGGTGTAGTACCTCCAGAGTACACAGGGGGAGATGTACCACCAGGGTACACAGGGGGAGATGTTGTATCACCAGGGTGCACAGGGGGAGGTGTAGTATCTCCAGAGTACACAGGGGGAGATGTTGTACCACCACGGTACACAGGGGGAGATGTTATACCACCAGGGTACATAGGGGGAGATGTTGTATCACCAGGGTATACAGGGGGAGGTGTGGTGCCTCCAAGGTACACAGGGGGAGATGTTGTACCACCCGAGTACACAGGGGGAGACATTGTACCTCCAGGGTACACAGGGGGAGGTGCTGTACCACCAGGGTGCACAGGGGGAGATGTTGTACCACCAGGGTGCACAGGGGGAGATGCTGTACCACCACGGTACACAGGGGGAGATGTTATACCACCAGGGTACATAGGGGGAGATGTTGTATCACCAGGGTATACAGGGGGAGGTGTGGTGCCTCCAAGGTACACAGGGGGAGATGTTGTACCACCAGGGTGCACAGGGGGAGATGCTGTACCACCACGGTACACAGGGGGAGATGTTATACCACCAGGGTACATAGGGGGAGATGTTGTATCACCAGGGTATACAGGGGGAGGTGTGGTGCCTCCAAGGTACACAGGGGGAGATGTTGTACCACCCGAGTACACAGGGGGAGACATTGTACCTCCAGGGTACACAGGGGGAGGTGCTGTACCACCAGGGTGCACAGGGGAGGTGCTGCACCACCAGGGTACACAGGGGAGATGTTGTACCTCCATGGTGCACAGGGGGAAATGTTGTGCCACCAGGGTACCCAGGGAGAGGTGTGGTACCACCAGGGTACACAGGGGGAGGTGTGGTACCACCAGGGTACACAGGGGGAGGTGTGGTACCACCAGGGTACACAGGAGGTGTGGAACTTCCAGAGTATACAGAGGTGTGGTACCACCAGGGGTACACAGGGGAGGTCCAGACAGGCAAAACAGGGGCAAGGTTACCTGTACTCGGAGGTCACTGACCCTACCGCCCGGTCCCAGACCAAGCCATCTGATTTTTGTCTTGATCCATCAGGTTGTTAAGTACCTGCCGCTCGCAGTCCAACGTATGCACTACAACCCAGTAGATCAGAAACTGATTTGAGAAATTTATCGAGTTCAGGCCTGAAGACAGCTTAGGGTTTGTTGGTAATTCTCCCTATGCATGAAGGGAGGGTGGTGAAGAGTGCTGGTCCCCTTAAACTCGAGTTCTCTCTGTGTTTTCATTGTTCCCCTGCCAAGCCTTTTGTTTTCATATGTAGCGATATCTGAGGGCAAATCTGGGACCAATCCCTAAAGAATCTTCCAGATATATATTATCAGGAATCTTTCTTATCTAAATTTTAAGAAGTACAGTTAAGAGGGGCTTGAAGGGATTCCAGTAGTTTAAGTGCCTCACTGAATTTATACGATCTGTGAAGGTTCTCTGCACATTTTTCAATTCTGAATTTTCGCCTGACTTAAAAGAGGCTGTGATAGAGCAACCTGGAAAGTATCATCATTGACTTGGTATCTCTTGTTTTGAAAGTTCTAGTTATCTAACCTATTATTTTTCACGCAGTTGTGATAATTACATTGCTGAGGGTTCATGAAGGTGAGATCTTCTGACATTATCACTCCCAGGTCTTTTACATTAGACTTACACTCTAATGGGTCATTTTATTTTGTTTTTATTTCTCCAATCTTTCCGTAATGTAGTAACGGAAATTCGTTCTCATTCAGCATCATACTGTTGTCAGTGTCTAACTGAAAGACTTGATTCCTGTCTATGTCAGATGTGAGAATGACGAAGAGAAGGTGAATACTATGCCTTGGCAACGGAACTTTTCACTGCAGCAGCCCCTGATTTGTCTGCTTACTATTACTGTTTGTTTTCTATTAGGAAGTTAAATATCCATCTGCCCACCTTTACAGATATTCCCTTTGCTAGCATTTTGTGGGCAATTACCCAATGGTCGCACTTGTCAAAGGCTTTGGCAGAGTCGGTTTATACTATATCTGTATTATGTTTGTCGTACAGTGTATCCAAGACCATGTCGTAATGGTCCAGAAATTCCGAGAGGCAAGAGCGACCAGTTCTGAACCCATGTTGACCTGGGTTGTGCAACTGCTGCGATTCCATGTGATTGGCAATCTTGCTTCTTAAAACCCTTTCAGAAATCTTGATAATGTGGGACGTCAGCGTTATCTGTCTATAGATTTTCTTTTCACTTGCTTTATTCCTACTTTCGTGCAGTGATGCTATATCAGTGGTTTGTAGTAACTGGGATGACTGCAGTGTCCAGCCTCCCCCATAGAATATTTAAGCCGCGTGAAGGAAGGAGGAAGGGAAGGAGGGAGGGTTGTTGGAGGGAGAGTGTGTGTTTGCCAATGAGTCTGAAATGGACGGGGAAAATAGACGGGGGGTAGACTTACCAGGGTCTTGGGAATTAACAGGAAGAGGGGAGTTAGGATAGCGAGAGGGATAAAGAATGAATATTATAAGGGGAAAATGGGCCGAGGTATAGGGAAGAGCAGCATAATTAATGAGAGTGAGTCGAGGGGAGTGGCTTGGGGGGGGTAAGGGAAAAACAATAAGGTCTAATTATGAATAACCAGGTACTGATCGCCAGGTGAACAACCAGTAATCAGAACCGTCTAAGTTGCTAGAAACCAGAGCCACCCCGAGATATTAGCAGTCTTAAGGATGATTGATTCTAGAAACACCCTACCAGAGAGTAAACAATACAATGGGCGATGGGGGGGGGGGGAGATACGAGTCGAAATTGTCCGAAAACCTCTTCAGTGTAGTTCAAAAACAGTCGTGTTGTGTCTCCTGGTCGGGAGCAACAACAATCACAGGTGCAGGACTGGTCTTCACCACACCTTTCACTCTTTCCCCGGGACCACGAACGACACTATTGTCTTTAGGTGCTGCCACAAGAGAGGCCAATTTCCCAGAGCCGCTGCGTCTCGCGCAGGGATTATACAATTCAATATCCATTGACGATATTTGATGCTCGATTTGTGCTTCAGTCTCCGGTGTAGTTTGGGAGGTATTACACCACAATCTTGTTTGGCTACCAAGCATTAGTGAACAATCAATATATCAATAACTAATAGAGTGGGGAGGAGGAGGTGAGGATGGGGTGAAAAGGTGTGTGTGCAGTAGATGACGAGAGTAGTGAGAAGTGAGGATGAGGCGCGTGAGGCATCCTCTCTCTCATACCTCCATCCACACCTCTACATACCTCCATTCACGCCCCTACACAGAACCTCATGCCTCCATCCATATCCCTGCACACCGCCTCATAATACCACCCACACCCTGACACACCACCTCATAATACCACCCACACCCCGACACACCACTTCATACCACCATCCACACCCCAAAACACCACCCCATGCAACCATCCACACCCCTACACACCACCTCATACCACCATCCACACCCCTACACACCACCACAACACAAAGCAATATCAGTATTTAACCCTAATAACACATCAACACTCCCTGAACAGACCCAAGAAATTGTAACCTTTCCTCCAAACATCATTTTATTCTAGTCTCCAATGCTAGTATTTACTTCTCTATATTCACATAAAAATATCGTCTCGTAGTCTCCAATACTAGTATTTACTTCTCTATATTCACATAAAAATATCGTCTCGTAGTCTACAATGCTAGTATTTACTTCTCTATATCCACATAAAAATATCGTCTCGTAGTCTACAATGCTAGTATTTACTTCTCTATATTCACATAAAAATACCGTCTCGTAGTCTACAATGTATTTACTTCTCAATATTCCCAGGAAAAGTCTTCCTTAAGTCTACAACGCTAGCTAGTATTTGTTTTTGGGCAAGACTAAACGTTCCCGTGGACGGAACGTTTCACTTGTAACCCACAAATCTGGAGTCTACACTTGATGTTTCGATTCCTCTTGGAGTTCATATCGCTCCAGCACAGGTCGAAACAACAAATAGTTACATCTGGAAAATTTTATAGTCGTATAGCACCTGTAGAAAAGGAAGCACTCACAGTCGATCCAAGGAAGGGGAGGATAAGTTCAGTTCCTTGGATCAGAAACCCTTCTCAGCATCAAGACAAAATAATGCAATAATGTAAATATATATATATACCATTTTAAGCTTAAAAGTTGCAAAATGTTACCAACAAACTCCATTAACAACAACCCTCTTGTAAGTAGGATCCACCAGTGTTAAAAGTTTGAAGCCGATCGAAAGAAGGTTTTCCATAGTTTCTCATGGATACTAACTTCAGGAATGGTCTATACAAAAGTGAGCAGAGGAAACCTGCAATTGTTCCACCAACCTTCACCTTGTAATAGTTGATTAGGGCTGCAAAATTTGAAACTGATCGGATAGGACGTTCTTAAGGTATAAACGAAAGTCTTGGAGGAAGTTACTGGAAAATAAAAAATAAAATAAAGACAGACACACAGTAGCCTACAGTGAGCTAGTTCAACCATTAAAAACTCGAGATGTCAATATTTCTCAATTTTATTTCTGTAGTCCTACTTTGTTTAAAAATTCTCTACAATCCTCTAAGAAAATTTTTGTGGTTTCGTGATATTTAAGAGGGTCTTATTTTATAGAAAGTTGTTATAAAATTGGCAAATTAACACATTAAAATCCCAAATACATTCATGAGAGGGAAAGTGAAATATATTTAACATGATTTAGTAGGAACAAAAATTTTACAGTGCTTTAAACAAAATTAATAGATGTGTAACCACACAGTTGAATTTCACTCTACATCGTTATCAAATCAGGAGGCACCTTTTTGGACGTTCCAAACTACGCCGCAGAGGATTGTGGAAGTTATCTGCGCCTTCCAGGATGCCGGGAATGGGTTCAATGCTTGTATGTCACCTGCACGCCCCAATCGATCCTAGCTTGCTCTAGTTACAGTATACCAACACTGAAAATTTAAAGCTGACAAGACGAGGCCTACTGTTACGAGCGACATATTAACGAAAAGTTGGAAGGAAATAAACATTCAGGCAACTACTTACAGGTCACTTTCCGGGGATACCTAAGCAGCCACTGCCGTCAACAGGATAGATGCGGCGAGCACATTAACTAGCCACTTTGGTGGCAAAATCTTAGCCATCACTTAGTTCCAGATTGACCTCTGTAACCTCTCTCTCTCTCTCTCTCTCTCTCTCTCTCTCTCTCTCTCTCTCTCTCTCTCTCACTCTCACCACCTACCTACCTCAGTAGGTAGGTAGATAGCTACACCGCGAATGTCAGGCCCATACTGGGGTATGCAGCACCGGTTTGGAACCCACACCTGGCCAAGCACGTCAGGAAATTAGAGAAAGTGCAAAGGCTTGCAACACGACTAGTCCCGGAGTTAACGGGCATGTCCTACGAGGAGAGGTTAGGAGAAATCAAGCTGATGACACTGGAGGACAGGAGGGATGGGGGGAAGGTATATGATAACATATAAAATACTGAGAGGAATTGACAAGGTGGACAGGGACAGGATGTTTCAAAGATAGGACACAGCAACAAGGGGTCACGATTGGAAGCTGAAGGCTTAGACGAGTCACAGGGATGTTAAGAAGTATTTCTACAGTCATAGAGTTGTCAGGAAGTGGAACATTCTGGAGAGTGATGTAGTGGAGGCAGGATCCATACATAGCTTTAAGAAGAGGTATGATGAAGCTCATGGAGCATGGAGAGAGTGGATCAAGTAGCGACCAGTGAAGAGGCGAGGCCAGGAACTATGAGTGGACCCTTGCAACCACAATTAAGTGAGAATTAGGTGAGTACACACACACACACACACACACACACACACACACACACACACACACACACACACACACACACACACACACACACACACACACACTTGGGGTGAGTATAACACCAGGCACATCTGAAGCGCACATCAACCAAATAACTGCTGCAGCATATGGGCGCCTAGCAAACCTCAGAACAGCATTCCGACATCTTAATAAGGAATCGTTCAGGACCCTGTACACTGTGTACGTTAGGCCCATATTGGAGTATGCGGCACCAGTTTGGAACCCACACCTAGCCAAGCATGTAAAGAAACTAGAGAAAGTGCAAAGGTTTGCAACAAGACTAGTCCCAGAGTTAAGAGGTATGTCCTATGATGAGAGGTTAAGGGAAATCAACCTGACGACACTGGAGGACAGGAGAGATAGGGGGGACATGATAACGACTTACAAAATACTGAGAGGAATTGACAAGGTGGACAAAGACAGGATGTTCCAGAGACTGGACACAACAACACGGGGACACAGTTGGAAGCTGAAGACACAGATGAATCAAAGGGATGTTAGGAAATATTTCTTCAGCCACAGAGTAGTCAGGAAGTGGAATAGTTTGGGAAGCGATGTAGTGGAGGCAGGATCCATACATAGCTTTAAGCAGAGGTACGATAAAGCTCATGGTTCAGGGAGAGTCACCTAGTAGCGACCAGTGAAGAGGCGGGGCCAGGAGCTTGGACTCGACCCCTGCAACCTCAACTAGGTGAGTACAACTAGGTGAGTACACTGCCATCTCTCACTACCAGATTCCCCCTCTCTTCTCCATTTCTTTCTCATACCCTCCCTCCCACAACTCCCCTCCCCCCACCACTTATCCCCGCCACCACCACCATCCTCCTGGCACAATACCCTGGTGGAGGAAGAAGTCAAATTAGAGATGAGTGAAGTCACGAGAGACTCACCACAAGACCGCAAACATCACTGTCTCAAATTATTCACACACATGCCAAGTATCTGTAATGCCACCCGCTGTATCTCTGTCTCCCTGTGTTTGCATCTCTCTCCCTGTCTCTGTGTTAGTCTCTCTCTCTCTCTCTCTCTCTCTGTGTTTGTGTCTATATCTCTGTATGTTTACGTTTGTCTCCGTTTTCTGTGACTGTGTGTGTGTGTGTGTGTGTGTGTGTGTGTAGTTTAGAGCGCTAAATGACACTGTAGTTCAAGAGGTTTTTTTTTTTCAACTTTTCTAACACTTCCACTCACCTATTGTTTTCTTGTCATATCCTCCACCTTTTCCTGTACCACAATCCATTTTACCCCCTTCCCCTTTCCATTTTTTATCTTCTCTTTCCATTATCCCTCCTTTTTTTCTCTCTCCGAACTCTCTTCTTTGTATCCTTACCCTCTCCTCCCACATCGTCCTCCAATTCCTCCTGCCCTTCCCCCTTCCCTCCAGCTTTACGTTATGTGTTCAACCAAGGGTCAGCGAAATTAATCCTACCATCTTGCTGGCTTGGCTTATCACAATGAATATATACTCGCATTTGAGCTGTAATTGTATTGTGTATGTAAAACACTATTCCTTTGCTCCCCTACTTCCGCCCCCATCATTCCTCACTCACCATCCCTATTCTTTCCACCCCCGACACAGGTCTGGAAAACTGCAAATGTAGTCCCTTTATTTAAAAAGGGGACAGACAGGTGACACTGAACTACAGGTCAGTGTCACTAAGATTATGGAGAAGATTATCAGAAGAGCAGTGGAGGACTTGGAAAGGAGGAGATTCAAAAACAACCATCACAGTTATCGAGATCGTAAATCCTACCTCACAAATCTTGTAGAGTTCTGATATGGTAATGAAAGTTAGGGAGGGAGGGAGAGGGAGAGAGAGAGGGAGAGGGAGGGAGAGAGAGAGGGAGAGGGAGGGAGGGGGGGAAGGGTGTACCGTATAGTTTAGGACTGTAAGAAGGCGTTTGATACAGTACTCCCCATGAAACTGGCACAAAAGCTAGAAGAGAAGGCAGGAATTACAGGATAAAGACTACAGTGGGTCAAGAAATACTTAGAGGAAGTAGTAATGAGTTACTCTCAGGGAGATGACGACAGAATGGACGAGTGTGAAGAATAAGGTTCCACAAGGGTCAGTAATTCGACAAGCACTTTCTCGTGAATGTACACGACGTGACAGAGAACATTGAGTCAGACGTGTCACTATTCGCAAATGATGCACAACTAATGAGGAGAATATAAACAATAGTAGAACAGGAAAGAATACAAATGGATCTGGACAAGATATAGGATTGGTCTGACAAGCGGCTATTAGAATTTATCCCCAGCAAAAGCAGCTATGAAAATCTTGGAAGGGCAAAGACAACGGGAGACGGTACAGGCTTGGGGAAGAAAGGTTGCAAACCTCCCATAAAGAGAAGGACCTCGGGGTGAGCATAGTCCCAAGCACTTCGCCTGAGGATCACATCAGCCTGGTAAAAACTGCAGCAAACACAAGACTGGCAAATTTAAGGGTAGTTTTACAGGAACCACAATAAGAAGACATTCATGGCGTTATAAATGGCATATATGCAGCGCCAGTAAAGATCCCCCAATCTAAGAATGAACGTAAAGAAGCTAGAAAAAATGCAGAGGTTTCCTACGAGATTAGTCTCAGAGATGAGGGATGTGAGACGAGTCTAGAGGAGGTAAACCTGACGACACATGAGGACAGAAAGATCGGGGGTGACCATGATTACAATGTACAAAATACAAAAAAGAACTGACAGGGTGGACAGAGAGAGTGTCTGAGAGGCGAGTCTCGGGTACACGAGGGTACAGGTGGAAGCTAAAAACAGACGAAGTCACAGGGATGTCGGGAAATACTTCTTTAACTTCGGAATGGTCAGGAAATAGAACGACCTAGACGGGTGGATGTATAAAGAGGGAGGCAAAGATAGGAGTCGGATGACGGATAGAGAGAGGGAAGGTAAAGAGAGAAGGGTAGAATGACCAGTAGATTGATAGAGTAGAGTAGTGGGGGAGGTAGAAAGGGAGGGGGAGCTTAATTACTTGTAAAATCCCAGTAGAGGGAGAGGGGGAGCTCAGGCAGGATTACTGCCAAACTTCAGGAAATTGAGCACTGAGGTGGACACGAGCCTTTGTTGTGATGGCTGTGGTGGCTTGCTGCTGTGGTTGACGCCAGGCAGCCTGCTGCTGTTTTGGTGGAGGCCAGGCAGCCTGCTGCTGTTTTGGTGGAGGCCAGGCAGCCTGCTGCTGTTTTGGTGGAGGCCAGGCAGCCTGCTGCTGTTTTGGTGGAGGCCAGGCAGCCTGCTGCTGTTTTGGTGGAGGCCAGGCAGCCTGCTGCTGTTTTGGTGGAGGCCAGGCAGCCTGCTGCTGTTTTGGTGGAGGCCAGGCAGCCTGCTGCTGTTTTGGTGGAGGCCAGGCATCCTGCTGCTGTTTTGGTGGAGGCCAGGCAGCCTGCTGCTGCTGTGGTTGAGGCTAGGCAGCCTGCTGCTGCTGTGGTGGAGGCAAGACAGCCTGCTGCTGTGATGGAGGCAAGACAGCCTGCTGCTGCTGTGGTGGAAGCCAGGCAGAAGGCTACCTGGTAATTCACACTGCATAGTGTGAAATGACGAAATAAATATCACTTTGAGAACTGGTAAATAACTCGGCTCTCACTGCTGAATTATCTGAGGTGTGAACATTACGACTCGGGTAACTACTCAACGCCAAGGACTAAAGACCAGTCACTTGTAATGACACACAGAGAAAATCAATCATCAGGAGATGACTTGTCTACCTGGTGTTACTGGTCTTCAAGGTCCTACAGGTTCTGATTTGTGTTTGTGTCACATAAAAAGAAAACTGAGACATTTTTACGTACCACCACGGGGGAGGAAGATAATCACTAACTCCAGGTTACTTGTTGACGTTGTAAGCAGAGTAGTGATAACAGGGATCTCTTGACAACGTTACACACACACATTATTGACAAGCATTATTACTAAAGTCACGTTAGCCATATTAAATGAAACTCATTCTGCGGTCACCCTTGATGTTAGAGAATTCGTATGTGCTGAAAGGAAGGTAGAAGAGGCGTGGGAGAAGGAAGATAGGCAGGCGACGTGGGTAAGGGAACGTAGGTAGAGGGGGCGTGGATGAGGGAAGGTAAGTAGAGGGGTCATGGGCGAAGGGAAGGTACGTTGAAGGGGAGGATTGGGTGAAGGGAAGGAAGGAGAATAATGCAAATGTGGGAATAAAGGTTAAGGGAATCAGAGAGAAGGGAACAGTGAGAGAATGGAGGAGCAGGGAAGGATATCACAGTACTAATCAGAAAGAAAGAAAGAAGGAGGGAGAGAGAGAGAATATGATAAAAATCTCAGAGTTAATGTGACGTTTCTGAGGATTAGATTTTGCAGCCGAAGTGGCAAGCTTATTATGCACCTCATATTCATTCTGTGGAGGGTAGCACAAGAACATATGGACCCACAAAAGACCTAGAAACTAGGCCTCAAAAGGGTTTATAGGAGTGCATCTGGAATTATATCTACAGTTCACTTATCTACTGCAAGTAAAATTAAGAAATATGCTCAATATGTTTGGTATCTTATTTTCATTAATAAGGTATCTTAACATATTACTATATTCCTCAGTACGTGGACAATGAAGCACATGGTGACCAAAAAGCTGGCAACATACGCCACATACATTGTAACCAAGCTTAAACCTGGCTACAACGTCATCAGTCAATCTGTTCACATTGGAAGTTGTTCCATAAACGTACTTTTCTACGTTTATTTATATCATAGTGAATGATGGATCTACTCAGGCTTCTAAATGCATTTATATAACATTGTCTCATTATTTACTTCTCTCCTAATGCTAGACACAGACACACCAAAGTTCGGACGTAAGGTCGAAACTGCCATAAATCAGCTTTTTTGGAGGACACAAAGCACATAAGGAAAGCGAAAAAACACTCGTATGCAACATTACTGACACAGGCGCGAAGCTAACGACAACGCGAAACGCGATTAATAAACGCGAATTTTAATGGCATAGAGCGAAACTAGCGAGATTAACGCGAAACTCATGATGAAAAAAACAGAAATTAATGAAGCAAGAAGGAACGACCAAGAGCAAGACAGGAGGGAGGGAGGGAGACGGGAGAGACGGGGGAGGAAGACGGGAGAGAGGGAGTTAAACGGGAGGGAGGAAGACGGGAGAGAGGGAGTTAAACGGGAGGGAGGGAGACAAGAGCAAAAAGAGAAGAACGGCGGAAAGAGGAAGAGAAAAGTGGCGAAACGGGAAGAGGAACACGAAAAAATAAAAGCCATGAAGAGGGAGTGAGAAAAAGACAGGAGACAGGGACGGAGAGAAAAAGAGAGAATAGAGGAAGAACAGGGAAGGGAGGGAGAGGGGAGAGAGTAAGGGGAGAGAGGAGGAGAGGATCATCAGAACTTGAGGAGGGAACTATAAACGCCTGAGACACAGGACGCCACCTACAGCACAAGCAAAACACCCCGTCTGCTGCCTGTCACCTGACACCTCCGTGTGTGTGTGTGTGTGTGTGTGTGTGTGTGTGTGTGTGTGTGTGACGTGGGCGCGCGCAACACACACCCTAACAAACACCACAGTGCAACACACTCACACAACACCAGTGCAACACACAGTACCACTAGTGCAACACTCAACACTACCAGTGCAACACACACACCCTCACAACACCGGTACGACACACCCTCACAACACCAGTAAAACACACCCTCACAACACCAGTGCAACACACGACACACTCACAACACTGCCAGTGCAACACACGACACACTCACAACACTACCAGTGCAACACACGACACACTCACAACACTACCAGTGCAACACACGACACACTCACAACACTACCAGTGCAACACACGACACACTCACAACACTACCAGTGCAACACACTCACCCTCGCAACACTCTTCAACATGCCCAGCTCTCAACTTTTTCCAATTATTATGTTCAAGGTAGTTCATGCAGTGGATAACATTCAACCACCACCGCTAGCAACCATCACCACTAGCTTCAACCAAGCTACCATCGCAACAACTAGCTTCAACCAACCTACCACCACAACTGCTAGCTTCAACCAAGCTACCATCACAACCATTAGCTTCAACCAAGCTACCATCACAACCACTAGCTTCAACCAAGCTACCACCACCGCTAGCTACCATCACCACTAGCTTCAACCAAGCTACCACCACCACTGCTAGCTTCAACAAAGCTACCATCACAACCACTAGCTTCAACCAAGCTACCACCACCGCTAGCTACCATCACCACTAGCTTCAACCAAGCTACCACCACCACTGCTAGCTTCAACAAAGCTACCATCACAACCACTAACTTCAACCTAGCTACCACCACAACCACTAGCTTCAACCAAGCTACCACAACTGCTAGCTTCAACCAAGCTACCACCACAACCACTAGCTTCAACCAAGCTACCACCACAACCACTAGCTTCAACCAAACTACCACCACAACTGCTAGCTTCAACCAAGCTACCATCACAACCACTAGCTTCAACCAAGCTACCATCACAACCACTAGCTTCAACCAAGCTACCATCACAACCAATAGCCTCAACCAAGTTACCACCACCATCACCACTAGCTTCAACCAAGCTACCACTACCATCACCACTAGCGTCAACAAAGATACCACCACCACTAGTTTCAACCCAGCTACCACCACCACCACCAATAGCTTCAACCAAGCTACCACCACTAGTTTCAACCAAGCTACCATCACAACCACTAGCTTCAACCAAGCTACCACCACAACTGCTAGCTTCAACCAAGCTACCATCACAACCAATAGCCTCAACCAAGTTACCACCACCACCATCACTACTAGTTTCAACCAAGCTACCACCACAACTGCTAGCTTCAACCAAGCTACCATCACAACCAATAGCCTCAACCAAGTTATCGCCACCATCACCACTAGCTTCAACCAAGCTACCACCACCACTAGCGTC
This sequence comes from Cherax quadricarinatus, assembly GCF_038502225.1. Lineage (NCBI taxonomy): Eukaryota > Metazoa > Arthropoda > Malacostraca > Decapoda > Parastacidae > Cherax > Cherax quadricarinatus. The sequence goes on from NC_091318.1 coordinate 8,834,172, forward strand.
AACAAAGATACCACCACCACTAGCTTCAACCAAGCTACCACCACTAGTTTCAACCATGCTACCATCACAGCCACTAGCTTCAACCAAGCTACCACCACCACCACTAGCTTCAACCAAGCTACGACTAGTTTCAAACAAGCTACCATCACAACCACTAGCTTCAACCAAGCTGCCACCACAACCACCACTAGCTTCAACCAAACTACCTCCACCACCACTAGCTTCAACCAAGCTACCACCACTACTACTAGCTTCAACCAAGCTGCCACCACTAGTTTCAACCAAGCTACCACCACTAGCTTCAACCAAGCTACCACCATTAGCTTCAACCAAGCTGCCACCACTAGCTTCAACCAAGCTACCACCACTAGCTTCAACCAAGCTACCACCACCACCACTGCTAGCTTCAACCAAGCTACCACCACTGCTAGCTTCAACTAAGTTACCACCACTGCTAGCTTCAACCAAGTTACCACTGCTAGCGTCAACCTAGCTACCACCACCTCTAGCTTCAACCAAGCTACCACCACCGCTGCTAGCTTCAACCAAGCTACCACCACCACCACTGCTACCTTCAACCAAGCTACCACCACCATTACTAGCTTCAACCAAGCTACCACCACCACTACTGCTAGCTTCAACCAAGTTACCACCACTGCTAGCTTCAACTAAGTTACCACCACTGCTAGCTTCAACCAAGTTACCACTGCTAGCGTCAACCTAGCTACCACCACCGCTAGCTTCAACCAAGCTACCACCACCACCACCGCTACCTTCAACCAAGTTACCACCACCACCACTGCTACCTTCAACCAAGCTACCACCGCTGCTAGCTTCAACCAAGCTACCACCACCACCACCACCACTAGCTTCAACCAAGCAGCCACCACCACTAGCTTCAACCAAGCTACCACAACCACCATTAATAACTTCAAAGCTAATACCACCACTACTAACTTCAAAGCTAACACCACTACTAACTTCAGAGCTAACACCACTACTAACTTCAGAGCTAACACCACTACTTCTAGCTTCAAAGCTAACACCACCACTACTAATTTCAAAACTAACAACACCACTACTAGCTTCAAAGCTAACACCACCACTATTAGTTTCAACAAAGCTCGTACTGTTTGAACTCTAAACCACCTACAGTTAGCCTACGTGCTACAACAAAGCACCTACAGTTAGCCTAAGTGCTACAACAAAGCACCTACAGTTAGCCTACGTGCTACAACAAAGCACCTACAGTTAGCCTAAGTGCTACAACAAAGCACCTACAGTTAGCCTACGTGCTACAACAAAGCACCTACAGTTAGCCTACGTGCTACAACAAAGCACCTACAGTTAGCCTACGTGCTACAACAAAGCACCTACAGTTAGCCTAAGTGCTACAACAAAGCACCTACAGTTAGCCTACGTGCTACAACAAAGCACCTACAGTTAGCCTAAGTGCTACAACAAAGCACCTACAGTTAGCCTAAGTGCTACAACAAAGCACCTACAATTAATCTACGTGCTATATTACAATTTTCTGAAGTATATATGACGGAGTAATTACTTAAGACCAGACACCACAAGCACAGCTCTGTTTCTGCAATTATCCATAAGTAATCAGTTATGGGCAATTACATTAGCTACGATAACTGCCTGTTAGCACAGCTGTGGACGATAGTGGCTAGTTTATTGTGCACCCCATATCCATCCTGTGGACGATATTACAAGAACGGATGGATACACAAAATGCCTAAAAACTAGGCCTAAAGAGTTTTAACGAGGTACACTTGGCCACGTATTACTAATGTGTTTATCAATTGCCTTGAAATTTACGATACTTTAGAATAGTGATAAGATACACTAAGATATAGGTTAGTTAGCTATGTTCCTCAATAAGCAAGAAGTCAAGAACAGTGTTGAATATAAAGATTCTTTAATGTATTGTGTAGTTCTTCCGTGTGTTCTCAACACGTTCCCTGCTTTTTACTTTCCATATGCTTCCCCTCGTATTCTTTCTCCTCCTTTCCCTCTTATTTCGTCTTCCGTATATTCTTCCCCTCATCTTCCATTTTCTTGTTGTATAAAGACTAGTATCATTAGACTGAACAACTAGTTCACTTTAACAGATCTAGTTGCACTAAAACTCGTCACCAATACATTAAGAAACACAGTAAGAGGGTTAATATTACTTCTGTGACTCCAAGTCTGCTCTTCAAGCACTTCAGAATCCCATTTACATGATAGACACCAAGAACTTTATAACAGACTTTAAAAATGATCTGAATAATGATCAGGACAATAGATTTATCTTATTTTTCTGGATACCTTCCCACATAGGAATCAGCTGTCATGATACCAGTGAAGAAGCTAGGCCAGCTTGTAACAGGTTGGAGGTGGAGCTACAACTGAACATCTTCCTGCCATTGTTAAAACCATCCTACTGAAGGATACCAGCTCTGGTAGACGAGAAAACACATACCCAGAGACCTGAAGCGCTAAGTATCAGGCACTATGATCTGTTCTGCCCAGAAAATTGTGTTTGGGCAACATAAACTTCTAGAGTGTGTGGCATGGTGACTATCAGAATCAGGGTGAGCTACCGCCACCTGTGGAAGATGCGAGCAACCACAGGGGAGCCTCCCGTCCCTGATTATTCTACATGTAAGCTCTGTGAAAAAATGCATGCACGACCTTTAGTTGAGTGTCCAGTTGTCAAGTGACTTAAGGCCTGGTGAAATGGGGTACTTGGAACAGCGTGAATATTTTATCTACTCTGGGGTGTTTAAGGATATCCTCATTGTCCACCATGAATTTGCCAGACCTCATTAGTAGCTAGTGTTGCCTTAGTTATCTGCCTCCAGATGTACATAGTATGCAGATGTATACTTATATATATATATATATATATATATATATATATATATATATATATATATATATATATATATATATATATATATATATATATATGTCGTGCCGAATAGGCAGAAGTTGCCATCTTGTCTTAAATAGCAACGCTCATCTTGCCATATAGGACAAATGAAAATTTGTGTATGCAATAATTTCGCCAAAATCATTCTGAACCTAACGAAAAAAATATATTTGATTGTGTTTGTTAAGTACTAAATTATTGTAAACGTATTTAAAATATATTTAGTTGGGTTAGGCTAAAATAAATTGCTCTTGTTATAATAAGGTTAGGTAAGTTTTCTAAGATTCTTTTGGTGCAAAATTAAAAATGTTTACATTAACATTAATGAAAAAATGTATCTTTAAATGTATAAGAGAAAATTTCAGAAGACTTAATTTTAAATTAGTTCTTGCTAACTGACCAGTTTTACATATCCGGCACGACATATATATATATATATATATATATATATATATATATATATATATATATATATATATATATATATATATATATATAATGATTTCTTATTTCTTAGGACATACCTGCTTAGACTCTCCTGAGTATGTATATATGCATGTATTTCATACATGCATATTTGTGTAAATATGTTTGTGTGCAAGTGTTTATACATGCGAAGTTGTTATAACCACTGCCTCTTTCACAACACTACAGCACTTTCATGTTATTATTAATACTAGGACGTCTAGCTCTCCCATATGTACCTAACGTGTAGCACATATGACAAAGGTCATATTACAAATATCTACTCCCATTTACCACTACATATGTGCAGGTGGTACTGTGTGCTTTGTGGGTGTATAGACATGCGTGTGTATGTGTAATAATACATTATATAGCCAAATACACCAGCAATGGGCCACTGCTGGTGTGATCTATCAATTTTTATATATTTTTTAAAATACGTGAATATTATTCACGAGGCTAGCGCCATAATATATTTTTAGGCGTGCAATGACTCAGTATTGTTACGTACTACTGTATATACGTAGTAAGATATATTAATCCATCCAAATTCCTCTTCCCCCTCCATCCTTGTCTCTGCCTTGTCTTCCATATGTTTGTCTTTCTCCCGCTCTGGGATGATGGCGCTGTATAACCCTTGTGGTTTAGCGCTTCTTTTTTATTATAATAATAACCTGGGATGATGGAGACAGTTTCATAAAAAATATATTTCTTCAGTGTATGGGATAGGCTACTATGAGAGATAGTAATTCCCAACTCTGATGGAATAGAACCTTTCAAGCTGCCCTTGCTGATGAACCTTTAAATGATTTGACGATATCCTTGTCCTACTGAACTCTGCCAGTTTAGACTGACACTACTGAAGTCTGCCAGTTTAGACTGACACTACTGAAGTCTGCCAGTTTAGACTGACACTACTGAAGTCTGCCAGTTTAGACTGACACTACTGAAGTCTGCCAGTTTAGACTGACACTACTGAACTCTGCCAGTTTAGACTGACACTACTGAAGTCTGCCAGTTTAGACTGACACTACTGAAGTCTGCCAGTTTAGACTGACACTACTGAAGTCTGCCAGTTTAGACTGACACTACTGAACTCTGCCAGTTTAGACTGACACTACTGAACTCTGCCAGTTTAGACTGACACTACTGAAGTCTGCCAGTTTAGACTGACACTACTGAAGTCTGCCAGTTTAGACTGACACTACTGAAGTCTGCCAGTTTAGACTGACACTACTGAAGTCTGCCACCTCAGGCTGACACAATTCAACACTATGTATGAGACTCATCCCGTGGGATGGAATGTGACAGGGAATGATAGCTTTTGTTCTCACTGTGTAACTATCATATGAAACAAGGCAGCAGCACACTGCAGATGTATCCAATCCGTATTCTCCCTCCTCCCCTCTCTTTCCATTTCCTTTTCTCTCTTTTTCTAGCTTTTCTCCTGCTTCCTCCCCTTTATCTCCTCTTCTCTCCAGTTCCCCCACCAGCCAGTCTTCTCCCCAGTTCCCCCATCAGCCAGTCTTCTAACTAGTTCCCCCACCAGCCAGTCTTCTCCCCAGTTCCCCCACCAGTCAGTCTTCTCCCCAGTTCCCCCACCAGCCAGTCTTCTCCCCAGGTCCCCCACCAGCCAGTCTTCTCCCCTGTTCCCCCACCAGTCAGTCTTCTCCCCAGTTCCCCCACCAGCCAGTCTTCTCCCCAGTTCCCCCACCAGTCAGTCTTCTCCCCAGTTCCCCCACCAGCCAGTCTTCTCCCCAGTTCCCCCACCAGCCAGTCTTCTCCCCAGTTCCCCCACCAGCCAGTCTTCTCCCCAGTTCCCCCACCAGCCAGTCTTCTCCCCAGTTCCCCCACCAGTCAGTCTTCTCCCCAGTTCCCCCACCAGCCAGTCTTCTCCCCAGTTCCCCCACCAGCCAGTCTTCTCCCCAGTTCCCCCACCAGCCAGTCTTCTCCCCAGTTCCCCCACCAGCCAGTCTTCTCCCCAGTTCCCCCACCAGCCAGTCTTCTCCCCAGTTCCCCCACCAGCCAGTCTTCTCCCCAGCTCCCCCACCAGCCAGTCTTCTCCCCAGCTACCCCACCAGCCAGTCTTCTCCCCAGCTCCCCCACCAGCAGTCTTCTCCCCAGTTCCCCCACCAGCCAGTCTTCTCCCCAGCTCCCCCACCAGCCAGTCTTCTCCCCAGCTCCCCCACCAGCCAGTCTTCTCCCCAGTTCCCCCACCAGCCAGTCTTCTCCCCAGTTCCCCCACCAGCCAGTCTTCTCCCCAGTTCCCCCACCAGCCAGTCTTCTCCCCAGTTCCCCCACCAGCCAGTCTTCTCCCCAGTTACCCCACCAGCCAGTCTTCTCCCCAGTTCCCCCACCAGCCAGTCTTCTCTCCAGTTCCCCCACCAGCCAGTCTTCTCCCCAGTTCCCCCACCAGCCAGTCTTCTCCCCAGTTCCCCCACCAGCCAGTCTTCACCCCCGGTCCCCCACCAGCCAGTCTTCTCCCCAGGTCCCCCACCAGCCAGTCTTCTCCCCAGTTCCCCCACCAGCCAGTCTTCTCCCCAGTTCCCCCACCAGCCAGTCTTCTCCCCAGTTCCCCCACCAGCCAGTCTTCTCCCCAGCTCCCCCACCAGCCACTCTTCTCCCCAGTTCCCCCACCACCCAGTCTTCTCCCCAGTTCCCCCACCAGTCAGTCTTCTCCCCAGTTCCCCCACCAGCCAGTCTTCTCCCCAGCTCCCCCACCAGCCAGTCTTCTCCCCAGTTCCCCCACCAGCCAGTCTTCTCCCCAGGTCCCCCACCAGCCAGTCTTCTCCCCAGCTCCCCCACCAGCCAGTCTTCTCCCCAGCTCCCCCACCAGCCAGTCTTCTCCCCAGTTCCCCCACCAGCCAGTCTTCTCCCCAGTTCCCCCACCAGTCAGTCTTCTCCCCAGTTCCCCCACCAGCCAGTCTTCTCCCCAGCTCCCCCACCAGCCAGTCTTCTCCCCAGTTCCCCCACCAGCCAGTCTTCTCCCCAGTTCCCCCACCAGCCAGTCTTCTCCCCAGTTCCCCCACCAGCCAGTCTTCTCCCCAGCTCCCCCACCAGCCAGTCTTCTCCCCAGCTCCCCCACCAGCCAGTCTTCTCCCCAGTTCCCCCACCAGCCAGTCTTCTCCCCAGTTCCCCCACCAGCCAGTCTTCTCCCCAGTTCCCCCACCAGCCAGTCTTCTCCCCAGTTCCCCCACCAGCCAGTCTTCTCCCCAGTTCCCCCACCAGCCAGTCTTCTCCCCAGCTCCCCCACCAGCCAGTCTTCTCCCCAGTTCCCCCACCAGCCAGTCTTCTCCCCAGTTCCCCCACCAGCCAGTCTTCTCCCCAGTTCCCCCACCAGCCAGTCTTCTCCCCAGCTCCCCCACCAGCCAGTCTTCTCCCCAGTTCCCCCACCAGCCAGTCTTCTCCCCAGCTCCCCCACCAGCCAGTCTTCTCCCCAGCTCCCCCACCAGCCAGTCTTCTCCCCAGTTCCCCCACCAGTCAGTCTTCTCCCCAGTTCCCCCACCAGCCAGTCTTCTCCCCAGCTCCCCCACCAGCCAGTCTTCTCCCCAGTTCCCCCACCAGCCAGTCTTCTCCCCAGTTCCCCCACCAGCCAGTCTTCTCCCCAGCTCCCCCACCAGCCAGTCTTCTCCCCAGTTCCCCCACCAGCCAGTCTTCTCCCCAGCTCCCCCACCAGCCAGTCTTCTCCCCAGCTCCCCCACCAGCCAGTCTTCTCCCCAGTTCCCCCACCAGTCAGTCTTCTCCCCAGTTCCCCCACCAGCCAGTCTTCTCCCCAGCTCCCCCACCAGCCAGTCTTCTCCCCAGCTCCCCCACCAGCCAGTCTTCTCCCCAGTTCCCCCACCAGCCAGTCTTCTCCCCAGTTCCCCCACCAGCCAGTCTTCTCCCCAGTTCCCCCACCAGCCAGTCTTCTCCCCAGTTCCCCCACCAGCCAGTCTTCTCCCCAGTTCCCCCACCAGCCAGTCTTCTCCCCAGCTCCCCCACCAGCCAGTCTTCTCCCCAGTTCCCCCACCAGCCAGTCTTCTCCCCAGTTCCCCCACCAGCCAGTCTTCTCCCCAGTTCCCCCACCAGCCAGTCTTCTCCCCAGTTCCCCCACCAGCCAGTCTTCTCCCCAGTTCCCCCCCCAGCCCGTCGTCTCCCCAGCTCCCCCACCAGCCAGTCTTCTCCCCAGTTCCCCCACCAGCCAGTCTTCTCCCCAGCTCCCCCACCAGCCAGTCTTCTCCCCAGCTCCCCCACCAGCCAGTCTTCTCCCCAGTTCCCCCACCAGCCAGTCTTCTCCCCAGTTCCCCCACCAGCCAGTCTTCTCCCCAGTTCCCCCACCAGCCAGTCTTCTCCCCAGTTCCCCCACCAGCCAGTCTTCTCCCCAGTTCCCCCACCAGCCAGTCTTCTCCCCAGTTCCCCCACCAGCAGTCTTCAAGAGAGACGTCTCGTAACGGTACATTGACTCTCAAACTCATCCAATTACCAAGTATTAAAACGTCTCCCTCTCCAGCACTCTCTCTCTCTCTCTCTCTCTCTCTCTCTCTCTCTCTCTCTCTCTCTCTCTCTCTCTCTCTAGCAGATCCCACCTTCCTCATTCCAGGTTTGCATGTTCTCTCACTCTTCTTTCCATTACCCTCTCTCAAACTCCCATTCCTCACCTTTCCTTTCCCCTTCACTTCCTCCCCCTCCTCTCTCTCTTCCTTCCCTCCCCTTGATCTTTTCCTTTCCCTAGCTCTCTCTTTCGCTCGCTTGCTCTCTTTCCTCTTTCACTCCCATTCCTTCCTTCCCTCCCTCCCTCTCATCCACTCCCTCTCTCCTTCCCTTCCTCTCCTCCACTACCTTCCCTTCCTCTCCTCCACTACCTTCCCTCCCTGCCTCTCCTCCACTACCTTCCCTCCCTCTCCGCCACTACCTTCCCTCCCTCCCTCTCCTCCACTACCTTCCCTCCCTGCCTCTCCTCCACCACCCTCCCTGCCTCTCCTCCACTACCTTCCCTCCCTGCCTCTCCTCCACCACCCTCCCTGCCTCTCCTCCACTACCTTCCCTCCCTGCCTCTCCTCCACCACCCTCCCTGCCTCTCCTCCACCACCCTCCCTGCCTCTCCTCCACTACCTTCCCTCCCTACCTCTCCTCCACTACCTTCCCTCCCTACCTCTCCTCCACTACCTTCCCTCCCTGCCTCTCCTCCACTACCTTCCCTCCCTGCCTCTCCTCCACTACCTTCCCTCCCTGCTTCTCCTCCACTACCTTCCCTCCCTGCCTCTACTCCACTACCTTCCCTCTCTGCCTCTCCTCTACTACCTTCCCTCCCTGCCTATCCTCCCCGACCCTCCCTGCCTCTCCTCCACTACCTTCCCTCCCTCCCTCTCCTCCACTACCTTTCCTCCCTGCCTTTCCTGCACTACCTTCCCTCCCTGCCTAACCTCCACTACCTTCCCTCCCTGCCTCTCCTCCACTACCTTCCCTCCCTCCCTCTCCTCCACTACCTTTCCTCCCTGCCTTTCCTGCACTACCTTCCCTCCCTGCATTTCCTGCACTACCTTCCCTCCCTGCCTCTCCTCCACTACCTTCCCTCCCTGCCTCTCCTCCACTACCTTCCCTCCCTCCCTCTCCTCCAGTACCTTCCCTCCCTGCCTCTCCTCCAGTACCTTCCCTCCCTGCCTCTCCTCCACTACCTTTCCTCCCTGCCTTTCCTCCACTACCTTCCCTCCCTGCCTCTCCTCCACTACCTTCCCTCCCTGCATCTCCTCCACTACCTTTCCTCCCTGCCTTTCCTCCACTACCTTCCCTCCCTGCCTCTCCTCCACTACCTTCCCTCCCTGCCTCTCCTCCACTACCTTCCCTCCCTGCCTCTCCTCCACTACCTTCCCTCCCTGCATCTCCTCCACTACCTTCCCTCCCTGCATCTCCTCCACTACCTTCCCTCCCTGCATCTCCTCCACTACCTTCCCTCCCTGCCTCTCCTCCACTACCTTCCCTCCCTGCCTCTCCTCCACTACCTTCCCTCCCTGCCTCTCCTCCACCACCCTCCCTGCCTCTCCTCCACTACCTTCCCTCCCTGCCTCTCCTCCACTACCTTCCCTCCCTGCCTCTCCTCCACTACCTTCCCTCCCTGCCTCTCCGCCACTACCTTCCCTCCCTGCCTCTCCGCCACTACCTTCCCTCCCTGCCTCTCCGCCACTACCTTCCCTCCCTGCCTCTCCTCCACTACCTTCCCTCCCTGCCTCTCCTCCACTACCTTCCCTCCCTGCCTCTCCTCCACTACCTTCCCTCCCTGCCTCTCCTCCACTACCTTCCCTCCCTGCCTCTCCTCCACTACCTTCCCTCCCTGCCTCTCCTCCACTACCTTCCCTCCCTGCCTACCTTTCCTCCCTGCCTCTCCTCCACTACCTTCCCTCCCTGCCTCTCCTCCACTACCTTCCCTCCCTGCCTCTCCTCCACTACCTTCCCTCCCTGCCTCTCCTCCACTACCTTCCCTCCCTGCCAGCCAAGAAGGGAGAGTCCAGCAAGGATACAATTACAATGCAAATCTCACTAGCCGGGCTGGCATCTTCTTTACCCAGTGCTCGTCAGGCAATATTTCATTCAATATCAGCCTATTCAGAAAACCAATTCCATTTGACAAAGTCTGCCGTCGTAATCTGAGATAGAGCCAATTTCAAATTCAATGTTTCGCAATAAAGGAGGAAGTATCTGATTGCCTAGCCCAGTGCCTTCTTACCGACCCTACGACGCCTGCCCTCAAGGGCTAATTCTCCGCCAGCCACACCCCTGAGGGTTACACCTCCGTGCACTTTAATGGTAGAATTAATGAAATTTCGAGTCACATTTACTTAACAAAAAAGGGGGGAGGGGGAAAAGCAAGTGGAATAGAGGAGGGGGTTGAATGCCGCCACTCAGGCTACCCCCTCCCGTCACGCTACACACACACACACACACACACACACACACACACACACACACACACACACACACACACACACACACACACACACACACACACACATGCACACACACACACACACACATACACACACACACATACACACACACACACACACATGCACACACACACACACACATACACACACATACATACACATACACACACACACACGACCAGCGAAAAGGCGGGGCCAGGAGCTAGGACTCGACCCCTGCAACCTCAACTAGGTGAGTACAACTAGGTGAGTACACACACAAAAGCAAGCTAACCTGTTCCTCCAACCTGCAACTCCCCAATCCCCTTCCCCAACCACAGCGTCCCCTAACCCCCCCTTATCCACCATCCTTCCCCCCCCCCCATCCTCTGTCCTTCAACTTAGCTCCCAAACAATTCTATTCAACAGCCCCTTGTAGGATTGTTGAGTTGACAAACAAGAATGAGTCTATCGAGAGAGAGAGAGAGAGAGAGAGAGAGAGAGAGAGAGAGAGAGAGAGAGAGAGAGAGAGAGAGAAATAAAGCCCACAAAACTTTAATAATATTTGGGTTATGTAATCAATCAATTCTTGAAGACGGCTGGAGGATTAGCTGTTGTTTTTGTTGATGTTGTATTCTTACTGTATGAAGCCTGGAGTTGCAGTTGAAGCTACTGTGCTGTATCTGTTATTGAGGTATGAGACTTGGTATTGCTGGCAGTACAATCAGACAATATTCCTCTGCTATATTCCTCTGGGATAATATTTCTCTGGGTTAATATTCCTCTGGGCCAATATTTCTCTGTTATTATTCCTCTGGGATAACAGCTGTGTCGAGAGCGAGAACCACAGCTGGTATCACCTCCTATACATTGCGTAATATTGAGAGAAAAAGCAGGTTCACGCACGAGTATGACGCATGAGTCAAGCACGCATGCGGGTACGGCATGCGTGTTGCCCGCAGTCACCGCAGACAACGGAGACAAATTGCAAGGCGGCTTGAACGAGCGACGAGGACATGTTTGAGGACAGACCATGAGAGACTACAAAGACAGACTACAAGGATAGACTACCAGAACAGATTGACAGAAACTATGAGGAAAAACTGCGAGAGACTAAGAGGACAAACTACAATGAGAAACTACGAGAGCACACTACAAGACTATGAGAACAGACTACAGGACTACAGAAACCAACTATAAGACTACGAAAACAGACTACACGACTACGAGGGCAGCCTACACGACTACGAGGGCAGCCTACACGACTACGAGGGCAGCCTACAAGACGACTCGGACAGAAAATCATTTAAGAACCCCAAAAGAATTCCAGTGAGACCATGACCACCTAACAGAGTACACAGCACCAGCCTTGAGCCCTCACCTAATCGTGCAGAGAAACTAGGAAAGAGTGTAGAGGTCCGCAAAGGGACTAGTCTGGAAACTGAGGGGGCCAGACGCTTCCTTTAATAAGGTCACACCTGCAGCGAGGTCACACCTGAGAGAACGTGTGGAAAATGCGTGAGTCTTGTATTGCGCATCAGAATTAATAATGGCCTCAAGAATTAATGAGTGTGTGTCTGTGTCTACTCGCTTACTTGCAGTTGCTTTGGTTGAGTCGTAGCTCCTGGCCGCGCCTCTTCTCTGGTCATTACTACGTCCATTCCCTACTCCATGAGCTTTATCGTACCTCTTAAACCCATGTATGCCTCCACTACATCACTCTCCGGATTGTTCCACTTCCTGACAACTCTAAAGCTAAAGAAATACTTCCTAATATCCCTGTGACTCATCTTTGTGTGTGTGTATAGCTCGGTAAACACACACACACACACACGCGCGCGCACACACACACACACACACACACACACACACACACACACACACACACACACACACACACACAATAAACATTAACTTTTTTAATAATACTGATCGGTAGAGACGCCTTTTGGTCGTTACTTCTGGCGCACCAAATCGTCATTATGCGCACGAATAGCGCAATGAAGCGCACGACCAGCGAATTAGTGTCACGGAGCCTCACGATCACACCCACGACCCCAGTTGCCCAACACACGACCCCAGTTGCCCAACCCATGGCCCCAATTGACACCCACGACCCCAGCTGCCACCCACGACCCAAGATGTAACCCACGACCCCAGCTGCCCAACCCACAACGCCAGTTGCCACCCTCGATTCAAGCTGCCACCCACGACCCCAGCTTCCACCCACAACGCCAGCAGCCACCCACGACTCCAGCTTACCACCCACGACCCCAGTTGCCACCCAGGACTCCAGCTGCCACCCACGAATCCAGCTTACCACCCACGACACAAGCTGCCACCCACAACACCACCTGCCACCTATGACCCCAGCTTACCACCCACGACTCCAGCTTACCACCCACGACCCCAGCTGCCATCCACGACTCCAGCTGCCACCCACGACCCCAGCTGCCATCCACGACTCCAGCTGCCACCCACGACCCCAGCTGCCATCCACGACTCCAGCTGCCACCCACGACTCCAGTTCACCACCCACGACGCAAGCTGCCACCCACTACACCTGCCACCCATGACCCCAGCTTACCACACACGACTCCAGCTTACCACCCACGACACAAGCTGCCACCCACTACACCTGCCACCCATGACCCCAGCTGCCACCCACGACTCCAGCTTACCACCCACGACCCCAGCTGCCACCCACGACTCCAGCTTACCACCCACGACTCCAGCTGCCACCCATGTAATGCACACCATACGTGTTCCCTCCTGGGTTAAATAACTTGTGGAAGACAAGAATAACAATAACAATAACAATAACAATAACAACATTATCAAATACATTACTATGGCAGCATTTGAACAAACAAGGACACACCAAAAGAACACAGACTACAAGAACAAAGCAAGAACATAGACAACAAAATAGATGACCAAAAAATATGAAAGAAAAAATAGTGAAAAGGAGAGAACAAACAAAACACAGGAACACAAGCTACAAAAACAGTTATATGAACAACGTGAACAATTTGAACATGCTGATTATCTCTCTCTCTCTCTCTCTCTCTCTCTCTCTCTCTCTCTCTCTCTCTCTTTCTCTCTCTCTCTCTCTCTCTCTCTCTCTCTCTTTCACACACACACACACACAGCTAGACTGTTTCATATTCCTTATAGTTACTACTACTAAAACAAAACAACCACAACCACCAACTACCACTAACCAGCACCACCAAGTACGGTAGGTGGGTAGGTAGGTGGGTAGGTTAGGCAACTTTATATTTAAGTCGACCAGTAATTATAAGATGCTAATTATCTTCCTAATAATGCCCAGATAACCACTACACTTAATTAACTTCCCCCTGGAAACTGCTCACTACTAGAGTAGTGGTGCTAATACCACCCACTATCACTGCCCCCACTAGAGTAGTTGTTGCGGCCCCTGCCAAACTAGCGGTTAAATAGTTAACCTGCCGGCCGGCAGTACCACTGGGTGCGTCATCAAACCCAATGTGGGGGCTGCTGAGCCGGCCTTAGAGCAGTAAGAGCCTGAGTGCCTCACGGTACACACCTAAGCAGTAGGTACCTGACCACCGAAGGGTACACGTCTACTGGCTTTAGTAACAGTATGTACCAGAGCGCCTCGCTGTACACACCTAAGCAGTAGGTACCTGACCACCGAAGGGTACACGTCTACTGGCTTTAGTAACAGTATGTACCAGAGCGCCTCGCTGTACACACCTAAGCAGTAGGTACCTGACCACCGAAGGGTACACGTCTACTGGCTTTAGAAATATTATGTACCTGAGCGCCTCGCTGTACACACCTAAGCAGTAGGTACCTGACCACCGAAGGGTACACGTCTACTGGCTTCAACATTAAGTACCTGAACTCCTCAGGGTACACGTCTATGCAGTAGGTACCTGACCACCGAATCGTACCTATCTACTGGCGTTAGAAGAACCTGTCACCGCAGCTCACTGAGTCTGTTGGCCCCTCAGTTACTTGACGGCCGCATTCAGTGAACTTGCAGCATGGTGTTCGGCTAGCGGTGTGTCAACCGCCTTTGGAGAGGATTTACTGGACTACCGGTGATGTCTGTGGACTCACCGTCTACGTTGATCAACTGTGGGCCGGAATCATCAGATGCTGTTTAGTGGGACATTACATGAAGAAAAGGTTGGAGTGTTACACTGAACTGGGCCAGGACCGTAGTGTGACACTGAGGGACGTACGATGGAGTGGAACACTGAGATATGCACAGGACCGTAGTGGAACACTGAGATGAAAAGGGTGTCGTGGGACACTGAAGATGGCCTGGTTGTAGTGTACACTGAACAGTGTCGTGTGACTGACTTCGTGTCGTGAGAGGCAGTTGATTGTAATTTATTATTATAAAAATGTTATTTATAATTTATTGTTTTAGCATAGAGATATATATATATAGTGACAGTAGTGTCAAGAGTTGTACCCTGTGTAGGGTTATTAATTATATTTTAGTAAAATGCTGATTATAATTTATTATAGTAACATGTACATATTATTATATCATAGTTCAAATACCTCTAGACCAAAGATAGTTGATTTTTATATATTAAAGATTAATTTATATTAATGTGTATATTTATGTATCCCGAACTCTTTATTACAAAAGGAGTAAATCTCTCTCTCTTCTTTTAAAAATTACTTTTTTTGTAATAGTAGTGGTGCTAATACCACCCACTATCACTACCCCCACTAGAGTAGTGGTGCTAATACCACCCACTATCACTGCCACCACTAGAGTAGTGGTGCTCATACCACTATCACAACTACCACTATATAGAGCAGAGGAGCTCATACCATTAACTAGCAGCAAGAGGTTGATTGTACAGGTAGCCAACAAAATAAGTCTTGCTTTAAGCCAGGATGAGGTCAAAATAATCCTCGAAACCAGTTACGGATATAAAATGAATGCAGTAACTTTAAGTTCGGTGTATGTTAACGTTACGAGACAAGAGTGAGGAGGGGATGCGCCAGCCTGTGTCAACAGTGATTACTTTCAAAGTGACAGTTCTAATCTGGAAGAGCAGTGTTATTGATTGTTCTTACATTTAAGCTAGTTAATAAATGTAGTGATTACGTGCAGCCAAGAACTTTATTGTTTTTTTATGATAGCGGCCATCGCCCTCCGAGGTAGGGTGACCCAATGTATACCGGGGGGGTCAACGCCCCCGCGGCTCGGCCCATGACCAGGAGACTCCTTCACCATCACTCAGCTGTCTTTTATATACGACAGATGCAATAATATTAATGTTGTGAGTTTTCAATGAGCCGCCTGTCACATTTTCCACAAACCACAACAGGATAAAATGATGAGTTTGTAACTGAGCGAAATATATATAAGCGTGGAATGTGTTGACTCGTGACCTGTGACGTTCTCGTTTGGTCTACTGCCATAACCAGATCAGTTGACACGAAATCATTAACCACTGCTGGATATATAATCTTTCTTTGGGTGATATTTACTGCACCCAGCTGTTCCCTCCTGCTGTTGCTGCTGCTTAAAAATAAGTGTTCCGGTAATGTACTTTTTTCTGACTGATTCTGCATCTTTTAATCTTTCCTTTGCCTCTCTTTTCGTTTATCGTAGTTCTTGACCAATTACTGTGCCATGATGGGTCATGAAGCCTTTGTATCACTGAGCGATTAGGAATAATTCACATGTACTGGCTGTCAAAATGGTCAACTAATCTAGTTTGAAAAGCAGTTTCTGTCTTCGAAAACTTAAATTTTAATTATTGCAATGTCGTGAAACTTTTGTACATCCTCTAAATCACTGGTAGTGCGTCGTGTTCATATATAATAAACAATATGCAGATTTAAAAAAAAAAAGTCATATTATTACTGAGGTTGTCATTGTGAGATCCACACACACACACACACACACACACACACACACACACAACCCGCTATGGTATCACACCTGAGCATACACATGATTCCAGGTATCAAGTATTGTGTCTTACTGGAATCAAAAGTGGAGGCAACACTACCACGTGTTATGATAACTCACTGACTTTCTTCTCTGGGTAATAATTGAAGGGAGAGGCGGCACTCCTTCCAGTGTTTCCAACTTGTGTTGATAAGTGTTATATAAACATCTTAACACTATTACACGAAGCTTTTTAAATAATTGTTCTGGGGGTCTAGGGTGTGCCGAATAGGTAAAACTTGCGATTTTGGCTTAAATAGCAGCGCTTTTCTTGCCGAATAAGGCAAGTGAAAATTTGTGTATGTAATAATTTTGTAAAAATCATTCTGAACCTAACGAAAAAAATATATTTCTTTATGTTTGTTTATTATTAAATTATTGTAAACTTATCTAAAATATAATTAGCTGGATTAGGCTAAATTAAATTACGCTTGTTATAATAAGGTTAGGTAAGTTTTCTAAGGTTCTTTTGGTACAAAATTATATATATATATATATATATATATATATATATATATATATATATATATATATTATATATATATTTTATTTATTATTATTTTTTTTTATTATCACACTGGCCGATACCCACCAAGGCAGGGTGGCCCGAAAAAGAAAAACTTTCACCATCATTCACTCCATCACTGTCTTGCCAGAAGGGTGCTTTACACTACAGTTTTTAAACTGCAACATTAACACCCTCCTTCAGAGTGCAGGCACTGTACTTCCCATCTCCAGGACTCAAGTCCGGCCTGCCGGTTTCCCTGAATCCCTTCATAAATGTTACTTTGCTCACACTCCAACAGCACGTCAAGTATTAAAAACCATTTGTCTCCATTCACTCCTATCAAACACGCTCACGCATGCCTGCTGGAAGTCCAAGCCCCTCGCACACAAAACCTCCTTTACCCCCTCCCTCCAACCCTTCCTAGGCCGACCCCTACCCCGCCTTCCTTCCACTACAGACTGATACACTCTTGAAGTTATTCTGTTTCGCTCCATTCTCTCTACATGTCCGAACCACCACCATATATATATTATATATGTCGTGCCGAATAGGCAGAACTTGCGATCTTGGCTTAAATAGCAACGCTCATCTTGCCATATAGCATAAGTGAAAATTTGTGTGTGCAATAATTTCGCCAAAATCATTCTGAACCTAGTATTAAATTATTGTAAACAAATCTAAAATATATTTAGTTGGGTTAGGCTAAAATAAATTGTTCTTGTTATAATAAGGTTAGGTAAGTTTTCTAAGTTCCTTTTGGTGCAAAATTATAAATTTTTACATCAACATTAATGAAAAAAATATATCTTTAAACGTATAAGAGAAAATTTTAGAAAGGACTTAATTTTAAATGAGTTCTTGCTAATTGACCAGTTTTACATATTCGGCACGACATATATATATATATATATATATATATATATATATATATATATATATATATATATATATATATTATATATATATATATATATATATATATATATATATATATATATATATATATATATATATATATATATATATATATATATACGTGTATAATTAGGGGTGGGAAAAAACTGGCAATACAGATAATTACTATGCGGGTTCACCATACAGACAATTTTCGAATCACAATTATTAATCGTGCAGAATTATACGTTTTCTTGTTATTTTCGGCCACCACGTTGCCAAATGTTACTGCGTAGTTTGCTATAATTTGCCAACTGGAAGTTAGATATGTGTTTTTTATAGGTTTACGTAACCCAACTTAAAATCAAATAAACAGTGTTTGAAATATTGCAGAATGCGTCAAGAAGCTGACGTTGAGAACCTAATTAAAAATTAACGTAGGGAAACATATGACAAAGACTGGTGTCAGGTGGCAGTGTCTCGTTTCCTGAGGAATAAAACACCAGCAGCTGTGAGGAAGGGGCCTCAGCACTTCCACAATGAATCCTTCACTCTACGATGTTTTTCACCCTCAGCGTGGAACAGCACACACTGCCCCCCCCCCCTGAACGCCGCTCAAACAAGAACGTGACAGCAGATTTGTATACAATATACGTATCTTGTATCATGAAGCTCACACGAGAATGCATTCACACACCAATCACATTATGCATCGTATACATTCGTTGTGTTTAGCTAATATCCTTTGATTAGATATACAAAGGGATTAGTTTACAACGAATAAGATTTAGGAATCAAACACATGCGTGGTGATTAGCTAATATCACCCTTAGGTTAGGTGTGAAAAGAGCCTAGTTTAGAGTGACCATCAAGACTGATTCCCCCCTCTTAATGACTTTCCGCTCTGCGCCTCTAACATTCAGTTTACGACATAAATAACATCAAGATAATATATGCCAGACAACACGCGACCAGTCGCAACACCACCTCGCTTATTTCAATTTCCAAATTACTCCATGATTCAAAAGTTTATGGTTACAGTGGGAGCCAGGTTCATGTATTCACGGTAAAAATGGTTGTGGGATACCCACAGGTTGTTGGAAAAGACACAAAATACAAACTCCGGGACAGTTTACTGGAAAGCTTTTCTTTCGGTCGTGGGACCCTGGGGAGACACCTGGAGTGACCCTGGGGGACACCTGGAGTGACCCTGGGGGATACCTGGAATAACCAAGGTCTCTGGTTCGAAACGTTACCGATAAAAGGTCCGAGTAATTGCATTCTGTCTGTTTTTTTTATCTGTATCTGTGTCTGTCACTCCCGCTCATTCTCTCTCACCCTCCCTCCCTCCTACTCTAGCTCCTCTTCAATACCTCACTCATTCTTTTTCTCTTTCAATCAGTCTCTCTACCTTTTTTACCGTGCTCCCCCCTCTCTCCCCCTCCCCATCTCTCTTCCTCTCCATCTCTCTTCCTCCTTTCTCTGTGTGTGTCTCTATCTCTCTGTCTGTCTGTCTGTCTGTCTATCTCTCTCTCTGTCTCTCTCTCTCTCTCTCTCTCTGGCAGGGAAACGAAGGTGTAATCAGGAGAGAACCCAAGCTGAAGCCGACTGCAGATTGCCACTTCGTTTTTAAGACACTCCCAGCCTAAGTATCCTTAATTTGAATACTAAATGCTTTTGAATATTCTATGAGAGGTCTGGAAGCCGTTAGTAATGTGTAATATTGTCTTCACGCGGAACAACTGCTGCCACAAATAAATGCTATTATTCCATACTTAAAAGTGCTAGAATTATGGCCTTCTGTATATTCTTTGTAGATATACAGGCTGAAAAGTGTCCATGTGAGCAGCTGTGATTACTGGAGGCACGTGCAAGGGAATATATACTTAGAGACGCCTTTCTCTCAGTGTATATTCGCTGGGAGTTTTCTTTGCTCTCTATTTTAGGGATGAAAATATCCTTCTGTGGTGGTATACAGGTTAAATTCAGCCTTAATGACCCTCGTGTAGTCGTTATGGTTTAAACTCGATGAATCAGTCTAATAATGAGGGTAGATATGCGTGCACGCATGATATATTCTCTCTATGGAGGAATGAATTTCTGCTGGGCGCAGATTATAAATGGTACTGCGCTGCGTTGGTACCAATGTTAGGTTCCCTTCAATGCGTTAATATTCTTATTGTGATATTTGGAACGGTGAAAGTAATTAAGCACAAGCACGCACTGCAGACACGCATACGTGCGCGCAGGGTCGCGCATACACACGAGCACCATAACTGTTCGTGAAGCTAGAAATAAATTAATACAAAAACAAACACACACACACACACACACACACACACACACACACACACACACGCCGTACACAAATCAATGATGCCGTTGAAAGTAATCTATGAGGTGGGGTCAAGAGCTGAGTCTCGACCCCCGCAGATGCAAACACAACTCGGTGAAAACACGCATCCTATCCCTCTCACAACAATCAAGCCCTGCAGCATACAGCCTCTCCCTCTCCCAACAACAGATAGGGAAAACTTCATTCGAAGTGATAGGACACTAAATAACAGATGGATCAGTGTGTGGTATATGAATAGACAAAATCACAGTGAAGTAAAGGACAGAGTAGCAGAGGAGCAACAAGACATCACAGCTCTCACAGAGAAACTCTCAGTAATAACCAAAGTGTATTACTCAGAGGTTTGTCGTCGAAGAGAAATAGACAGCACGACGAATCACTGCACTAGAGATCAGATTCAAATCCCACAGAACCTAATATTTTCCCTTTTCCCTGGTTCCTGTAGTCCTAGTCTTTTCTGCCCTGTCTTACTCCGTTTTCCCTCCCTCTCCTCCTATTCCCCGCCTATTTTTGTTTTATTGCACCTTATCCCTTAAAGTCCAGTGTCTTGCTCCTCCACTCCACTGTTGCTTGTCTCATTCATTCCCCAACCAGCTCAATACCCTTGTCCTTCACTCAAGCTCATATTGCTCACCCCTGTTACTTGTCCTAATGCCTTCCCCTCCTGTTCTTTATTCCATCCTGCTTCTTGTCTTCTTCACCCCATTCCTTCCTCTCCTTTCCGTTAGTTCCTGCCTTTACCCTCCTACTTATTGTTTCTCCCTTTCCCTGCAGCTTCTTGCCCCCTCTCCCCCTTCTGTTCCTTGTCCCCCCTTCCCCTTCTCCTCCCCCTTCCCCTTCTCCTCCCCTCCCCCTTCTCCTCCCCTCCCCCCTCCCTAACCTCACATCTTCCATCGCCAAAAACTAATTATAGACAATAAAAAAAACACGAAATTACGCCACCTCTTCTCATTTCCGGTTCATGGATAAATTGTTTTTAATTACCGGTGCATGAATTAGTGATGAGGCGGCCGTGTCCTGAGACGGCCACCCCATCTCTCAGAGGAAATTTGACTGCCACCAACTTTTACAACTCTCGCCTCCATTTTCAACCCTTCTCCTCCCTCCACTCCTCTACCCCCTATCCTCCCATCCTTCCTCCACCCCGCCTCTTCCGATACCCTTCTGCCTACTTTCTCCCCCCTCCAAAAGTTGTTCCCCCTACGATGCTTGACGTTCTCATCACCTTACTGAAGTCTCCCAGCTCAGGCTGACAGATTTCTTTACCTTATGTCGGAAATCCATCCAGTGTGATGGAATACGGGAGGGGAAACTTATCTAGCTATTGTTGTCACCGTTCAACTAACATATAAAACAGGGTAGACGCACATTATGAGTGTTCCCACCATATAAGTCATACAGAATAGCGAAGCAACACATTCCAGGTGTTCGCACCATATAACCCTCATGCAGAATAGTAGCCGGACACTGGTTTACTCTAGAGTTTACTAGGAGATGGATGGTTGGGAGGGTGAAGGACCATCCGCCATTCCCCGCGGCCCGGTGCTATATCAAACCTTCCAATGGATAGCCTGATCAACCAGGGTGTTGGTGCTAGCCGTGCAGGGTCTGAAGTAAGCACCCCAGCCCGGCTGATCAGGAACGGACTTGAGGAAGTTATCAAGTTCCCTCTTGAAAGAAGCCCGGAGTCTATTGCTAATTTTCCATATGAATGCAAAGTGTGTATTGATGAGTCTTGGTACCTTCAAACTTGTGGAATTTTCAGGTGCATCATCTGCAACAATGGGGATAACGAACTTTATGATGGAATAACGCATCGCCCCTTGATAGGTTATGAAGAGGATCGAAAGCCTGATTGATCAAGATCCAGACAAAGCTTAATTGATCAGGACTCCAAGAACGATTTACTAATCAAAATCCTGACACAGCTTGACTGATGAGCGTCCCAACAAAGCTTGATTGATCAGGACCCCAATAAAGCTTAATTGACCAGGATCCTAACACAGCTTGATTGATCAAGATCCCGACAAAGCTTGATTGATCAAGACCCCGACAAAGCTTGATTGATCAAGACCCCGACAAAGCTTGATTGATCAATACCCCGACAAAGCTTGATTGATCAGTACCCCGACAAAGCTTGATTGATCAGTACCCCGACAAAGCTTGATTGATCAAGACCCCGATAAAGCTTGATTGATCAAGACCCCGACAAAATATAATTGATCAAGACCCCGACCAAGCTTGATTCATTAGGACTCCAACAAAGCTTGATTGCCCAGCACTCCGACAAATAAGTATAGTATGAAGTATCAGCAGTAACATACGTACGAGCAGTACCGAGGGTGTCACACCCTGGCAGCCAGATACGAGACCACATGTAGGTTTTATATCCGGCCTAAGGTCAGACATAGGGCCATTTTTCCTCTGGATAACTTGTACCTTGGCCACAATGATGGGAAGATCGAGGCTGGTGTATATTACCATCCATGACTAGTTCACTCCGTCTGTCCCGACTCCATCATCTATCCCTCTTCCTCTTCTTTCTTTGCCTCCTCTTCCTTCCAGTCCTCGTCTCCCCTTCGTCCAATCAGTAACTGACTCCCAATCTCATTCGTGTGACTCCAGTACCTGCTGGAATGTTATATCCAGTGTGCGACACTCCAGTACCTGCTGGAATGTTATATCCAGTGTGCGACACTCCAGTACCTGCTGGAATGGTTTCCGAATATAATATATTCTGTGTAAGGCACTCTAGTACTTGCCGGGATGTTACATATTGTTTTAGAAACTCCAGTCTTGCTGGTAGGATTCAAGTAATGGATAACACGCATCCTTCCCCCCATCCCTTAAAACTGTGTATCCAATGATGATAATGACAAAATAAAATCCCCTTCGTGAGAGGTCACTCGTTGCTAATGCAATGAGGGAGGAAGATTATCAGCTGACTGGCTTGCAACGCGTCGTTTTGATTTCTCATTATGCTCGCCGAGAAGCATTCAACCCTCTTGGGCTATATAGCGCCTAAGGAATGGGACGTAATGCAATGCCTTGAAACAAGAGCGTGTCACCAGCATCAAGGAACAGCGTATAGTGGAATGCTTGACGATATCCTCATTGCCCTACTGAAGTCTCCCAGCTCAGGCTGACGCTTATGGCAGGGAAACATAGCTAGCTTTTTTTTCACTCTGTATAACTGTCAGTGTAGAGGGCATCAGTCAGCTGTGGACCCTGAAGAATTAGTACCATTCAGATGAGTACCCTGAATCCCTGATGGGTCAGTCCCACCACGGAGCCAAGGACGCTTGTGTCGGCCTCCTTCCTTCACCCCGCGTGTCATCTGCTCTCAGAGATCGCAGATGACACGCTAAATGACATTTCTTACATTCCCCAGAGTGATAATTACTTTAATAAGAAGCGCTGGGGACTCCTCTATTGGCGACCCGTTTTAATATGACACAACTTTTAGAGTTTGTGAAAGGCGGGGAAAGAGGGGGGGAAAGGGGAGATTTGAGAGGAACGGGGAAGAGGACTTTGAGGGACCCTGAAGAACGAAGGGAAGGGGAGGGGGATAAGGAGGGACAAGGACAGGGTTGTAAGGGACACTGTGAGGGACGGGGAGAGAATCGCGAGGAAGAAGAGAGAGAGAAAGAAAGAGAGAGAGGAAGGATTGCGAGTGACAGCCGGTGGTTGCAAGGCTTTGGAATTAGGTAAGTAGGATAAAAGGTCTTAGCATCTAAGATAGTTGCAGGAACTCTCAGTCTTAATCCTCAGAGAGAGAGGGGGGAGGGGGAGGGAGGGGGAGGGAGGAAGGAAGAGAGAGACTGAGATTTTGCCACAGAAGTGCCTAATTTATTGTGTACTCCATATACATCCAGCGGAGGGTAACACAAGAGCATATGGATACACAAAAGGCTTAGGAAATAGGCCCCGAGAGGGTTAACGGGAGTATATCTGATATATATTTACACTTTGTTTCGTATGTTATAATATGTCTAGTATCTTAATCACACTGATAAGATACTTTGATATATCACACAAGTTATTATACTGTATATATCTATATTCCTCAATAAGTGAACAATTAAGCACACAGTGTTCAAAATAGTGACCATAAGGCTGACTACATACTTTGTATTAAGTTTGATCATCATGTGTGTGTCTGCTAAACTGCCAGAAGTACTTGTAACCAAGCCTAAGCCTGGCTGCTGCAACATCAGTCAGTTTGCACTGCAAGTTGCTCCGTAGACATGATCTTCTTTCATGGTATCATAGCGAGTTACAGATCTAGTCTGGCTTCTAACTTTATTCCTACGACATTTACGTTATTAAATTCTCTAATAATAATATTCCTAATCTCTTTACAGATATAACTAAGTTATATTCGACTATTACTTTCAATATACTTTTTGACTAATCTGTCAACTTTTTCATGTGAGAGTAATTCAGTGACACGTACTTGTGTGTGTGTTCCGTTAAGACAGCCAGTGACTGTTGCCAAATATCCCCTCACCACCATATTTGATCCGAGGGGAGGGTAGTTCCAGCTTCCTAAATCAAGAGCCCTTCACCAGTCTCAATAATATGAGGGTTGTTGTCGCTTTTCACTTTAAATAAAACCAACAATAATAAGGTTAGCTGTGATAGGCTTAAGAATATTTTTCTTACTCTCGTAGCCCGATCTGAACCCTGATATAAAGACTTTTTTAACCTGCAATTTACCTGTCGCCTGTTTCACGAGTCTTCACACTCCTAGGGCATAGCCCGGGAGCAGGATCGACCGTGGTGTTGTTGTTGGCGGCCCTCCGGCCCACACATCCATCACAGCCTGATTGATTTGGCACATGGCGGAGGTAGTGATCCAGTTTCCTCTTGAAGATTTCTGCACTGGTTCCGGTAATATTTCTGATAGTTGCTGGTAGCAAGTTGAATAGCGTAGGACCACAGATGTTGACTCGCTGTTATCTTCGTGTGCTTATGACTCTCCTGCTTTTCATTGGGAGTGCTTTGCACTTCCTCCCATATTTCTCACTCCAGTACGTTGTTATGGTACTGTAAAGAGTAGTAAGTAAGCCCTCTAATCTCTTGCATGTGTATATTATCGCGTATCTTAGGAAGACAACTGATAAAGCCGTCAAGTGGAAATAAAGACACTGGTAGCAGTATCTTTATTTCCTTTCACTACCATGTGGACAATGGTCCAGACAACATGTACATTCCACTATCTTGTTGAGTGGTACTGGTAAAGTGGCTCACTAATGCTGCTTCCAAAATTCTGCGTCTGGCCCTGTCGCTCTCATTGCTATTTTTCTCACCTTTCCAGAGAGTATATGTCCTGTTCTTTGAGTCACTCCCAGCAGTCTCAGTGTTTTACTGGTCCTATGCAGGCAGAAAACGCTCACTTCATCTCTTCCACGTTTGCTATCTTACCTGCTTTGAACGGAGCTGTCAACACTTAACAGTACTCCAAGCGAGGGAGCACAATTGATTTTAAGTGTTAGTTATTTATTTTATTTTGATGGTTCTCATTACCCACTCTGCCATTTTCCTGATCTTTGCAACTTTATTGTATTCTTTAAGAAGATTGGTCGGCTGACATTAAGCATAAGTCTTCGACATAGCTCCATATACATTTCTTCCAGCTGGTAGGAAAGTTTTTGTTCAAAATTGGTAATCTCTCCTAATGAGTTACATGTCCTTCCTTATAATATATTGCCCAGTCTAAGCAGCTGTGTAACCTTTTTTCTTCTTTTATACATTATTATTCGTTCTCTTAAAGTGACACATCTTTCTCTGGCTTTCTCAGCGGAGCATATTTTATACTGACCTCGGGTGTAAGCTTGTGCTTACACCCGAGGTCAAGAATTCAAGTTTACAGTGCCAGATACAGACATGTAAACAGTTCATTACCACTGTAACTTGTTGCGGCCCAGTCCCTGGACCCAGTATGTGCCTCTGTAATCTTTTAACCCCCATACCCATCCCACAGGATGGGTATGGGGGTGCAAAATAAAGATATTAAATTAACTTAAACTAACTTTACAATGCACTAGCGATCGACACAAGTGTCACTGTTTGTTCTGTGTAGAGGTTTTTATAAAGCTCGTTCTGTAACGAGTGTTTTCTTCATTACTGTCTTCAGTACGACACTAGGATGCACCATGAACACCAACAAATCTACAGTAACCTCAAAACATAAGAAAAGCCAGAAAAAAAGAAGGGAATTAAAAGAGGACAAAAACTGAAGTGTAAATTCTCGTCGGTCGCACAAACACCCAATAACAAGAACAACAAAAAGTGTAGACGTCCAGGAAACCAATCTGGTGTGGTGGTCCACTGTGTGTGGTGTGGTGGTCCACTGTGTGTGTGGTGTGGTGGTCCACTGTGTGTGGTGTGGTGGTCCACTGTGTGTGGTGTGGTGGTCCACTGTGTGTGTGGTGTGGTGGTCCACTGTGTGTGGTGTGGTGGTCCACTGTGTGTGGTGTGGTGGTCCACTGTGTGCGGTGTGGTGGTCCACTGTGATGTGGGTGACCCACTGTGGTGTAGTGGTCCACTGTGGTGTGGTCCAGTGTGTGTGGTATGGTGGTCTACTGTTGTGTGGGTGGTCCTTTGTGGTTCTCCACTGTAGTAGTCAACTGTAGTGGTCTGCTGTGGTGTGGTGGTCTACTGTGGTAGTGGCAATTGATACAGAGGTGGTGGTGTGAGGGGGGGTCCCTTCCCTTCCCTTCCCATCCCTCCCTCACCAATCACCCTCCCTCCCTACCTCATTTACCCTCCCGTTCTCCCTCCTCCTCCATAATACTTTCCTCGCGTGCTCCCTCTCCCTCTTCAGTTCCTTCCTCACTAATCTCCCTCATATTCTTTCCCCTTTCATTTGTCCTTTGCCATTCGTTTCTCCCCTTCCCCTCCTTCTTGATTCCCCCACACCTCCCATTCTTCCTCCCCAACCACTCTCCTCTTCCTACCTATTTCTCCCCTGCTCCCCTCTACTTCCTAACACCCCCCCCCCGTCTTCCCAAACCAACTCCCTAAGACCCCTCCCCCCATACACTCCCTGTCCTACATCCCCCTTAACACCCATAGTCTTTATTCTTCCTAACACTCCCAACTTCCTTTAATTAAACACCTATTCTAACTACTTCCTCCCTACATTTCATACTCTCCCTGCTTGTGCCCTATAGCCTTTTAATAGCCCTCTCATCCCCTCTAACACTCCCTACTTCCCCCCTAACATCCCTACATTCCCGCTAACACTCCCTACTATCCAGTAACCTCCCTACATCCTCGCTAACACTCCATACATCCCCCTTAACCTCCCTACATCCCCCCTCCTAACACCCTCTTCGTCCTGTTCCTACTCTCCCCTTTTTTTTGTAGATATTGTTTTACAAAGTTCTTCCTATAGCCTGGCCACACTGGAGATGAACAATATGCCTGGCTGTGGTGGTGGGCAGTGAGGGCTCCTGCGGCGCCCTCACCCAGGGGCCAACATCCCCTGGCCCCGCACTCTGGGCCCGCTCCCTTCGTGTCTCATCCCCCCGCGATATTAGAAAAGGAAAATGGAAAAACTAATTTCGCTTCCACGGAAATTTATATGTTTAGGTTACCCTCTTGTATGAGTTTTTGTGGGAGGCATTGGTGCCTTGGTGAATACATTGCCTGTGTTGCAGGTGCTGTGGGGAGGGGGGAGAGGGGGAGGGGGGAGAGGGGGAGGAGGGGAGGGCCAGGAGGAGAGGGCCAGGAGGGGAGGGCCAGAAGGGGAGGGCCAGGAGGGGAAGGAGGGGAGGACCAGGAGGGGAAGGAGAGGAGGGCCAGGAAGGGAAGGGAGGGTGAGTAGGTACAGAGGAAAGAGGTAAGTGGAGATATTTTTTGTTGTTGTTGTTTTTCGACAAAATTGGATACATCAGCAGTGTGTGTGTGTGTGCGTGTGCGTGTGCGTGTGCGTGTGCGTGTGTGTGTGTGTGTGTGTGTGTGAGAGAGAGAGAAACAGTGGGGGAGGGGAGACTGAGGGGGGAAAGAAGGAAAGAGTGGTGAAGGGAAAGAAAAGAGTATGTGAGAAGAGAAGTGGAGAAAAGAAGGGGAAATAACAAAAAGATATAGACGGCGATAGAGAAAAAAAAACATAGCTATGGAGCAATTAAATAGAATTAGTTTGAGAGAGGCGCACACACACACACACACACACACACACACACACACACACACACACACACACACACACACACACACACACACACAGGAACACTAATAAAACTTAAGTTGATCGCTGGAGCTGGAGATGGGAGGGAGTAAAGAGGAACAGAGGGGGTGAGAAGAGATGGGAAAGATGAAAAAGGAGAAAAGAATAAAAAAGACGGAAATGGATGGAAGGAAGGAAAATAATGGAAGGAGGAGGGGAAGGTAGAAGTAGGGAGAATACCTAAATGTTTAGGAAATAATAATGAAAGGAAACAGAAATAAGGGGGGATGAAACGGGGGAATGAGCGAAACAAGAGATGAAACAGGAGAGATACAAGGGGAGGTGAAACAGGGAAGGGAGAGAAACCAGGGGAGAGCAACCACCTTCCCTTGTACTATGCCAGTCTGTATGTAAAATATGTAAAGTATGTTGGTAATTCTACCAACATTATTACACTATGTTAGGTAAGACACATATGCAACAGTGTCTTACCTAACAACCTGTCGGTATTGTATACCATTTTGATGTTCATTATTACACTATGCTAGTCTGTAACTTACCCAGCCCCGGATGGTTGGTCAGGGGTTGTAAACCACGAATCTGGCAGAAGCATCTATCTTAATGACGAGGGATTGAAATGTAGGGCGACTGTGGCATGGGTTAGGCTTTGAATACGAAAATGGTATACAATACGGACATGTTGATAAGTAAGCCACATGTTAGGTATCTTTATTCCGATACGTTTCGCCTTCAGTCGAGTACAGAAGAGTTTGCAGAAGCAGAGATGTGAAGGCGATGTAATCAGTCCATCACTCTTGAAGACGTAGTTTTGAGGTGGTTAGTCCCTCAGCCTGGAGAAGAGTTTTGTTCCATAGTCTTGAACATAATGGAGGAACGCTGCAGCAGGCCTACTGGCCCATGCTAGGTAGGCCCTTCTCTAAACCAACCATTCCCACCCACCTAATGGTCTAACATTTTCCCGGAGGCACCCAAATTATGCTTCAATACTTCGGGTACCAGTCAAGCCCAGGCCTTCCCGCTCTTATATTTGTCTAGTCTCTTTTTAATGTTTACCATTGTGACGTGATTAATGGAGAAAAATAGAAGGTTACTCGCTGAAATGAATATAAGAACATAAGGAGCACTGCAACAGGCCTATTGACCCATGTTAGGTAGGCCCAAGTCCCTGGGACTGAAGAGTAATAATGTTGGTAGAATTACCGACAATATGTTAGGTAAAAGGACACAAGTGCAGCTAATGTGACATTTTTATTGTGGCAACGTTTCGCTCTCCAGGAGCTTTGTCAAGCCGTAACGGCTTGACAAACCCGTTGCGGCTTGATAAAGCAGTCAGGACTGAAGAGGCCATTAGTAGCGAAACATTTCTAATGTATGTCCAGGAGCTTTATCAAACTCCTGGAGAGCGAAATGTTGCTACAATAAAATGTCTTATTAGTTGCACTTGTGTCCTTTTACCTAACATATTGTCGGTAATTCTACCAACATTAATACAACTGTACATAAGTGTCTTTTTCCACATCTTGTCGGTGTCACCAGACCATTTTCCAAGTCTCACTCGCATAAGGAGGAGCACTGCTGGAAGCCTACTGGCCTGTAATAGGCATACTTTTGCTGTCAGCTTTGAGTGAGGAAAGGCTGGATTTGAGTGGAACACCGGCTAAATGGCGGACCTTGAGGGTTGCTAGTGGGTGGAATTACATGGAATGAAATGGCCGTTTCTAGTGATTAACAGTTACTACAGATGACCTACCGGGGATTGGTGGAAGCCAGCCAAAACAGGCGTCGAAAGAGGGACGAGAATCGCTTGTTTTCGTCCGACTTGACTGGGCAGCCTACTCCTGTAATGCATTTTGGCCGCATTGAACAAAGTCGCTGACATCTATTGGGCCGGACCAGAATGTTTGATTTCGTTTGTCTCTAAGAGCGAATTAAATAATAAAAAACAAGTACCCGTTTTTCCGCGATTGACGATGGATTCAAAATTGACGGCAACTGTTTCATTGGAGAAGGTTGATAGGGACGTTGATAATGGAGAATTACACATGTGCAACATCTGAGTATCTTTATTTGTAGACGTTTCTGCAACCAGTGGCTATCAATGCAATCCAAGGACATTATGTGAAGAAATGTATACGAATATATACAGTACCTCAGCATGAGGGACTGATCACCTCATCTTTTGTACACATTTCTTCACATTTGTCCTTCTATTGACAAAGCCACTGGGTGGCGAAACGAAGGGTGGATCTGAGAGCCTGGAGGGTGGATCTGAGAGCCAGGAGGGTGGATCTGAGGGCCAGAAAGGTGGATGTGAGCCTGGATGGTGAATTTGAGAGCCAGAAAGGTGGATCTGAGAGCCTGGAGGGTGGATCTGAGAGCAGGAGGGTGGATCTGAAACCCTGGAGGGTAGATCTGAGAGCCAGGAGGGTAGATCTGAGAGCCAGGAGGGTGGATCTGAGAGCCAGGAGGGTGGATCTGAGAGCGAGGAGGGTGGATCTGAGGGCCAGAAGGGTGGATGTGAGCCTGGATGGTGGATTTGAGAGCCTGGATGCTAGATCTGAGAGCTAGAAGGGTGGATGTGAACCTGGATGGTGGATTTGAGAGCCTGGATGGTAGATCTGAGAGCCAGGAAAGGGTCGATTTTAAGAGCCTGGAGGGCCCTTGCTTGGTACCACTGATTAGCCCGGTTTAACACGACACAACGTAAAGCAAAGAGGACATGTCAGAAAATTCCAAGGTCTGGTATATAAACCAGACATTCTCAGGAGAGAAGCAAGACTTGCATTGGTCCGAGCAGAGACAGCGGCCCGAAAATAGGCGTCAAATTGGCTAAAATCGCTTGTTGTTGCTGTACGACTTTCCCTGGGTTTTAAGTCAATAAACCTCCTCCCCTTCCCTCTACTCCCCTCTTCCTTTCCCCTTGATTTTGGCTGAGAGAACGGGAGAATGAGAGGGGAATGAGGCAACAGGGGGGGGGAGAGTGACAAAAAACAACGGGGAATTGGGAAAACTAACGGAGGGAATGAGTGAAGCAACGGGGGAATGAAACAGAGGGGGAAAGAAGGGAAACAACGGGGGAATGAGAAAAAAAAAGAATGAAACACTGGAATGAAACAACGAAGGAATCGGAAAAACAGTAGGAAATAAAATATTGCAATAAAACAACGGTGGAATAACAGGACAACAGGAAATAAAAAAATCTGGAGTTGAAAGAAAAAAAAAAAAACATGAATGAAAGAAACTGAGGTAGAACGAGACAACTGAGGAATGACAGAACAACGAAGGAATGAAAGAACGGCTAAATGAGAAACAAGAGTGAAATGAATGACATAACAATGGAATGAGAGAAGAAGAGAAAAGTAATGTAAACAGCTGGTGTGAGGATTTAAGTAAAATCCAAAAGAAGTGAAAAAAAGAGGAGAACTTCAACAGAGAGAGAGAGAGAGAGAGAGAGAGAGAGAGAGAGAGAGAGAGAGAGAGAGAGAGAGAGAGAGAGAGAGAGAGAGAGAGAGAGAGAGAGAGAGAAATGAAGAGGAAAATCCCAAAGGAGTGAAAAAGAGAAATGCAGCGAGGGACAGAACGAAATAGAGAGAGAATTGAGAGAGGCAGAAGAGCAAGAGACATCAGAGAGGTAGGATGGATGAGAGGACGGGGGAAGAGAGGGGAGATGACGGGGTAGGAGAGGGGAGAGGAGGGGGAAACGAGGAGAGGAAGGAACCCGGAGAGGAGGGGGAGAGGGGCAGGAGCGGGGAGAGGAGGGGAAGGAGAAGGGGGAGGGGGCAGGGGAAGAGGGGCAGGAGAGATTCGTGTCTAATATTGCACACTCTGTTGCAAGCTCTGTCGCAGGCCGCACACACAACATGACGGGCCCACGATATTATTGCAAATCTTCCCGGCAGTCGGTCGATTGCCTTCCCTGCAGTTTATTGCAATGTCGGCCCATGGCGTCGACCACACCATGGTGCTGCTCGACCCTTATGTTGCGCTAATGCTACGTTATTAGTACGGTGCTGGTGATGGTGATAGTGGTGGTGATTAAACTGGTGGTGCTCTTTGTGTGTGTGTGTGTGTGTGTGTGTGTGTGTGTGTGTGTGTGTGTGTGTGTGTGTGTGTGTGTGTGTAAGATACTGTTTTAATATGCTGGCAATGGAGATAGTGATGGTGATAATGGTGGTGGTGTTGGTGATGGTGGTTGTTGCTGTGGTGGTGATGGTGGTTCTTGTTGCGGTGGTGGTGGTGATCGTAGTTGTAGTAGTGGTGGTTGTAGTAGCGGTGGTGATGGTGGTGATGGTAGTTGTAGTAGTGGTGGTTGTAGTAGCGGTGGTGATGGTGGTGATGGTAGTTGTAGTAGTGGTGGTGATGGTAGTTGTAGTAGTGGTGGTTGTAGTAGCGGTGGTGATAGTGGTGGTGATGGTAGTTGTAGTAGTGGTGGTTGTAGTAGCGGTGGTGGTGGTGGTGGTGATGGTAGTTGTAGTAGTGGTGGTTGTAGTAGCGGTGGTGATGGTGGTGGTGATGGTAGTTGT
Source organism: Cherax quadricarinatus (assembly GCF_038502225.1). Taxonomy (NCBI): domain Eukaryota; kingdom Metazoa; phylum Arthropoda; class Malacostraca; order Decapoda; family Parastacidae; genus Cherax; species Cherax quadricarinatus. Next base: position 8,866,917 of record NC_091318.1, read on the forward strand.
AGTAGTGGTGGTTGTAGTAGCGGTGGTGATGGTGGTGGTGATGGTAGTTGTAGTAGTGGTGGTTGTAGTAGCGGTGGTGATGGTGGTGGTGATGGTAGTTGTAGTAGTGGTGGTTGTAGTAGCGGTGGTGATGGTGGTGGTGATGGTAGTTGTAGTAGTGGTGGTTGTAGTAGCGGTGGTGATGGTGGTGGTGATGGTAGTTGTAGTAGTGGTGGTTGTAGTAGCGGTGGTGATGGTGGTGGTGATGGTAGTTGTAGTAGCGGTGGTGATGGTGGTGGTGATGGTAGTTGTAGTAGTGGTGGTTGTAGTAGCGGTGGTGATGGTGGTGGTGATGGTAGTTGTAGTAGTGGTAGCGATGGTTATAGGGAAACAAGGGTTTGTTATAACTAGTGGAAATAGTGAGGATGTTGCTGACTAACACAGGTGGTGGTGACACCAGTTCAATGTTGCTGACTAACACAGGTGGTGCTGACACCAGTTCAATGTTGCTGACTAACACAGGTGGTGCTGACACCAGTTCAGTGTTGCTGACTAACACAGGTGGTGCTGACACCAGTTCAGTGTTGCTGACTAACACAGGTGGTGCTGACACCAGTTCAATGTTGCTGACTAACACAGGTGGTGGTGACACCAGTTCAATGTTGCTGACTAACACAGGTGGTGGTGACACCAGTTCAATGTTGCTGACTAACACAGGTGGTGGTGACACCAGTTCAGTGTTGCTGACTAACACAGGTGGTGGTGACACCAGTTCAGTGTTGCTGACTAACACAGGTGGTGGTGACACCAGTTCAATGTTGCTGACTAACACAGGTGGTGGTGACACCAGTTCAATGTTGCTGACTAACACAGGTGGTGGTGACACCAGTTCAATGTTGCTGACTAACACAGGTGGTGGTGACACCAGTTCAGTGTTGCTGACTAACACAGGTGGTGGTGACACCAGTTCAATGTTGCTGACTAACACAGGTGGTGCTGACACCAGTTCAATGTTGCTGACTAACACAGGTGGTGGTGACACCAGTTCAATGTTGCTGACTAACACAGGTGGTGCTGACACCAGTTCAGTGTTGCTGACTAACACAGGTGGTGGTGACACCAGTTCAGTGTTGCTGACTAACACAGGTGGTGCTGACACCAGTTCAGTGTTGCTGACTAACACAGGTGGTGCTGACACCAGTTCAGTGTTGCTGACTAACACAGGTGGTGCTGACACCAGTTCAGTGTTGCTGACTAACACAGGTGGTGCTGACACCAGTTCAGTGTTGCTGACTAACACAGGTGGTGCTGACACCAGTTCAATGTTGCTGACTAACACAGGTGGTGCTGACACCAGTTCAGTGTTGCTGACTAACACAGGTGGTGCTGACACCAGTTCAATGTTGCTGACTAACACAGGTGGTGCTGACACCAGTTCAATGTTGCTGACTAACACAGGTGGTGCTGACACCAGTTCAATGTTGCTGACTAACACAGGTGGTGCTGACATCAGATAAAGGAATCTTGTTTACTGGAACTCTGTTACCTTCACAGTTCATTCAGTAGCTCTTCTTAATGCACTGGGGTGGGGGTGAGGGATGAGGGAAGGATGGGGTGGGGGTGGAGGTAAGGATGGGGTGAGGGAAGGATGAGGAGAGGGGTGGAGGAAGGATGGGGTGAGGGGTGGGGAAGGATGGGGTAAGGGGTGGGGTGAGGGGTGGGGGAAGGATGGGGTGAGGGGTGGGGGAAGGATGGGGTGAGGGGTGGAGGAAGGATTGGGTGAGGGGTGGGGGAAGATGGGGTGAGGGAAGGATGAGGAGAGGGGTGGTGGAAGGATGGGGTGAGGGGTGGGGGAAGGATGGGGTGGGGGTGGAGGTAAGGATGGAGTGAGGGAAGGTTGAGGAGAGGGGTGGAGGAAGGATGGGGTGAGGGGTGAGGAAGGATGGGGTGAGGGTGGGGGAAGGATGGGGTGAGAGGTGGGGGAAGGATGGGGTGAGGGGTGGGGGAAGGATGGTGTGAGGGGTAATTTGGCGGCGGCAGTTATTTTACACTACAACCTAAGGTTGCTGTGGAGAAATTCTCCAGTGACAAAGAAGGGAAAATTGTAGCCCCTTCCCCTACAATACAAGGGGAGATGACTACTGAGTTAGGTACTAAGTTAGTTTATTCAGGTATACACAAATACAGTTACATAGATTATCATACATAACAGCAAATGTGTAGAGAACCTAGGATAACCTAAAACATTCAGTGATTTATTTCCATTGGAGTCCTTTGTATTTCCATTGGGGTCTAGCTTCCCTTTCAAGGACATATGTACCGTGCTATCATTTCCGGCCAAGAGGTCAGGTAGACAAACTATGCACGACTGACCAGGCAAACACCAAACGAGCCTGCCCCATGACCGGGCTTCGAGCGTAAGAAAACTCCCGGAAGTCATCAAGGGTATACGGTGTTTGCCGAGGGGAGACATCTAGTTTAAGAAATATTGTGCAAACTCCTTAAGTTCTGTGATATAGCCAGTTGGGAGAATTAAGGACACCTAATCAAGGGAGACCTTGACAGTCTAACATGGGTAACGTTGGCACAGGTTGCCAAGATTGTAAATGTCCTTATGTCAGCGATTTTGCCAGGTAGGCAGGGCTGGGCAGTGCCCTGGGCAGTGCCAGACAGAATCTTACGTAGCGTCGGAGCGATGACTGACGTAACCATGACTTTCGCTGAGGCATTCGTACCAGTAATTTCTAATTTGTAAAAAACAAAATGGCACAATACCGTAACTAAAACATTGCACAAATAATCTGCACATAGGTGAAAAACTTGTAACAACGTTTCGGTCCAACTTGGACCATTAGTTAATGGTTCTAAACGAACAGAAACGTCGTCATAATTTTGTTTCTCCTATGTGCGGGTTATTTGTTTACTCTGGTTTGTGGTCTGGATTAACCTCAAAGACACTAAGCGTTCGTGGTAGTCAAATTACCACGGACCAAGAACCTTCAAGCCGAGTAGAGACGCCAAGTCCTGCCACCTGGGACATGTATATGCGTTTACCAGTAATTAACTGTCTTTACTGTGGTGTTTAACCATCTGTAAACACTGATAAAACAACAATTTACCACTGAAACTTCGTGAACGAGCGAGTAATGGTGAATGAAGCCTGGGTGTTCTTGGCGCTTGAACATTGTGAGCAGCGGTCCACGAGCATACAGACAATCCGCAAGAGAGGCTGATAGATTTGTTGAACTATAATGCCTCGAAGGAGTGTCTAACCGTGCCTAAATGACGTACGGGAAGGCTAACATCTCCGTGCATCATCATGCAATGCACGAAGCATCTTCTATCAGGTCATCAGTTTCCGATCACATTCCTGGTATTGTCAAACTGCTCAGCGCTATAAGAGCTAAGGTAAGTCAATTTCTAGCAGGTACGAGGGGTCACCTAACCCCTCGTACGTGAGGTAAACATTAGGAATTAGGTTAGGCTCATAACCTCTCCTTTTTTCGTTCTTATACATATGAAGACAATATTCGACTGCCGTTGTCGTAAGAAAGAGTCCAGGGTGCAGCTGCTGGAAATTTTAGACTGTCTACATAAGCAGAACTGACTGATGTAGCAGCCAGGCAACGGTTGTAAGTACTTCTGGCAGTTTAGCGGACACACAGATGATGATCAACCTAAATGCACAGTCAACCTTATGGTCATTATCTCGAACATTTTGTGCTGAGGAATATGGGAATAGTACAAAAACCTATTTGATATATCAAGATATCTCATTAATGAAAATAAGAAACCAGACATATTAAGAAAATTTCTTAAAACTTCTTACAACATAAATCACATGTAGATATAAATCCAGATATACTCCTGTTAACCCTTTATAGGGCCTAGTTCCTAGGCCTTTTGTATCTATATGTTCTTGCGCTACCGTCCACAGGACAGATGTAAGATGTACAATAAACTAGCCACTTCGGGGGCAAAATCTACCTTGGCAGACACGACCCGAGTTTAAACCTCAGATTAAGCGAGACGTATGGCAGTATATTTACATCCGTTGCCCCTGCTCAACTAGCAGCAAATAGGTACCTGTGTTGTTGAAGGCCGTTCTGTGGAGAGGAATGAAGGCAGGAGCTGGGGAGTTGACCCCCACAAGCATAACTTGAGTACATGAAGCAGGAAAAACCATTACCGGACAATTAAGTCGTGTTTTGATAAATGCGTCTTCAGATACCTGTATCTGTTGTGGGTGGCATGCAGGGGAAGGTGGCAGGCTAACAGGGACATGGTTGATGTAGGATAAAAGCTCTTGGTCTGTTAAACATTATATAATGAGTTAGGGTTCTGCTACAAGTTTAGTCTTTCAACACATTCCTAATGAAGAACATCACTTGTAGTTATTCCCTGGAAAATCCTCTATCCTTCATACATTCGAGTCTAATTTCATAGTGTTATTTAATCTGATTACACAGCAACACGACTCACTTGCTCACCTTTTCTCTCTTTCTCTCTCTCTCTCCTCCCATCTTTACCCATAGAGAAAACACTAGCCAGCTACTTAGAACATACTTTTGTTGTCACAACGTTTTGCTCTCTCTAGACATGACAAATCTACAAAGAGCGAAACGTTGTCACAACAGAAACTTTTCTCCGCGCTTGTCAGTGATGCATTACTGCATCCGTGCCTGCTTACGCTGCGCCCAGCACCACCTCTTGATAAGGAAGCCGACCTCCAGCACCACCCCTTGATAAGGAAGCCGACCTCCAGCACCACCCCTTGATAAGGAAGCCGACCTCCAGCACCACCCCTTGATAAGGAAGCCGCCCCCGGCACCATCTCTTAATATGGAAGCCGCCCCCAGCACCACCCCCTTGATAAAGAAGTCGCCCCCAGCACCACCCCCTTGATAAAGAAGCCGCCCCCCAGCGCCACTCCTTGATAAGGAAACCGACCTCCAGCACCACCCCTTGATAAAGAAGCCGACCTCCAGCACCACCCTTCGATAAGGAAGCCGCCTCCAGCACGCCCCTTGATATGGAAGTAGTCCCCCAGCACCACCCCTTGATAAGGAAACCGACCTCCTACACCACCCCTTGATAAGGAAGCCGACCTTCAGCACCACCCCTTGATAAGGAAACCGACCTACAGCACCACCCCTTGATAAGAAAACCGACCTACAGCACCACCCCTTGATAAGGAAGCCGACCTCCAGCACCACCCCTTGATAAGGAAACTGACCTACAGCACCACCCCTTGATAAGGAAACCGACCTCCAGCACCACCCCTTGATAAGGAAGCCGACCTCCACCACCACCCCTTGATAAGGAAACCGACCACTAGCACCACCCCTTGATAAGGAAGCTGACCTCCAGCACCACCCCTTGATAAGGAAGCCGACCTCCAGCACCACCCCTTGATAAGGAAACTGACCTACAGCACCACCCCTTGATAAGGAAACTGACCTACAGCACCACCCCTTGATAAGGAAACCGACCTCCAGCACCACCCCTTGATAAGGAAGCCGACCTCCACCACCACCCCTTGATAAGGAAACCGACCACTAGCACCACCCCTTGATAAGGAAGTCGACCTCCAGCACCACCCCTTGATAAGGAAGCCGACCTCCAGCACCACCCCTTAACTTGTTAAGGAAGCCGACCTCCAGCACCACCCCTTGATAAGGAAGCTGCCCCTTGGCCCTTACGCCACTCATAGCTCCACGCCCACACTAGCGCCTCCACGCCCACACTAGCGCCTCTACGCCCACACCAGCACCTCCACGCCCACATCAGCACCTCCACGCCCACACCAGCACCTCCACGCCCACACCAGCGCCTCCACGCCCACACCAGCACCTCCACGCCCACACCAGCACCAGAGTGAAGGAGTGTGGGAGTGAAGGAGAGTGGGAGTGAAGGAGTGTGGGAGTGAAGGAGTGTGGGAGTGAAGGAGTGTGGGAGTGAAGGAGTGTGGGAGTGAAGGAGTGTGGGAGTGGAGAGTGGGAGTGGAGGAGAGTGGGAGTGGAGGAGAGTGGGAGTGGAGGAGAGTGGGAGTGGAGGAGAGTGGGAGTGAAGGAGAGTGGGAGTGGAGGAGAGTGGGAGTGGAGGAGAGTGGGAGTGAAGGAGAGTGGGAGTGGAGGAGAGTGGGAGTGGAGGAGAGTGGGAGTGGAGGAGAGTGGGAGTGAAGGAGAGGAGTGAAAAGAGAAGAGTGATGGAAGGAGGAGAATGAGCCGAGAGAGAGCTAGGGTTCCTTAACCTAACCTTGTCAAACCCTGTGTAAAGAGAGAGAGAGAGAGAGAGAGAGAGAGAGAGAGAGAGAGAGAGAGAGAGAGAGAGAGAGAGAGAGAGAGAGAGAGGGAGGTAAAGAGGGAGTAACGTGAGGGTAGGTGATTAAGGAAGGTGAAGAGCGAGGTGGGAGGGAGGGAGATGTGTAAGGACTGAGAGGTGATGGAGGACGGTAGAAAGTGACTTCTATGAGAGGGAGGGAGGGTTGATGGAAGGGAGGGAGGAAGGGTGGGTTGATGGATGGGAGGGAGGGTGGGTTGAAGGGAAGGAAGGTGGGTTGATGGGAGGAAGAGGGGAGTGTGGTTGATGGGAGGAAAGGAGGGAGTGTGGGTTGATGGGAGGAAAGGAGGGAGTGTGGGTTGATGGGAGGAAGGGAGGGAGTGTGGGTTGATGGGAGGAAGGGAGGGAGTGTGGGTTGATGGGAGGAAGGGAGGGAGTGTGGGTTGATGGGAGGAAGGGAGGGAGAGTGGGTTGATGGGAGGAAGGGAGGGAGGGTGGGTTGATGGGAGGGAGGGTTGGTTGATGGGAGGATGGGAGGGAGGGTGGGTTGATGGGAGGAAGGGAGGGTGGGTTGATGGGAGGGAGTGTGGGTTGATGGGAGGAAGGGGGGAGTGTGGGTTGATGGGAGGAAGGGGGGAGTGTGGGTTGATGGGAGGGAGGGGGGAGTGTGGGTTGATGGGAGGGAGGGAGTGTGGGTTGATGGGAGGAAGGGGGAGTGTGGGTTGATGGGAGGAAGGGAGGGAGTGTGGGTTGATGGGAGGGAGGAAGTGTGGGTTGATGGGAGGAAGGGAGGGAGGGTGGGTTAATGGAAGGGAGGAAGTGTGGGTTGATGGGAGGAAGGGAGGGAGGGTGGGTTAATGGGAGGGAGGAAGTGTGGGTTGATGGGAGGAAGGGAGGGAGGGTGGGTTAATGGGAGGGAGGAAGTGTGGGTTGATGGGAGGAAGGGAGGGAGGGTGGGTTAATGGGAGGGAGGAAGTGTGGGTTGATGGGAGGAAGGGAGGGAGGGTGGGTTAATGGGAGGGAGGGGCCTTCCTACGTGCTCTCTCATATTGGCTAGAACATTCACTGTTGGGGAGCACCACAGGCAGGTACACTATGCTTAATATCCTTCCCTCTCTCCCCTTCCCATCCTCCCCTCTTCCCTCTCTCCCCATCCCACCCTCCCAATCCTTCTCCCTCCTTCCCACCATCCCTAACCCCCTCTCCCTCCTTCCCACCCTTCTCCCTCTTTATCCCCTCCCTATTCCTTCCTTTGCACCTCTCCCATTACCTCCCCATTCCTCTGCTCCTCCCTCTTAGTTCCCCCCCACTCAATCTCTCCCTCCTTTCCACCCCTTACACAATAACTCCTTTATTAATGAAGTTTATTATGACTTATTATCACATAATTAGTTATGTACAGCGGAAACTGTGTTAATGTGGGGGTGAGCAGCACTGTACACCTGTGTTCCTCACCCTCCAACACCAGTAACAGCAGAAACAGCAGCAGCGAAGACACCAACAGCAGCAACACTAATGGCAGCAATGCTAATAACAGCAGCAATACTAATAACAGCAGCAATACCAATAACAGCAAGAACAGCAGCAATACTAATAGCAACAGCAGCGATACCAATAGTAGCAAAACTAATAGCAACAGCAGCATCAATAACAGCAGCAACAGCAGCAGGAAAGGCAGCCACAATAACAATAACAGAAGCAGCAAAGGCAGCAACAGCAACATCCACAGCAGCAATACCAGTTAGAGCAACAGTAGCACCGGGAACAGCAATACCAACGGGGGAACAGCAGCAGTAACAGGCGCTATAGTAACAGCAGCAGTAACGGACCCTATAACAGCAACAGCAGTAACAGACCCTATAACAGCAACAGCAGTAACAGACCCTATAACAGCAACAGCAGTAACAGACCCTATAACAGCAACAGCAGTAACAGACCCTATAATAACAGCAGCAATATCATAGCAGCAACATGTTCAGCAGCAATAACAGGCGCTCTAGCAACATCATCAACGACAATACCAACAACAGTAACAGCAGCAGGAATACGAACAGCAGTGGAAGCAACAGCAGCGATAGCAATAAAAACAGCAGCAGCGGCAATACGAAAAAACTACAACAGCAGCAGCAATACGAAAAAATACAACAGCAGCAGCAATAAACGTGGCTATCGTGACAGCAATAACAAGAGTTACAGCAGCAATAAAAGAAACTACAACTGTAACAGTAACAAGAATTACAGCAGTAGCATTTACTGCAGCTGTAATAACAACAGCTATAGCAATAACAAGTACGGCAGTACCAATAATATCCACAGGAATAACAGGAACTACAGCAGCAGCAGCAGCAATAACTGCAACTCCAGCAACAGCAATAGCAGCAGCAATAACAGCAGCTCCCGCAGCAGCAGCAATAACAGCAGTTCCAGCAGCATCAGCAATAGCAGCAGCTCTAGCAAAATCAGCAATAACAGCAGCTCCAGAAGCCACAATGGCATCAACAAAAGCTCCAAGTGAAGCAATAAGAGCAGCTACATCAACAGTAGCAATAACAGGAACTACAGCAGCAGCGGGAGCAATAACAGCAGCTCCAGCAGGAACAATAACAGCAGCTCTAACAGTAATAACAGCAGCTACAGCAGCAGCAGCAATAATAACAGCTCCAGCAGAGAGAGGTCCGCCACTTCCCGCTTAGGCTGGGGAAAATTGTTTATATTATTGGTAAACGGTTCAATATCCAGCCTCTCCTTATATCCCCCAGTTGTCTGTCTAGCAGTGGTAAGAAGACAGCAAATGACAGTGCACACACACACACACGTGTACACTCGCACGCACGTGTACACACACACACACACACACACACACACACACACACACGAAAGAGTCAAAGAGGCATCACCGGGCATCATAGCCCTCACAGAAACCAAGCTCACAGGGATGATAACAGATGCCATCTTTCCAACTGGACATCAGATCCTGAGGAAAGACAGAGGGAACAGAGATTTTGATGAGCTGGAGAGAGGAGACTGAAGAGAATCAAGAGATTACACAGTACTAACGCTCCAGTCTGGAGGCCAAGGCAAGAGTATGATGAGAGTAACAGAGCGATGGTTGACACACTGGCTGAGGTGGCCAGAAGGGCTCATGCGAGCAGGGCAAAGCTACTGATCTGGGCGACTTCAACTACAAGGAAATCGATTGGGAGAACTCGGAGTCACATGGGGGCCAAAAAACGTGGAGGGCTAAGATGATGGAGGTGGTACTGGAAAACCTCATGTACCAACACGTAAGGAACACTACCAGAGAGAGAGAAGAGGATGAACCAGCGAGATTGGGCCTAGTATTCACCTTGGGTAGTGCAAATATTGAGGACATCACATATGAAAGACCCCTGGGGGGCCAGTGATCATGTGGTTTTAAGATACGAATACATAGTAGAGTTACAAGTGGAGTGGGAAGCAGGAAGGGCCGGACAAGTGAAGTCAAACTACAAGAAAGGGGACTAAGCATGCATGAAGAACTTCCTGAACGGGGTTCAGTGGGACAGAGAACTGGCAGGGAAGTCAGTAGATGAGATGATGGAATATGTGACAAAATGCAAGGAAGCTGAGGAGAGGTATGTACCCAAGGGTAACAGGAATAATGAAAAAGCCAGGATGAGCCCGTGGTTCACCCAAAGGTGCAGGGAGGCCAAAACCAAGTGTGCTAGGGAATGGAAGAAGTATAGACGGCAAAGGACCCAGGAGAATAAGGAGACCAGCCGCAGAGCCAGAAATGAATATGCACAGGTAAGACGGGAGACCCAAAAGCAATATGAGAACGACATAGCAGCGGAAGCCAAATCTGACCCAAAGCTGTTGTACAGCCACATCAGGAGGAAAACACCAGTCAAGGACCAGGTAATCAGGCTGAGGAAGGAAGGAGGGGAGGTCACAAAAAAACGACTGCCATGTATGTGAGGAACTCAACATGAGATTCAAAGAAGTGTTCACAGAGGAGACAGAAGGGCCTCCAGAAAGGTAGAGAGGTGGGGTACACCAAGTATTGGACACAATACATACAACCGAGGAAGAAGTGAAGAGGCTGTTAAGTGAGCTAGATACCTCAAAGGCGATAGGGCCAGATAACATTTCTCCATGGGTCCTGAGAGAGGGAGTTAGTTAGTTTAATATGTTTATTATGCACCCCATACCCATCCTGTGGGCGGTAGTCAAAAGATTACAGAGGTACATAATTGGTCCAGGGACTGGACTCCAAAGTTTTGATAGCTGAGCAAGTTACAGAGGCAATGAACTCACAATTTACAAAGGTAATGAACTCACAATGGAGCAGAGGCACTTTGTGTACCACTAACAACTATCTTCAACACATCTATCGAAACAGGACGACTTCTGGAAGTATGGAAGACAAATGTAGTCCTAACTTTTAAAAAAGGAGACAGACACGAAGCATTAAACTACAGACCAGTGTCACTGACGTGTATAGTATGAAAGATCACGGAGAAAATTATCAGAAGTGGTGGAGCACCTACAAAGGAATGAGCTTAACAGCCAGCACGGTTTCAGGGACGGAAATCCTGTGTCACAAACCTACTGGAGTTCTATGACAGGGTGACGGCTGTAAAAGAAGAGAGAGGGGTGGGTAGACTGCATTTTCTTGGACTATAAGAAGGCGTTTGACACAGTTCCACACAAGAGATGAGTGCAGAAGCTGGAGGATCAGGCAGGGATAACAGGGAAAACGCTACAGTGGATCAGGGAATACCTGTCAGGAAGACAACAGCGAGTCATGGTACGTGGTGAGGTGTCAGAGTGGACGCCTGTAACGAGCAGGGTGCCACAGGGATCATTCCTAGGACCGGTGCTGTTTCTGGTATTTGTGAACGACATGACGGAAGGAATAGAATCCGAAGTGTCCCTCTTTGCAGATGATGTGAAGTTGATGAGAAGAATTAAATCGGACGAGGACCAGGCAGAACTACAAAGGGATCTGGACAGACTGCAGGCCTGGTCCAGCAACTGGCTGCCGGAGTTCAACCCCACAAAGTGCAAAGTCATGAAGATTGGGGGAGGGCAAAGAAGACCACAGACGGAATACAGTCTAGGGGGCCAGAGACTACAAACCTCACTCAAGGAAAAGGATCTTGGTGTGTGTGTGTATAACATCGGGCACATCTCCTAAGCCGCACATCAACCAAATAACTGCTGCAGCATACGGGCGCCTGGCAAACCTAAGAACAGCATTCTAAATAAGGACTCATTCAGGACCCTGTATACTGTGTACGTTAGGCCCATATTGGAATATGCAGCGCCAGTTTGGAACCTAGCCAAGCATGTAAGGAAACTAGAGAAAGTGCGAAGGTTTGCAACAAGACTATTCCCGGAGCTAAGGGGTATGTCCTACGAGGAGAGGTCAAGGGAAATCGATCTGACGACACTGGAAGACAGGGGAGATAGGGGAGATATGATAACGACATATAAAATACTGAGAGGTATAGACAAGGTGGACAGACACAGGATGTTCCAGAGATGGGACACATCAACAAGGGGTCACAGTTAGAAGTTGAAGATTCAGATGAACCACAGTGATGTTAGGAAGTATTTCTTCAGTCACAGAGTTGTCAGGAAGTGGGTAGTGATGTAGTGGAGGCAGGATCCATACATAGCTTTAAGAGGTATGAAAAAGCTCACGGAGCGGGAAGAGTGACTGAGTAGCGGCCAGTTGAAGAGGCAGGGCAAGGAGCTGTGACTCGACCGCCGCAACCACAACTAGGTGAGTACAACTAGGTGAGTACACACACACACACACACACACACACACACACACACACACACACACACACACACACACACACACACGCTTGCTTGCCACCGATGTGAACGGATGTCAGCCATAACATCTTGGAGAAGCAAGGACGTTTCTGCCCGGTTATGGTGAAGGGAGTGAAGTGATAAACTTAAGAGTGTTGTCCCACAATATGGTAGGGAAACATTGGTATGAAAGATTACTGAGGGAAGTTAAAGTTATATGTAATGTGAGAGGAATTGAAAACGCCAACACCAGGTGTAAACATGGCTGTCTTTACACCAGGTTTAAATACAGTTATTCCTTTACACCAGGATGGATAGACATTAAAAAATGAAACAAAGTCAGTTAAGGTAACAAGAATTCACAGAAGTGAAGAAAGAAAAGATAACTGAAAGATGAAATGGAAACAATGAAATGCCCACTAGAACAGAGGCAGACAACACTAAGAGAGTAAACCGAGGTTGTAAAGAGAGGTGGGTGAGGAGTATAAAAAAAATGAAATAAAAGGGATACAAATCTCCAGAAGCAATAAAAAGCGAAAATGGATAATATGCAAGAATAACAAAGCTAAAGACGGAATTAGAGCAACAGGTGCAACTAAGCATATCACATAATACCCAGATACTGATTATTATTATTATAATCAAAAAGAAGCGCTAAGCCACAAGGGCACCCAGATACTGAACATGTGTCTAATTCATCGTATCACACGCATTATTAACAGCTTTGAAAAAGGAAATAAAAGGGAAAGAAGATTAAAAAAAATAAAATACACGACATTTATGTCAAAATAACTTGAGAGAGAATAGCAGGTGTTGTTACTCCAGGAAATTACAACTAAAGGAAAGCATTAGTCTTGCAAGGAAAAAATATCATGAGTAATTCTGAGTTATCGAGGGAGGAAGGTGTTTACGGGGGGACAAGAAACAATTATTTGTGATATACCTGTGACTCAGTTTCGGGTGTTTTCCTACTCCCGCAGCCTGGCCATCTGTCAGGCTTGTCTGGTCATGGGCCAGGCTTGTCTGGTCATGGGCCAGGCTTGTCTGGTCATGGGCCACGCTTGTCTGGTCATGGGTCAGGCTTGTCTGGTCATGGGCCACGCTTGTCTGGTCATGGCCCAGGCTTGTCTGGTCATGGGCCACGCTTGTCTGGTCATGGCCCAGGCTTGTCTGGTCATGGGCCAGGCTTGTCTGGTCATGGGCCAGGCTTGTCTGGTCATGGGCCAGGCTTGTTTGGTCATGGGCCAGGCTTGTCTGGTCATGGGCCAGGCTTGTCTGGTCATGGCCCAGGCTTGTCTGGTCATTGTGTTTTGTTGTGCTGAAAACGAAATGAGCTCAAGGAAAAACATAGAGGAAGAACAACACATCAGTGTGACAAATAAGACACTTTTGTGCAACACTTGGGTATCTCTATTCTGGAAACGCTTCGCCAACCAGTGGCTTCTTCAGTCCAACACAGAAAAGGTGGAAGATTAGGAGTGTGAAGTAATCAGTCCCTCAGCCTGGAGTCGATGTGCTCAGTCCATCGACTCCACGATTTTAGCAAGTAAGAACATGTGGCGGTATAATATTCGATTTAAAGAATATGATAAAACCAGGACATTAAGAATAACGTTCTCAGTGGTGAAGCATAAGGAAGAAATATTGAAGAGAGCTTGGGAGATAGACTGCAAAACTATATTAATTAGAGAAGAGACTGCAAAGGAAGAAAGGGTAAAAATTCAAGACTAAAAGGACAGTTGAGAACAGAAGCGAGAAAACACTGATGTCTATATATCAAATGGTTTGTGAAGGAAGTAACGCAGGGTGGAGAGTAAACTACAACAGTGGCACTGAGGAGCAACATGTGTTGCACACACATCTGGAAATATTTAATGTGAAAACATATATGAAGTAATTTCCAATAAAAACTATAGCAAAGGTTTCAATTAAAAGAAAAAAAAATATCGTCTAAATAAACTTGAGAAACGTACGTTGAAATATTTTGTATTCGAGGGAAAATTATTGTGTGAGCAGAGAGAGAGAGAGAGAGAGAGAGAGAGAGAGAGAGAGAGAGAGAGAGAGAGAGAGAGAGAGAGAGAGAGAGAGAGAGAGAGAGAGAGAGAGAGACAGGCAGCAGGGAAGAAAGGGGTAGAGGTATTATTGGTAAAATATGTTTTAATAAAAAAAATGCTGAAATTATAGGGGAAGAAATCCAAGAAAAAGATGAGAAACTCAGTGGTCACATCGTACACGCCACAGATTAATAATACCTGGAAGAGAGAAGAGTATGACGGAGGTGATAAATTAGGGATTACATAATATACTAAATGAATCACTGATGAAAAGTGACTTTGATAAGGAAAAACGCTATTGTAAGTGGAGATTTTAACTAGATAGAACGATCAACTGGAGAGTCCACAAGGCTCTAACCAAAAAATAACTGGCCTAGATAATTCCTTAATGTAATTAATATTTTTGTATGTACATCACAATGTTGACAAAGCAGTAGGAGTGAGAGAAGTCAATATAGACCTTGCATTTACTAGAGAAGAAGAATTTTTAACACAGCCTATCTAAACCGTTCGAAAAGAGTAATTATGTTGTAAATCATACTCGTAAACAGCAGTAACTGTTAGCTTGTTAGGAAAACTTTCCGCCTGCGCAGTAGACTATACAAAGTCCGACAGATTATATCTGGTGGTAGCACAATATATAAGCAGAAAACAGGCACATAGGTGCAAATAAAAAATATAAGAAAATATTGAGATTCATTGGCCTATTGAGTAGTGCCGTGGCTAGTAGTAATAATAGTAGTATAAGAGTAGTAGTAGTAGTATAGTAATAGCAATATAGTAGAATAGTAGTGTAGTAATATCAAGCTGCTGAGTGTGTGGTTCGCGGTGGAACGTTGTGTTGGCCAGCTGTATGGCTAAGAGTTTGGCCAAGAGCAAGAGCTTCCTTAGCTGTTGGTTAATTGTGTTGGTTGTTGAGATGAACGCGGTTTCACACAACATTTTCTTCTATATTTGTCACCTCTTATTACCAGTTTTGCATCAGTTTTGCTGTGC
The DNA here is from genome assembly GCF_038502225.1 of Cherax quadricarinatus. Lineage (NCBI taxonomy): Eukaryota > Metazoa > Arthropoda > Malacostraca > Decapoda > Parastacidae > Cherax > Cherax quadricarinatus. The sequence goes on from NC_091318.1 coordinate 8,882,036, forward strand.
TGGACACATGCGTTGCTCAGTTTAGTGGTTCTGGTCGCCTACTTGTGTTCGTTGATGCGAGTGATTAAATTCCTGGCAATTTCATCTATGTATATTTTGCAACAACCTCTACATGGGGTTTCGCCAAGTCCAGCGTCCACTGTCCGGTTGTAATTGTTGTATGTGTGTTGTAAATTTTGGTAGAGGGTGTGACAGCTACTTTTTTTCTGTATAGATCAACATTTCTGTGATGTTGGGAGAGAGACTACTAGTAGGGAAGACTAGATATCTGTTTTGCTGTTTTGGTTCCACCAGTATAGAACTCAGGATTTTTCTGGCGCTTTGTCTACAATTTAGAACAAAATATGGAGGGCATTGTAGTTTCCTGAAAATATATTTTGTTTTGCAATCATCATTCATGAAATTGGGACTTCAAATTCTATATGTACGCATGAATAGCCCAATTAACATATTTCTCTTTGTTTTGTGTCATGATGCGAGCTGTACGACATCTCCTCCAGGTGGGTTTGCAGTAAACCACATGCGGTGGAGTTATCTCGAGGCGAATCTTTAGTACTAAAGAAAACTGGAGGATAAGAGCGGCCTCAAAGAACCACCTGTATACTGACTCACTTGTGATGGCCTTTGACTGTCGTGTGCTAAAACTGTCTCTGTACTGAGTAAAAAAGAGTGTAAGATATGTGTGCGTGTTCTGAGGTAAAGGAAAACCTATTTTTTATTAGCAAGACAAAGAAAAGTCTACTTATTGAGGGAGGGAACTATGGGAGGAGCTTGCTTTGTTAGAGCTGGATTTTTTGTGTTACTAAAATGCATCTCAGATTTTTAAGGTAAACACTAGAAAGTTTAGCTTCTGCATGTTCAGGGAATGATGGACAAAAGGGTTAGGGATACAAAAAAGCCTACAATTTTCTTCAAATCGTAGATTTTTGTAACTAGTAATTCTGGGGTTGGGGGGGATTATGTGATGATGCTCCAACCTTACCTGCCCACTTGAGGGGTGGGGGAAGGGGGAATGGTGATTAATACAATGAATCTTTGCTCCTTCTACCTCGGGGGGGAGAGGAGGAAAAGAAACGGGATTCTGATTGGATGGGGGGGGGGGGTTAGGGGAAAGAGAAACGGGACTTAGATGCGATAGATATGGAAGGCTCAGCCACCATGCTGGCTGGAGATGGATGATTGACCTTGTGAGACCTGCTTGAGAGGGTAAAGTAACTTTTGAAATGGATGGCGAAGGGCATGGATGGGAAACGGGTGAATGACACAATTAAAAAGACAGGACAGGAGCAGGTTTTGGCTGTAGGTGCACCAAGAGGCGATACCTGGATGGTGGAGTATACCTGGAAGGTGTTTCGTGGGTTAATGCCCCCGCAGCCCGGTCCATGACCAGGCCTCGATGGGGAAAGTTTGCATTCCCATTTTTCATAGCAATGATCGCTGTAAATAACCTTCATATACTGTTATAAAGAACTCCCTTCCTATTAACCATAAACGAAGTAACAAATTCTTCCTGTTCAACAGAGTCACCCTACAGGTATAGAATGTTCAGAACTCAAATGGTCTGATTAAGTAGAGTTCAAGAGATCCCAAGTACTCTATCGGGAGGTGAAGGAGGACTCGCACCTTTGGTAAGACACACAAGCTCACAATATCTGAGTTATAATTAAAAACTACAAACAGTAAAGAAGCCGACGATGAGTGGCAGCAGGAAAACAGATGCCAGGATAACCACTGGACGAGACACTGTCAACAACTACTGCCCCTCTAGTTATGCATATTTAATACAGTACGTAATTACATATACACGCACGCGTGTCCATGTACGTAAATACCTATTGTGTGCTTACGCACGCACGCACGCACGCACACACACACACACACACACACACACACACACACACACACGTATCTGTTAGCAGAATTAGTTCTATTAATGCCATCATCTCGTGATGCTAGTGATCTCAGAAGGGGGGAGAGGTAGTGGTGGCTTTGGTGACGATGGTTAGTGGCTGGTGGTTGGAGTGGCTCCTGGGGTTATGGTTGGAGTGGTTTTCGTGAGTGTTTGGGGAGTGGTGGTGGTGGTGGGGGGGGGGGGGAGGGTCACCACTGGTCACCAGCCTCATAAACGTTTGTGTGTAGTACACGATTCTGAGGAAGCCAGGCGTGTCATTGACATTTCTACTTGCATGCAAGTCCAGTTTTGTCTGTGCGTGTGCCTGGGTACGTGCGTGCGTATGCCTGAATACGTGCGAGCGTACGTTTGCGAACGGACGTGCGTGTGTTTGCATGTAGAAATGCGTGTGTCTGAGTACAGGAATGCATGCCTGGATACGTACTTGTGCGCCCCTGCGTAGGGACGTGTGGGAGAGAGCTTGCGTGTGTCTGTACAGTTACCTATTTCAGTATGCCTGGTTGAGTTTCAGCACTTCAGCCTGCCTGGCCACCAACTGGCTTCAATAAGTTCTCTCCTCCATGCATTCTAGCGCAGGTAATGAGCCTCTGGGTTCTTTCAGTGGTGTGTGGAATCAACGTTCAGAGTTCTTAACGACAGAGAATTTTGGTTTTCAGTACAGTTTAACGGAATATCAACATTTTCCAATTCGATAATAACGCACACGGAGACAGAAACTCAGAAAATTAATTAGTCTGTATATTTCGACCCCCCTTCTTGGGTCCTTTCCAGCAGGGGGTCAAAATATAAAGACCAATTCACTTTCTGAATGTCTGTCTCCATGTGGTTATTATGGAATACTGACATATGTTCATTACAATTCTTTTTATTTATTTTCTGTTCTATATGGCAGACTGTTTCCAGGACACAACAGAATATGAACATTTTCCAGTTCTTCATCAGAGCAGTGTTGGCTTCCAGTACATATTAAGACGATCAACATTTTCCATTTCTTAGTTGTGGAGTATTTTTTTTTTTTATTTCCAGTACATTATAATAGAATATCACAATTTTTGGAGTTCTTAGCGGGTGAATATCAAGGTTTGTCATGTAAAACCTGGCTGGGTGGGGGATAGGGCGCTTTACTCAGGTCAAGGGTCATTGACTAATATATGCTCCAGGAGGCACTTGTTGGGTTATTCAACCAAGAAACATAACCGTCACCGCCGCTGCCCTTTCTGGAGCTCTATCCAACCACCACTACTTCTAGAGCTCTATCATACCACTCCCACCACCACCACCACCTCACCTCTAGAGTTCTATCCTACCACTACCACCAGCACCACCACCACCACCTACCAGCACTTCTATTTAATCTAACATTGCATGTGCAACACCTGGGACTCTACGTGTGACCTTCCTGCAGTGTTCCACATAAGCTTCTAACATTTCAGGTGTTAGTCTAGAATTCATTAACACTTTTCAGTTGAGTTGGCTGAGATAACTGAATATGGTGGGAGGGAGAGCAGAGGGTGGGAGGATGGGAGGGAGAGGAGAGGGTTGGAGAGTGTGGGAGGGTGAGAGAAAAGGAGAGAGTGGACGGGAGAGGAAAGGGTGAGAGGGATAGGAGAGGGGGTGGGAAGGAGAAGAGAGGGTGGGAGGGAGGGAGGGAAGGAAGGAGAGTGTGGGAGGAAGAGGGTGGGAAAAAGAGGTTGGGAGGGAATAGGAATAAGGGACATAATACAAGAGGAAGAGAGAGGACATCAAAGATTGAGAGAGAGAGAGAGAGACTGATGATGGGAACTGACGTCCTTTCCCTTCCTACTTACCCTTCCCACTTCTGACTCATTTCATTTCTTCCCTTCCCCTCATCCTCTGTCTCCCATACTTCTTCACCCCTTTATAAAGTTTTCTTGTCCTACTTACCCCCATAGCTCATTAAGGGAGGGTCCTTGATGCTGGTGAGAGCTCTTGATCCAAAAATTTGGACCTCTGCACTAATTTCTTGGATCAAGCCTGACTGCCTTCCATCCCCCCAGGCGCTGTGTGACCCCTGTGAGTTTAGCGCTCACCCCCATGATTGTAATAACCTCGCATCAGCGCTTACCCATCTTTTCCTCTATCTTATATACTGCTTTTCCCTCCCCTCCTCTTCCTTCTTCTCTGCCTCGTCGTCTTCCTCGTCCTCCTCGTTCTCCTCCGCCTCCTCGTCCTCGTGCTTGATCTCGTAGTCCTCTTCCTCCTCGTCCTCTTCCGCCTCCTTCTCGTTGTCCTCCTCCTCGTCCTCCTCCTCCACCTCCTCCTTATAGTCCTCCTCCTCCTCCTCCTTCTCCTCCTCCTCCTTTTCTAAAATATTTCAACATTTCCTGCAGTTCCCTTTCCTTTCTGACTGTTCCAACATTAGATTCTTACTCGCTTTCTTGTTTATCCTCCTCCTCCCTCATCTGCTGCTCTCTCTCTCTACTCGAATCCCTTGCTTTATCCTCGCTTCTTCTCCGTATGTTTAGGGCCTTTTGCCAGAGAGAGAGAGAGCAAGCACTAGAGAAGTAACAGGCACTAAAGAAATAAAGATAAATAAAGCGAGAGGATAAAGAGAGACCAGGAGTCCTAGAAAGATATGAGAGAGAGAGAGAGAGAGAGAGAGAGAGAGAGAGAGAGAGAGAGAGAGAGAGAGAGAGAGAGAGAGAGAGAGGGAGAGAGAGAGAGAGAGAGGGAGCAGGGGAAGGTAATACACCCGCTTAATATTGCAAGTTTAATATCGTGGCGGTGGTAGTGGACAGTGAGCTGGCTGTGGGGGCTTTATTAAACTCAACACGGCCTGATGGACGCCAGCCTAATATCTGCGAGCTGCGCCGCGATCAAGTCAAGAGCTAATATTACATTCCTGAAACATCTCCTGGGTAGGTATGCAAGCCATTACGATATATTAGCAGCAAACCTAAGGCCTTCCCACTGCAGCCTCCACACAGTGAAGCAGTGGGAGGTTACTGGAGGAGGAGGGGGTGAGAGCAGAGAGTTAGGAGGGGAGTAAAGGGGGGTACAGGAGGAAATGAAGAGGGGGCGAGAGGAGAGAGACGGGGAGAGTTGGGAAGGAGGGAGGGGAGTAAAGAAGGGTATAGCAGGAGGAAATGAAGAGGGGTATCGAGATGAAAGACAGAATGGATACAGGAGGAAAAGATAGATATAGGGAGATAAGAGGAAAGGAAAAGAATGGAGAATGAGAGGACTGAGGAGGAAAAGGAGAGAAATGAAGGATGGGGGGAGGGAGACAGATTGAGAAAGAAGAAGCTGGAAGGGAGAGGGGGAGAGGCTGAGAAGGAGGGGGAGGATGAGAGGGGAGAAGAAGCTGGGAGGGAAGGGAAGAGGTTCCTCTATTTCCGATGTAGTTCTATCTTTTATATTCGTCTGTTGAGGAAACTTGAAGGAGACGACGGAGTGTGAGGCATGAGGGAGGGAGGGAAAAAGGAAGGAATGGAGGGAGGGAGGGAAAAAGGAAGGAATGGAGGGAAAGAAAGAGGGATGGGATGCAGTTTCTATTACACAAAATCTGATACACCAGCAGTGTGCTGCTACACAGTGTCCCAGTTATATTCTATCAAAGAGAGGGTCTTAGCTGGGAGACTTCAGTAGTGTCAACCTGAGCTGGGAGACTTCAGTAGTGTCAACCTGAGCTGGGAGACTTCAGTAGTGCCAGCCTGAGCTGGGAGACCTCAGTAGTGCCAGCCTGAGCTGGGAGACTTCAGTAGTACCAACCTGAGCTGGGAGACTTCAGTAGTACCAACCTGAAGACTTCAGTAGTACCATCTGATTCAGTAGTACACCAGCTGGGAGACTGTGCTGCTACTGGGAGACAGTGTGTCAACCAGTTATATTCTATCAAAGAGAGGGTCCAACCTTAGCTGGGAGACTTCAGTAGTGTCAACCTGAGCTGGGAGACTTCAGTAGTGTCAACCTGAGCTGGGAGACTTCAGTACTGACAACCTGAGCTTGGAGACTTCAGTAGTGTCAACCTTCAGTAGTGTCAACCTGAGCTGGGAGACTGTAGGAGCTTGGAGACTTCAGTAGTGTCAACCTGAGCTGGAAGACTTCAGTAGTGTCAACCTGAGCTGGGAGACTTCAGTAGTAACCAACCTGAGCTGGGAGACTTCTCAGTAGTTCAGTAGTGTCAACCTGAGCTGGGAGACTTCAGTAGTGTCAACCTGAGCTGGGAGACTTCAGTAGTACCAACCTGAGCTGGGAGACTTCAGTAGTGTCAACCTGAGCTGGGAGACTTCAGTAGTACCAACCTGAGCTGGGAGACTTCAGTAAGGCAATGAGGGTACCGTCAAGCATGCCACTATAAGTCCAGTAGTTACGTCAGCTTCAAAGCTTCTCTCCCACCAGAAATGCAAGTTACTGTCAACGTTAGATTTTCGACGTCTCAGGATGACCTCTCCGCCAGCAGGGAAAATGGAATTTGCGAAGCCATCACAAAAGCGAAGGGAAGGAGGAAGGAAATTAAAATAAAACTATCTGCTTCTTGTTCCAGTTATGAAGGCCCCACAGCCTAGCAGCGAAAAAAAAAACTAGAGGAAAAAATATTAAGACTACAATATGCAGAAAGGCCTATCTATACACGCGAAGAAAATAAATTCACTGTTGCAAAAATGCCGTGAAAATCAGCGTGAACATCACAACACCAGAACACTTCAGTAATACTAAGAAACAATCCCTAACTTTAGGCTGAGCCAAGATAAGTTGGGCAGAATTAAGCTACATTACGCTACAGTAATTTTAGCAAGGCCAGACTAGGCGGCCATGACAGTCAGATGCAGAATACAACACTGTACAACACATTAATTCACAAAAAAATATTGTGTGAATAAGCATATAATTGTACATATTACGTACACGCACACACACATACGTTGGTGAGAGAGACGACTGCAGAGAGGAACTTTACTGAGACGTTTCGCCTGCAGAACAGGTTTCTTCAGTGAATGATTGAAGCTTCAAGAGCGAAACGTCTCAAAAAGGTTTCTGCAAGTGTCTCTCAGTATTAGTCGACTTAGTGCCATTTGTCAGCCTGGTGGCTAAAGCTCCCGCTTCACACACGGAGGGCCCGGGTTCGATTCCCGGCGGGTGGAAACATTCGACACGTTTCCTTACACCTGTTGTCCTGTTCACCCAGCAGCAAATAGGTACCTGGGTGTTAGTCGACTGGTGTGGGTCGCATCCTGGGGGAAAAGATTAAGGACTGGCAGTCTTCAAGCTGGCACTGGACAAGCACCTAAAGTCAGTTCCTGATCAGCCGGGCTGTGGCTCGTACGTTGGTTTGCGTGCAGCCAGCAGCAACAGCCTGGTTGATCAGGCGCTGATCCACCAGGAGGCCTGGTCACAGACCGGGCCGCGGGGGCGTTGACCCCCGAAACTCTCTCCAGGTAAACTCCAGGACCCCAATGGAAATAAGTTAGACAGTCCTCGATGACGCACTGACTTTCTTGGGTTATCCTGGGTGGCTAACCCTCCGGGGTTAAAAATCCGAACGAAATCTTATCTTATCTTATCTTACACTTTCTACACTTAAACATTATCTACACATACAATGATGCACGACAACTGTTGATGGAAAGCCATGAACATAAATCAGTAAATTATACAGGAACCAATATTTTCATGTTTTAACTTGAACACAGCTGACGTGCATGGGGGGGAGGGGGGAATAAGGAGAGAAGAAGGGATGAGAGTAAAGGAAAGAAAGAGGGAAGGATGGGAGAAAGAGAAAGGAGGGAGGGATGGAGGGAGAAGCGGGGAACTGGTCTGGAGGGTGGAGGGGGAGGGCAAAGGGCGTGTTTGTTATTGGTATCTCACCACTTCATTAACAAGGGACACGAGGTCTCCGAGTGGAGGGAAGGAGGAGGAGGGTGCGATAGTGGGAGAGGGGAAGTGGGAGGGGTCTTGGGAAGGGGAGGAGGAGAGAGTGAGGATAAAGCTCTTAAGGACACAGGGAGGGTATGGCATGCAAAGAGTACGTTACGCTTTATTCGGCGTATGTACACACTCCCACATAGGCTGCCTCCCATGCAGCGAACCGGGTGCTAAGGGTTTAACGATCTTCAGGGGCCCCATCGTTAAATCAGTACCTCGGTTCATTAACTAATCACAGGTGGGCCTGCCAAGTGCTGAGGTGATGTGGTTTCACTCAGTCAACCCTTGCCAGACTCGCATTGCCGCTGGTTGAGCAAGGTTCTCTCTTTCTCTCAGGCTTTTGTCTTTGTCTTAATCACCATGTGGTACACTGACATTTTAATTCATGTACATAAGTGTACATAATATATATATAATTAGTGAAGAAAAATACAAGTTAAATACTACTGCTGTGTTTACTTCTGCTCTAAACCCATTACAACCATGTCAACAGGCCACTGATTACCTATGTTCGTAAAAGAGGGGGTGAGAGTGGAAGAGAAGAAGACGAGATAAACAGGTACAGGAAAGTGAACCATCAGTACCATCTTCTATCAAAGTGATTCAACATTCTTGGCCCGTGGGGTAAAAACACCGAAACTTTTTTACGAGAATTGGATTCCAGGCTCCTGAAAGCAAGTAAAGCTGCCACCAAAGAGCCTTTTGCTATTCTATCTTTACCTCAGCTATCTAGACATAAATAAAGGTAACCTCAGAATGCCTACACGAATCCACCTGGAGTCGTTTCTTGAGGTCACCGCCCCTTCCCCGCAGCCAGGTCCCAGACCAGGTATACAATACCCAAAGGATGAGGAATTAGACATGCAACTCCTAGATATTCTCATATGAAGACGTTTCGCCAACCAGAGGCTTTTCCAACTGAATCAAAGAAGCCTTTGTAGATGAATGGTTCAGAGAACCGACATGTTGATAAATTAGACACATGTGCAACTCTTGGGTATCTTTATTGAGGAAACGTTTCGCCACACAGTGGCTTCATCAGTCCATACAAAGGAGAATCTTGAAGAACAGGAGGAGAATGAGGTAATCAGTCCCTCAACCTTGAGTCGATGTGGTCAGTCCATCAATCTTGAATAGAATACGGCATACGTGCTGAGAAGGAGCTTATAAACCGTTGGCAGGAGAGGTGCAGCAGTCATAGGTCGTGTAACATTTGTACAATGTTGAAGTAGGTCGTGCTACACGACCTATGACTGCTGCACCTCTCCTGCCAACGGTTTATAAGCTCCTTCTCAGCACGTATGCCGTATTCTATTCAAGATTGATGGACTGACCACATCGACTCAAGGTTGAGGGACTGATTACCTCATTCTCCTCCTGTTCTTCAAGATTCTCCTTTGTATGGACTGATGAAGCCACTGTGTGGCGAAACGTTTCCTCAATAAAGATACCCAAGAGTTGCACATGTGTCTAATTTATCATCAAAGAAGCCACTGGTTGGCGAAACACCTTGAAATACAGAAAGCCAGGGGTTGCATGTGTGTCTAATTACTCACAGGGAATAAATACTAGAGACGATGCAAGACACTGATGTTCCCCTACTGCTAGTCAGTGAGTGAAGTGTCGGCCAGCAAGGCAGGAAGAGTAGTGTGGTGTGTGGGGAGGACGGGGACGGGGGAGGGGTTAAGAGAGAGAAACAGTGACTCGCGTGTCGTCTCTCAGTGATCAAGGTAGTAACAGTGTAGTGAGGGGGGGGGGGTCAATAAAGCAACAGTGATTCTAGTGTCGCCTCTTAGTGAGCTCAGGTTTCATTACCAGTTTATGGGTTATATATAAATTACAGAAAGTGCGATATGATCAGAGAGAGAGAGAGAGAGAGAGAGAGAGAGAGAGAGAGAGACTTAAGCAGACACAAGCGTTGAGTGGAAATTCTGCACATGCCTTGTCTAAGCTGCATTAATTTCAATTGTTGTGTAGTGTGAGACGGGAGGTTCAACAGAGTAGAGTGACTCTGGTGTCGTCTCTGAGTGATCAAGCTAGTAAACAGTGCAATGTTGGGGAGGGGGGGGAGGTTAACAGTGGCTAACGCGACGGTCTGGAGTTTTGAGACTGATCGCGGGTTCTATCCCCACCCGTGGTATGGTTTGTTTGCAATCGTGTCATTACGATTTCGTGAGTCAGAACACTGACACTCGTGTTGTCTCACACATTTCTTCTAAAACGTCGATGTTAAACTTCCAGCGCTGCTCTTTGCACACTACATATTATAATTATTTCTGTTCATGGTTCGTGGGATCATCACCCCCGCGGCTCGGTCTCAGACGAGCCTTCTAAATTGGAAAGAAGGGATATAAGAAAAGTTTCTTCGCCAATAGAGGGCAAAAAACACTGGAATATGGCAAGAGGGACGTAGCAAGAGCTACAACGGCTGCAGATATAAACAAAATGAACGATAGATTAAAGCACGGCAGCGGGACACCACGAGCTCCAGTAGGTAGGAATAGGTAATTAATCTCAATCCATCTCTCTCTCTCTCTGTGTTACCCTTTCACCCTCCATCCCTCCCTCTCTCTCGCTCTGTCTTCTCTCTCTCTTCCTCCCTCCCTTTCTCGCTCTCTCTTCTCTCTCCCTCTCTCGCTCTCTCTTACCACACGCACACTATTATAGACTATATTCAGATTTAGAATTGTTGGTTCGTTGGTTTATTGGGGTTAAGCCTTTCACCTACACGAGAGTCGTTTTATAGCTGCATGTAACCTGCTCATCACCACTGTTTCAGCGTACATACACAGAGACCATACCGAGGTATAAAGTTTACCGATCACACTAAGATCTCTAAGGCTACACGTAACCTTGTCACCACCAGACAAGAATACTGTAATCCCTAAAATATAGATTACAATAAACTCTGGGGGATACATACACTGAGAAAAATACACCTCTTGCTGTATATATCCTGATGCCCAGAGTGATTGGTAGTTGGGCTTTTAAAGTCTGTTGGCCACTCCCACTGCTCGTGCATTAGCATTAAACCCGCGTCTGATTGGCCCACAGCCCGCTACGTCACACTGCTCCACCCACAGCCGAATAAACCAATTCAATAATAGAATATTTGGCCTCAACTGGTTAAAACAAAATAGCGTAAATGTTTTGATAATTGTATGTCACATAGTTTGTAAACAAACGTCAAATAAACCACTGGCGAACTCAATTAAACTCCGCTATATAACAAAGTATATCAATATACCAAAAAAAAAGGTATGTTTTTGTAACTACGCAAAAAACAGGGATTAATCAAAAGGTAGTCCAGGACCATTTGCGTCAGCCCAGGACCATTTACGTCAGCCCAGGACTATTTGCGTCAACCCAGGACCATTTGCGTCTGCCTCTGCTAACTTTTAATTATAGGAAACTTATTACAACGCAAATATTAATTAGTAATCAAGAATTGTTAAACGAAGCTTATTATAAAACAGCGGCACAATGACCAGCTTATACAAAATTAACAGCTTTAATCACAGAGGTCTCTTCAGGAATCAGCCGGCCTGACCTGCCAGGCTCCGGCAGCCCCGCTCCTCACACGGTCGACAATCCCTCACAAGACCGAGGGGAAAGTCGACCTTAGAGAATGGTCAACTTGGAGACTTGTCTTCTCGCCACGCACATAATCTGGCCCGACATGTTTCTAGCGCGAACAATACTCGACTTAATCAAAAGCTGTACGAGTTTCGTCAGCCCGGGCGACCTCGATAATAAGACCCGCATAATGCAGCATGCACGCCCGCCTCGTCCTGCCACGCCCATCTGGTGGGCGTGGCAGGGCGTGCATCCCTGGAGCAGCTAGTAGCACCCGTGGAGCCCCTGGGAGCCAGGTAGCGCACTCAGGATAACGCAGAGCGAGGTAGCGTCGGGTACTGTTATTGAATTTTATATAACATTAATCTAGGTGCCTTCTCTTGAGGGTATTACACTCGGGGGTGTTATTTACTCTGCAAAGATTAATTAAGATAAAGATTTGCCCTTCAATTACCCAATGTTTGCCGGGTCGAGCTGCTAAACCCTAATCAAACTGGGCTCCAGAAGCACAGGCTCCCCCCATGACAATGATTCCTGGGGGAGAAACGCCCCCTGCTTTCCCTCCGCTGCAACCTCCTCCCTCTGAACCCTTCAAGGGGATAGGTGGGGGATATGATCTACCCTGGAGCGAATATGATCTACCCTGAGACAAATATGATCTACCCTGGGATAAATATGATCTACCCTGGGATAAGTATGATCTACCCTGGGATAAGTATGGTCTACTCAGCGATAAATATGACTTATCCGTGAACAGTGTTCGGTGAGCTCAGTGTTCCGTGAAGTTCTTCGTGTTGACCTCTGCCGATGGCCATCGGAAAGTTCCTTAACTCATTACACCTGTGATGGGTTTCGAGAGTTTTCGCGTCAAGACGCGCCAGCTCTCTGGTATTTTAAATAAGGAAATCAAGTCGCATTCCCAGAACCCATCCCGGGGCCAGGACTGTGTGGTGCTGGCCTGGGCAACCAAACTGTTACTGCTGGCGGCCCGCTGGCTCATCTACAACACTGGCATATATGAACTGCACATGTAATAAGTGGTGTAACCTCGTCTTGGTCGCGTCTGGACAGCCAACACAAATTTGTTGTGAATATATTAGGGGCGTATAATATAGTTAGTCTTTTAAAATGCCTTACAACCAGCACTTACCCAGGCGAGAGAGGAGGGTGTGATAGTGAGGCAAAGTATCATGCACGCTCCATTCACCTGTGTTAATATGTAGCCTTGATACTCCCGACCAGGGTAGCTGGTCCTTCCCCACCACCAGGGTGGATGGTCTTCCCCCACCACCAGGGTGGATGGTCTTCCCCCACCACCAGGGTGGATGGTCTTCCCCCACCACCAGGGTGGATGGTCTTCCCCCACCACCAGGGTGGATGGTCTTCCCCCACCACCAGGGTGAATGGTCTTCCCCTACTTGCAGTCACCATCACCTACCTGTAGAGAGAGAGAGAACAAGTCAGTTTTCAACTTTTAAGTCACAGGTGGAACAGATGGATGTTTAATCGACAAATTATGTTAGATGGCACTGTGGCACCCCAGACCACCTGTCTAATATTATATTTATGTGTAATGTGTGTGTATGTGTGTGTGTGTGTGTGTGTGTGTGTGTGTGTGTGTGTGTGTGTGTGTGTGTGTGTGTGTGTGTGTGTGTGTTAGGTCGGGTCATAACTTCCACCTCTTGATCTAATATTTGCAGTCTGCTAGCTTACCTGTGCCTGGTTCCAAGGGTTGTCTTACCCTGGCTGCCTGGCCAGAGACCTGCCACCTTTACCACCTAACATATTCACTCTTGACACTGTATGTGCAGTGTTGCTCCACACTGTGCAGCGTTGTTCCACAGTGCAGCGTTGCTCCACACTGTGCAGCGTTGTTCCACACTGTGCAGCGTTGTTCCACACTGTGCAGCGTTGCTCCACACTGTGTAGTGTTGCTCCACACTATGCAGTGTTCCTCCACACTGTATGTGCAGTATTGCTCCACACTATGCAGTGTTGCTCCACACTGTGCAGTGTTGCTCCACACTGTGTAGTGTTGCTCCACAACATGCAGTGTTGCTCCACACTGTGTAGTGTTGCTCCACACTGTGTAGTGTTGCTCCACACTGTACAGTGCTGTTCCACACTGTATATAATACTCCACAACTACCTCTTCCAGCTTTTTCCACTTTTCATGCCATTTCAGTGGTTAATCTGTGTCCACCTGTCATATTCCTTGTTTCTCTCTGATGACATTATTATTATTATTATTATTATTATTATTATTATTATTATTATTATTATTATTATTATTATTATTATTCAGTTTTTTCAACACGCTGGCCGTCTCCCACCGAGGTAGAGGGTGACCCCAAAAAAGAAACATTTTCACCATCATTCACACATAATAACTATCTTTGCAGAGGTGCTCATATAAGATAGTTTAGATGTCACTCTCAACAACCAATATTCCAAACACCTTTAAAGTGCAGGCACTGTACTTCCCACCTCCAGGACTCAAGTCCGGCTAACCGGTTTCCCTGAATCCCTTCACAAAATATTACCCTGCTCACACTCCAACAGCTCAAGTCCCAAAAACCATTCGTCTCCACTCCTATCTAACACGCTCACACATGCCTGCTGTATGTCCAAGCCCCTTTCACACAAAACCTTCAAGGTCCGTTTGAAATCCAACCTCTCCACCAAACTCTCCACCCTATACATACTCATATACTTCTCAACAGGTAGACGTAGTCATTAAAGGATCACATGATACTGCATTTGTGTTCAATTTTCCATCGTGTAGGCATTTTATACCTTTCATGTGTAGCCTAGTGATAAACTGACAATGGTCTGCTTACCTTCACCACTAACCAATGTGTCGTTGCTGTGACACATCTACGTACGAATATCTACCCCCATTCATCACAAACCACGACGCTGTTGTGGTAGTGGTGACGCAAGCGACGCACCTAGGCACACATCTACGCCCCTGCTGCGCTACTGGGTAGCACTGGCAGCAGCGGCGTGATGAAACGATAGCCCCCGTTTGATATTGGGCCGAGAGAGAGTTCCGAATAAAGAGGTAGGATCCAATACCGCTCCCTGTCCACCTTCTGATGCTTCTATATTGGCTTTGGTGCCTGGGATATTCCTCGCATAGTCTACCCCACCGATGAGGAGCATTTGCTCCTTATGAGATGATAGACTAAGGGTTAAACTCGCCACGGGACCGCCCCGCGGCTTACGGCCTTAAAGCTTCCAATATTAAACACCATCTTCAGCACTTAATCGCATTCCTGTTACGGTCGACTTTTAATATGATTCCAATAGCCTGGCGGGGCAAGGAAGCTAAAGACAACTAATATCTGAGGAATTTCCAATGAGTTTTTCCCCCCCGTATGAAGATCGAAGCCTGCGCAATGGCGGCCCTCAAGGTTACCTCATGCAGGGAGGCCAGCGGCCACGCCACACGCCGCAAGGAGGCAGGGGGAAGGGTGAAAGGGGGAGGTAGGGAGACAGGGGTAGGGGAGGGATGAACATAGGCAGGGGAAAAGGAGGAAGGGGGAAGGAGGTAGGGAGACTGGGGTAGGGGAGGGATGAAGGGTAGTAGGGAGTAAGGAGGTGGAGACTTGGGGAGGGTGGTAAGAGGCAGGGGATAGGGAGGCATGGGGGTAGGTAGGCAGGGAGTAGGGAGGAGAGAGGGGTAGGGAGCAGGCAGGAAGGCAGGAAATGTAGGGCGAAGGAGGAAAGGGGATTCAGGGAGAAGATACATAAACAACAGATCTAGAGGATGAGAGTGTTCTAGGTGTAGGTGTGACCAAGGAGGTGTGGTCAAGGGGAAGGTGTGACCAAGGAGGTGTGGTCAAGGGGAAGGTGTGACCAAGGAGGTGTGGTCAAGGGGAAGGTGCGACCAAGGAGGTGTGGTCAAGGGGAAGGTGTGACCAAGGAGGTGTGGTCAAGGGGAAGGTGTGACCAAGGAGGTGTGGTCAAGGGGAAGGTGCGACCAAGGAGGTGTGGTCAAGGGGAAGGTGCGACCAAGGAGGTGTGGTCAAGGGGAAGGTGCGACCAAGGAGGTGTGGTCAAGGGGAAGGTGTGACCAAGGGGAAGGGGTAAACAGTGACCAGTATCAACTACGTCAACACTGCCTATAGTCTCACCAAATTACACGTTCACTGAAGTCCACTTTCAATAAGGCTCACACTCACTAAAGTTCCCTCAAAAAGGCTCATGCTCCCTAAAGTTCATTTCATCAAGGTTCAAGCTCACTAAAGGTCACTTCCATCAAGGCTCACTGTTTTAATACCAGTGTTGACTATAATGAACTGTAACACAACTTTCACAACCAAGTACACAAAGAAAGTGTAATGTTATGGGAAATTTGTCCAACCCAAGTGTGGAACACTTAAGAGGACCAAGACAACTTGAAGAACACCGTTAATGTTCTGAAGAACTAGTGTGTGGAACACTTAAGAGGACCAAGACAACTTGAAGAACACCGTTAATGTTCTGAAGAACTAGTGTGTGGAACACTTAAGAGGACCAAGACAACTTGAAGAACACCGTTAATGTTCTGAAGAACTAGTGTGTGGAACACTTAAGAGGACCAACACAACTTGAAGAACACCGTTAATGTCCTGAAGAACTAGTGTGTGGAACACTTAAGAGGACCAAGACAACTTGAAGAACACCGTTAATGTTCTGAAGAACTAGAGTGTGGAACACTTAAGGAAACCAACACAACTTGAAGAACACCGTTAATGTTCTGAAGAACTAGTGTGTGGAACACTTAAGAGGACCAACACAACTTGAAGAACACCGTTAATGTCCTGAAGAACTAGTGTGTGGAACACTTAAGAGGACCAAGACAACTTGAAGAACACCGTTAATGTTCTGAAGAACTAGAGTGTGGAACACTTAAGAGGACCAAGACAACTTGAAGAACACCGTTAATGTCCTGAAGAACTAGTGTGTGGAACACTTAAGAGGACCAAGACAACTTGAAGAACACCGTTAATGTCCTGAAGAACTAGTGTGTGGAACACTTAAGAGGACCAAGACAACTTGAAGAACACCGTTAATGTTCTGGAGAACTAGAGTGTGGAACACTTAAGAGGACCAAGACAACTTGAAGAACACCGTTAATGTCCTGAAGAACTAGTGTGTGGAACACTTAAGAGGACCAAGACAACTTGAAGAACACCGTTAATGTCCTGAAGAACTAGTGTGTGGAACACTTAAGAGGACCAAGACAACTTGAAGAACACCGTTAATGTCCTGAAGAACTAGAGTGTGGAACACTTAAGAGGACCAAGACAACTTGAAGAACACCGTTAATGTCCTGAAGAACTAGTGTGTGGAACACTTAAGAGGACCAAGACAACTTGAAGAACACCGTTAATGTTCTGAAGAACTAGTGTGTGGAACACTTAAGAGGACCAAGACAACTTGAAGAACACCGTTAATGTTCTGAAGAACTAGTGTGTGGAACACTTAAGAGGACCAAGACAACTTGAAGAACACCGTTAATGTTCTGAAGAACTAGAGTGTGGAACACTTAAGAGGACCAAGACAACTTGAAGAACACCGTTAATGTTCTGAAGAACTAGTGTGTGGAACACTTAAGAGGACCAAGACAACTTGAAGAACACCGTTAATGTCCTGAAGAACTAGAGTGTGGAACACTTAAGAGGACCAAGACAACTTGAAGAACACCGTTAATGTCCTGAAGAACTAGAGTGTGGAACACTTAAGAGGACCAAGACAACTTGAAGAACACCGTTAATGTTCTGAAGAACTAGTGTGTGGAACACTTAAGAGGACCAAGACAACTTGAAGAACACCGTTAATGTCCTGAAGAACTAGTGTGTGGAACACTTAAGAGGACCAAGACAACTTGAAGAACACCGTTAATGTTCTGAAGAACTAGTGTGTGGAACACTTAAGAGGACCAAGACAACTTGAAGAACACCGTTAATGTCCTGAAGAACTAGTGTGTGGAACACTTAAGAGGACCAAGACAACTTGAAGAACACCGTTAATGTCCTGAAGAACTAGTGTGTGGAACACTTAAGAGGACCAAGACAACTTGAAGAACACCGTTAATGTTCTGAAGAACTAGTGTGTGGAACACTTAAGAGGACCAAGACAACTTGAAGAACACCGTTAATGTTCTGAAGAACTAGTGTGTGGAACACTTAAGAGGACCAAGACAACTTGAAGAACACCGTTAATGTCCTGAAGAACTAGTGTGTGGAACACTTAAGAGGACCAAGACAACTTGAAGAACACCGTTAATGTCCTGAAGAACTAGTGTGTGGAACACTTAAGAGGACCAAGACAACTTGAAGAACACCGTTAATGTTCTGAAGAACTAGTGTGTGGAACACTTAAGAGGACCAAGACAACTTGAAGAACACCGTTAATGTTCTGGAGAACTAGAGTGTGGAACACTTAAGAGGACCAAGACAACTTGAAGAACACCGTTAATGTCCTGAAGAACTAGTGTGTGGAACACTTAAGAGGACCAAGACAACTTGAAGAACACCGTTAATGTCCTGAAGAACTAGAGTGTGGAACACTTAAGAGGACCAAGACAACTTGAAGAACACCGTTAATGTCCTGAAGAACTAGAGTGTGGAACACTTAAGAGGACCAAGACAACTTGAAGAACACCGTTAATGTCCTGAAGAACTAGAGTGTGGAACACTTAAGAGGACCAAGACAACTTGAAGAACACCGTTAATGTCCTGAAGAACTAGAGTGTGGAACACTTAAGAGGACCAAGACAACTTGAAGAACACCGTTAATGTCCTGAAGAACTAGAGTGTGGAACACTTAAGAGGACCAAGACAACTTGAAGAACACCGTTAATGTTCTGGAGAACTAAAGTGACATTCTCGTCATTCTTTATTATACAGATATAAAGGTCATGAAGTTATGAATTATTACCATTAACTATTATTATTATTATTATTGATAAGTATGACACGTGTGCAACAGTTAGGTATCATTATTGGTGAAACGTTTCGCCTCCATAGCAGGCTCCTTCAGTTAAATACTGTTTAGGCGAAATATTTTAACACTGAAGATACCAAACAGCTGAACATATCTTACTCATTAACTTGTAGCTATTTTAAACTATTTTCAACATATTATTATTTATAAAAACATAATCAAAACCCATATGTAATATATTGGTTAAGCTAACAGAGTTATAGATTAGTGGAATAAACTGTCAAACACTCTCATTGCCACAAATACTTTGGAGAACGTTATGGCTGGTACGAAAGGAACTCGAGTACAATATTAGGTAAGATTTTTGTCACACGTAAGCTTTATTTATTTTCTTGTAGATTGTGTATACCATCAATACAATAAGATAGACATTATTAACAATTTCAGTATGACAAGTGTATTTTAGTGATGTATTGGATATCCGCATCCACATGTTCATCCGCGGAACATGCGCACAATTTCTTACATATGCAAGCGGGTTTTACTGTAAACAGATATCCGCATATACATCCGCATCCAAATCCGCGGAACATCCGCACAATTTCTTACATCTGCATCGATATCCGCGAAACATTCGCACAACTTACATATGCATCCGCAAAATAAGTAAGACATCCTCATACACATCCGCATCCGCGGATATCTAAATTTTCACATGCTATACACTATTTATTTTCCCAGATACTGGTAAGTCTCGGGTCTTCATTTCAACTAATGTTTCTGGCAGGTTAAGTCCACAGGTCAACTCCATAATAGTGGTGATGGTGGTCGCTATTTGAAGATTGCACTTACAGAAGGCAGTGGATATACTACTAGCTACTTGACGGTCGGAGAGGGTGAGAAATCTATCAGGGATAATTATTCAATCTTGGGGGTGTTGACTGCGCCACAAAGCACGGCAGCAGTCACTGATTAAATGAGAGGGAGAGAGCAATGTTGAGGAAACCAGAATCTTCTCCCACTCCTCAACGTGCCTAGGCTACTGTGATGGATACCAGTATACTGTAACATATCTAAGGTAACAGTGTACGACTTGCATACACCCTTTCATATATATATATATATATATATATATATATATATATATATATATATATATATATATATATATATATATATATATATATATTATAGGTTGTTTGCTTCTTCGATGGCCAATGTTAAAATTGCTTTTTCCTAGAAGTTAACTCTGAAAATTATACATTATAGCGTTTTATACACATGGATTTCTCGTTTATTTAATACTGATATTTAAGTATATGGTGATGGCACTAGTGTGCAGCCTGAATGTGTGCGAGGGTGGTGACCAGCCTGGCTGTGGTACTTCACTCTCACTACCATGAACAATCTCGTCCAGCCGCCACCACTGTCAACAGCCTTCAGAAAAGTTCCAATAATTGTTGAGGACAATGATTTTTACATACAGACACTTCCAGCAATCATTAAGATGATTACAGTAATGAACTCATTACTGTAATCATCTTAATGTGTAGTGTAGTTAAGAAACCTGGTAGTTACTTCATATTATTACATAAATACGGTTGTATAACTTATTTTATTTTCCAAATGTTATTAAATTTTCGAAGTAAGGTAATTCATCATTTTCAGATAGTTTTTCGTCTGTGGATATTCCCATTATTGTAGATAATAGCTACACTACCTGCAGTCCCGATAGCAGCTCTCTGCTACGTCCTGTTATCATGGTCTGAGTTTAGGTGTATTGCGGTATATTTTGAAGAGCAGCTTATTGTTAAATCTACAGGGCAGCTTACTGTTAAATCTACAAGACAGCTTATTGTTAAATCTACAAGACAGCTTATTGTTAAATCTGCAAGACAGCTTATTGTTAAATGTACAAGACAGCTTATTGTTAAATCTACAAGACAGCTTATTATTGTTGGATCTACAAGACAGCTTATTGTTACATCTACAAGACAATTATTGTTAAATCTACAAGATAGCAGGGTAGCTTACTGTTAAATCTACAAGGCAGCTTACTATTAAATCTACAAGACAGCTTATTATTAAATCTACAGGGCAGCTTATTGTTAAGTCTACAAGGCAGCTTATTGTTAAATCTACAAGGCAGCTTATTGTTAAATCTACACAGTTCATGAAGGAATGAAAGTTTGTCTTCACACGCCTCTTGAGTCACGAGTGCGGAGGACTGAGGTGCGTCGTGCCCCTGCTGAAGGTCGTACATTGAAAAAAAAATAATATAAAGGCAGGTTGACGAATGAGATAAGCGGGCAACACTTATTTTCCACTTAACATGCAGTTTAAAGAGAAAGTTTGATTTAATATTATGACGATTTAGTGTTACTACACATCGTAAAAACGACTGCGCAGAGACGTCCAAATGCGCAATGGAAACAAGTTTTTGGCTGGTATATCTTTATTGACAAAAAGTTTCGCCTGCGCAACAGGCTTCATCAGTCGAATATAGAAGTAATTACGATCGAGGAGACTGGTTGGTACGTTGAAACTCCTAGGCACTATGTGGAGGATATCAACCCCATATGGTACCACGTTAGGATGTTGGGAATGAGAGAGAACTTTTCTGCCTACAGATATGTACATGTTAACTTGCACCGCATTAATCGGGGATCTCACTGTTAAGCCAATGCTTTACCCGTATAGTTACAATAAAGACACATAATGATAATTATCACAGTTCAGTAAGCACGAGAAAGTCACCGATACACACTTGAAGGTCGATACCATCACTGGCCTTCCTACGAAAAAGTGCAACAGCCGGGGTTGTGGATGCATTTATACATTTGCAGAAACGTCACATCAAGCTTGTCACTGCCTTGTTTCTCACGTTGATTAATTTAACTCGGTTTAGGAGAAGCGAAGATGCATGTAATTTTCAGTAATCACTTCAAACATAGTTGTATATAATATCTCCAACGAGTTGGACATCACGTGACTTTAGCCTATGCAAGCGTGACTCCCACCCAAACTACCCTTGACTCTCTTCTACTCTATATTACTCTGTTGATGCTCTCTGCATTGGGCTAATAAAGCCCTCTGCTGGTAGCACGCACCCTCATTAAAGTTCCCTAACTTTGGAGAGAAATGGAATAAAATACCGACACGATGGAGTCAGAAATGCGACCCTTGGTTGGCAACGATTGTGACCTGAGAGAGTCCATTGCGTGAGCGAAACGTTGTCAGTAAAGCATCGCACTGCACGGCATTTGTCTGTTTCCTTCCCTTACGTTCCTCAAGTTTCAAATTTACAAACACATCGATCGACGGGGTGTCCCATAAGTCTGGAATCAAAGAGGAAAACGATACAAAAAGACACTAATGAAACCAAGTACTGAGAATATATTCACCGTGTCCACCATTATTATTGACACTGGAGTGCAGGAGACATCCAGTATCTTACCTCTTCTGATAGCAGTAGCAGAAGTAGCAATATCTGGAGCAGCATGAGATAAAAGGAAGTTCTGATAGAGCCTTTGAGATAGCAGGTGGTAGTAGTAGTTCTGACAGTACATTGTTATAAAAGTGGCAAGAATGGTATACCTGTGACCAGTCTTGAGAGCTTTCCTACCCTCGCAGTCCGGCCGGAAGTCAGGCTTTCCTGTTGATTGCCTCTTCAACCGGGCTGTGCCTGTTAGCTGCCCACTGCTACTACTGTTGACACTGTTCCTTTTGTTGCTGCTATTATAGCTGATCAGTAATGGGAAAACTACTGTCATTACTAATATTGTTGCTACTCATAAATGTTGGTAGATGTAGTTTCAGTTGTGATTGTAATACCTGTAGTAGTTGTAGTAGTAGTTGTTGTAGTAGTAGTTGCAGTAGTGGTTGCAGTAGTAGTAACAGAAACAGTAGCAGGAAAAACAGAAGCAGCAGCGCTAATACAAGAAGAGGAAGGAGAAAGGAGACAGGAAGATAAAGAGAATGAGAAGGAGAAACAGCAACGTAAGGAATAAGAGGAGTTAGGCGCAGCAGGGTAGTGGAGGGCAGCAGGGTAGTGGAGGGCAGCAGAGTTGTGGAGGGCAGCAGGGTAGTGGAGGGCAGCAGTGTTGTGGAAGGCAGCAGTGTTGTGGAAGGCAGCAGTGTTGTGAAGGGCAGCAGAGTTGTGGAGGGCAGCAGGGTAGTGGAGGGCAGCAGTGTTGTGAAGGGCAGCAGGGTGGTGGAGGGCAGCAGTGTTGTGGAGGGCAGCAGGGTGGTGGAGGGCAGCAGGGTGGTGGAGGGCAGCAGGGTTGTGGAGGGCAGTAGGGTTGTAAAGGGCAGCAGGGTGGTGGAGGGCAGCAGGGTTGTGGAGGGCAGCAGGGTTGTGGAGGGTAGCAGAGTTGTGGAGGGTAGCAGGGTTGTGTAGGGTAGCAGGGTTGGGAGGGCAGCAGGATTGTGGAGGGTAGCAGGGCTGTGGAGTGCAGCAGGGTTGTGGAGGGTAGCAGGGTTGTGGAGGGTAGCAGGGTTGTGGAGGGCAGCAGGGTGGTGGAGGGTAGCCGGGGTGCAGAAGGTTACCAGGGTGGAGGAAGGCAGCAGGGGGTGGAAGGCAGCAGGGGAGTTGAGGGAAGCAGGGTAGAGGAGGGCAGCAGGGGGGTGGAAGGCAGCAGGGTGGTGAAAGGTTGCAGGGTAGAAGATGGTAGCAGGGGGGTGGATGTTAGCAAAGTGGAGGAGGGTAGCAGCACAGAGGAAGGCAGCAGGAGGGTAGAAGGCAATAGGGGGATGGCGGGCAACAGGGGATGGGTAGTAGCAGGGAGGAGGAGGGTAGCATGGTTGAGAAGGGCAGCAGGGGTGTGGAGGGCAGCAGGGGGGTTAGGTGTGAGTGTAATCTATATGTATATGAAGGCAGATCACACTGCCTTTACCTCTGAGTTATGACCTGTGTGGGTGGGGGCACCCACACTGCTAGCCTGTGTGGAGGGGGCACCCACACTGCTAGCCTGTATGGAGGGGGCACCCACACTGCTAGCCTGTGTGGGTGGGGCACCCACACTGCTAGCTTGTGTGGGTGAGGGCACCCACACTGCTAGCCTGTGTGGGTGGAGGCTCCCACATTGCTAGCCTGTGCGGGTGGGGCACCCACACTGCTAGCCTGTGTGGGTGAGGGTACCCACACTACTAGCCTGTGTGGGTGGAGGCTCCCACATTGCTAGCCTGTGTGGGTGGGGCACCCACACTGCTAGCTTGTGTGGGTGAGGGTACCCACACTACTAGCCTGTGTGGGTGGAGGCTCCCACATTGCTAGCCTGTGCGGGTGGGGCACCCACACTGCTAGCCTGTGTGGGTGAGGGTACCCACACTACTAGCCTGTGTGGGTGGAGGCACTCACACTGCTAGCCTGTGTGGGTGCCCCCACCCACACTGCTAGTCTGTGTAGAGAAGTTAAGAAAACTGGTGTTACTAATACTGTTACTGGTGTAACTAATACTGTTACTGGTGTAACTAATACTGTTACTGGTGTAACTAATACTGTTATTGGTGTAACTAATAACGTTGCCGGTGTTACTGAGACTGTTATTGGTGTTATAATGTTACTGGTGTTACAAATACTGTTACCGGTGTTAATGCGACTCATACTTGTGTTACTAGTACTGGTGTTATTAATATTAGTAATGGTGTTATTAATATCAGTACTAGTGTTACTAATACTGGTGCTACTAATACTTGTACTGGTGTTACTAATACTGGTGTTACTAATACTGGTGCTACTAATACTTGTACTGGTGTTACTAATACTGGTGTTACTAATACTGGTGCTACTAATACTGGTGCTACTAATACTTGTACTGGTGTTACTAATACTGGTGCTACTAATACTGGTGCTACTAATACTTGTACTGGTGTTACTAATACTGGTGTTAGTAATACTTGTACTGGTGTTACTAATACTGGTGTTACTAATATTTGTACTGGTGTTACTAAGCAAGAGGCGCAGGAGGAGCTCGAGCATAAATAGGAAAATCTGAGGAAGGAAGAGGAGCAGCAGTAGGAGAAAGAGGCGCAGGAGGAGGAACAGCACAGCAGCAGCAGTAGGAACAGCAAGGGCAGGAGCAACAGGAGGAAGAGCAGCAGTAGGAACAACAGACGGAAGGGGAGCAGCAGCTGTAGGAGCAGCAGAAAGAACAGCAGGAAAAGGAGTTAAATGACGAGGAGGAGGAGGAAAAGTCGGAGGAGGAGGGAGTGGAGGAGTGAGCGTGGACAAGGGGAAGAAGACTTGGAACAACAACACCCCCTTAAAATATTACCTTCATAAGTTCTGACCCGTGGCTACCACCACTACCACTAGTACTACCACCACCACTGCTAACACTACCACCACCATCACCACCACTACTACTACCACTAGCACTACCACCACTACTACTACCATCACTACTACTACCACAACCACCATTACTACTACTACCACCACTACCACTAGCACTACCACCACCACTAGCACTACCACCACCACTACTACCACAACCTCCACTATTACTACCACCACCACCACTACCACTACTACCACCACCACTACTACCACCACTACTACTACTACCACCACCATCACTACTACCACCACCATCACTACTACCACCATCACTACCACCACTACTACTACACCACTACTACTACTACCACCACCACTACTACTACTACTACTACTACTACCACCACCACTACTACCGCCACCATCACTACAACCACCACCACTACCATTATTACTACTACTACTACTACTAACACCACTACCACCACCACTACTACTACCACCACCACTACTACTACTACCACCACCACCACTACTACTACTACCACCAAAACCACCACTACTACTACCACCACCACCACCACTGCTACCACCACCACTACTACTACCACCACCACCACTACTACTACTACTACTATCACTACTACTACTACTATCACTACTACTACTACCACCACTACTGCAACCACCACTACTACTACTACCACTACTGCAACCACCACTACTACTACTACCACCACTACTACTACCACTACCACCACTGCTACTATCACCACCACTACTACTACCACCACCACTACTACTACTACCACTACCACAACTACTGCCACCAAAACCACCACTGCTACTAGTACTACCACAACCACTACCACCACCACTACTACTACTAGTACTACCACTACTATCACCACCACCACTACTACCACCACCACTACTAATACTAGTACTACAAATACTACTACTACCATCACTACCACTACTACCAATACTACTACTACCACCACCACTACTACTGCCACCACCACCACTTTTACCACAACACTATTACCACCACCACCACTACTACCACCACCACTGCCACCACTACTACCATAACCACCATCACGAAAACCAAAACTACGACAACCACCACTACTAGCCCCCACCACAACCACCACCACCATCACTACTACCATTACCATCACCACCACCATCCCCACTGCTGCTACTACTACTGCCACCACCACTACCATCACAACCACTACTACCACCACTACTACTACCATTACCACTATGACCACTACCACTACTACCAATACTACTACCACTACTACTACTACTACTACTACTGCTACTACTACAGCCACCACCACTACTACTACCATCACTGCTGCCACCATCACTATTACCACCATTACCACTATCACCACCACTACTACTACCACTACCACTATGACCACTACTACTACCACCACCACTACTAACATCACGACTATTACCACCATTGCTTCTACCACCACCACCACTGCTACCACCACACCACTGCCACCACAACTGCTACCACCACCACTAAAACCAAAACTACCCCACCACCATCACTAGTACCACCATTACCATCACCACCGCCATCAGTACCACCACAACTACAACTACTAACACCACAACTACCACTACTAACACCACAACCACCACTACAACCACCACCACCATCACTACTACCATTATCACTACCATCACCACCACCACCATCACCACCACCACCACCACCATCATCACCATCACCACCAGTACCACCACCACTACCACCACCACTATCACCACCATCATCAACATCACCATCATCACCACCACCCACCACCACTACCACCACCATCAATATCACCACCACTATCATCAACCTCACCACTACCACCACCATCATCAATATCGCCACCACTATTATCAACATCCCCACCACTACCACCATCATCAATATCACCACCACTACCACCACCATCATCAATATCACCACCACTACCACCACCATCATCAATATCACCACCACTACCACCACCATCATCAATACCACCACCACTACCACCACCATCATCAATATCACCACCACTACCACCACCATCATCAATACCACAACCACTACCACCACCATCATCAATATCACCACCACTACCACCACCATCATCAATATCACCACCACTACCACCACCATCATCAATATCACCACCACTACCACCACCATCATCAATACCACCACCACTACCACCACCATCATCAATATCACCACCACTACCACCACCATCATCAACATCGCCACCACTACCACCATCATCAATATCACCACCACTACCACCACCATCATCAATATCACCACCACTATCATCAATATCACCACCACTACCACCACCATCATCAACATCGCCACCACTACCACCACCATCATCAACATCGCCACCACTACCACCACTACCACCACCATCATCAATATCACCACCATTACCACCACTATCATCAATATCACCACCATTACCACCACTATCATCAATATCACCACCATTACCACCACTATCATCAATATCACCACCATTACCACCACTATCATCAATATCACCACCATTACCACCACTATCATCAATATCACCACCATTACCACCACTATCATCAATATCACCACCACTACCACCACTATCATCAATATCACCACCATTACCACCACTATCATCAATATCACCACCACTACCACCACTATCATCAATATCACCACCATTACCACCACTATCATCAATATCACCACCACTACCACCACTATCATCAATATCACCACCATTACCACCACTATCATCAATATCACCACCATTACCACCACTATCATCATCACCACCATTACCACCACCATCATCAGTATCACCACCACTACCACCACTATCATCAACATCACCACCACTACCACCACCATCATCATCACCACCACTACCACCACTATCATCAATATCACCACCATTACCACCACTATCATCAATATCACCACCATTACCACCACTATCATCAATATCACCACCACTATCATCAATATCACCACCATTACCACCACTATCATCAATATCACCACCATTACCACCACTATCATCAGTATCACCACCACTACCACCACTATCATCAACATCACCACCACTACCACCACCATCATCAACATCACCACCACTACCACCAATCATCAATCTTGTCTTCACATCAACATATTCTTTTCCTACTCTTCGTTTTCTATCATTATTTACTTCATCTATTCACACAATTCACACTTCACAAGCTTCTTAAATATTATTTCCTTGTTCTCATTACTACTAATTATCAGTTTTCTCCTTTGCCTTCGCTTTCATTCCCTTACAATGAGAGAGAGAGAGAGAGAGAGAGAGAGAGAGAGAGAGAGAGAGAGAGAGAGAGAGAGAGAGAGAGTGGAGCGCCGTACGTTTTTCTGTCCTTGACTTGCACATCTCGGTATGCATGATGGTCCTTAATCTAGGCAGAAGTCGATATTTCATAGAAGCTAGTTCATAGAAGCTAGTTCACAGAAGCTAGTTCATAGAAACTAGTTCATAGAAGCTAGTTCATAGAAGCTAGTTCATAGAAACTAGTTCATAGAAGCTAGTTCATAGAAGATATTTTTCAGAAGACAGTCTCAAAGCGGACTTCCAAGTCCTCTACTGTGTTCCCCATGTACTCCTGTGTAAGTCCGCCTCTCGCTATCTACTGCTCGCCTTCATCCCACTACCACGCCTCTTTGCCTTTTCCTTTCTCTCTCTCTCTCTCTCTCTTTCTCTCTCTCTCTCTCTCTCTCTCTCTCTCTCTCTCTCTCTCTCTCTCTCTCTCTCTCTCTCTCTCTCTCTCTCTCTCTCTCTCTCTCTCTCTCTCCCTCCCTCCCTCCCTCTCTCTCTCTCGCTCAGAAATCCTCGGTTAGAATCTTTGAAAAGGCCCAACGCTTGTCTTTCTCGGCAGCGCACAGATGGAATTCCAATCTAGAGGTCATTTCCTGCCCCAATAACTGCACCGAGCGCTTATTCGGCCAGACGGCTCTGCTGAAGAAATTGCAATAAAGGAATGGCCGCTAGGAGTGGGAGGGTAAGAGAAGAACACATGATGGAAAAGGACATGGGTGTGAGAGACGATGGGGGGGGGGGAGGAAGAGACGATGAGGGTGGGTGGGGAGGATGAGAGGAAGCGGAGATGGGGAATGAGGGACGGGGTGGATGCAAGAAAGGTGAAAGTGTGAAGAAATGGGTAAATAAGAAATGATGGATAATAATGAGGGAAAGGGAGATAGAGAAAATTCTTATTAGTGTGAAAGTCTCTCTCTCTCTCTCTCTCTCTCTCTCTCTCTCTCTCTCTCACACACACACACACACACACACACACACACACACACCTGTATCTACTCCGCTATATCAGCCTTAAACCTGCAGACCAGAAAAACATAGATTTGAAAGGCATCAATAACTTACTGGAGAGCAGCGGCTGCCCAGCAGTGCACAGGCTGACACACCTGGAGTATGCACCACTCCCATGCACCTTCTCCCTCTTCTCTTCCTACATTTTACTGTCTACTTGTAAATTATGTAAGACGTTTCGTCCACCGGAGACTTTATCAATTCTCGTGAGAACTGATAATGTCCCTGGTGGGTGAAACGTCTCAATAAAATGCAAGGAGGTGAGAATATAAATGATAACATCACTCTAGACTACATTCCATCAGCTCAGACTCGTCCTACAGGAATTGAATTTTCAGTTCCAAGAGGGAAGCGCTGAACCCGTAAGGACCATACAGCGAAAGTATAAAAAACTGGAAGGCAATAGGAAAGGAGGGGTAACCTCCTCTCCTTCCCCTTGAAGCATAACCATAATGAAACGTACTGAAGGTTCTCTGTCAGTAACATTTTCAAGTCTTATACCCCAAGACGGGCATCCATCACCTGACATCTCACAGCAACAGAATTTTGTTAACTTAAGAAATTGTTCCATAACACGAACAGTCTGGCGGATCAAGCCATCAGTCTGGAGGCCTGGTCCGGGACCAGGCTACGGGGGCGATGACCCCTTGGGGGCGATGACAAAATATACGTGTATAACTTCCCCAATAACTAAAATATGCTCATACAACCCTGAGAGGGAGTAACGATGAATAGGAAAGAGGAAAGGGCAGCGGGAGGAGACAAACAGAGGGAGCCAGAGTGCCAGGATATAAGTTTTTGGGAAGGAACGAAGGTATTGAGTAAGACAGTGCCAGTGCCCCCTCCCCACTCCTTCCTCTACCCCCTACCCAAGGAGGAATGGGAGAGGGGAGTCGAGAAGGGGGAGAGACGGAGAAAGCTACACTTGAGAGAGAGAGAGAGAGAGAGAGAGAGAGAGAGCCAGGGGCCCAGCTGGAGACACACATGTAAAGAGGCAGATATTTGGCCCATTCGGTTCAGTGGGAAAAATGTCAATATCAGGAAGGCGGGTGAGGTGGCCTGCCCTCCACCCCACCCACAACCACCTCGTCATCCATACACCAGTCTCTCACCCCCACCCTCACCCACCTTCTTTATCCTCCGCCTCCCCATTGTCCTCAAGGTCCTTCTCAGACATCACTGTCCTCCTTAATGTCCTCACCATCTTCCTTGTCCTCATTGTCCTCCACAGCGTCCTCAGTGTTGTCCTCCTTGCTTCATCCTCCCCCTCTTCATCCTCAGCTTACATATTATTGTCCTCGATGTACTCATTATAATCCTCCTTGTTTCCTCTTCCCCCTCCCCCTCCTCCACTTCCTCCTCCCCCTCCCCCTCCACTCTCCTATCTAGTCTTCTTGCTGTCACCATCATTCCTAGAGCCTTAGAGACCCGTACTCTATCCGCCCTCTACCCTCCCCCACTATACTACCCACTATCCTGCCTTCTGTCTTGCGTGGACTATTTCTCATCATCCTACCCACACACTCATTACTGTCTACACTCGCATCATGAGGCACTGCCCAGTCGCCTATCCACTCCCACTGGTTGGATAGAGGCTGTCTCTCACCCTATCCACTCCCACTGCCAGGATAGAGGCTGACTCTCTCCCTATCCACTCCCACTGCCAGGATAGAGGCTGACTCTCTCCCTATCCACTCCCATTACCATAACAGAGGCTACCTGGGTATATCTAGGTATAATATAGACCTGCACCTCCCTCCCTCCTTCCATCCTTCCCTTCCTCCCCTACGCCTCACCCCTTTTCCCCTTCACTCCCCTTTATTTCCCCTCTCCCTACATCCCTTCCTTTCCTCCTCTTCATAAATCCCACCCACCCTTCCTTCCCCTTCTCCCTCTCCCCTTCACCGTTACCTCAGGATTTATACACAGCTTCGAGGCAGCTTCCGTGTCTGCTCCTCGTCTCCCTCTCATCTTCCCTCCCCCACTTCCCTCCCCTTCCCTCTACCTCCCTCCCCACTTCCCTCCCCTTCCCTCTACCTCCCTCCCTCTACCTGTCTCTACCCCCTCCATCTGCCTCCCTCCCCTCCAACTCCCCCCTTTCCCTCTACATCCCTTCTCTCCACATCCCCCATTACCCTCTAACCCCCTTTTCTCTCCCTCCCCTTACCTCTCTTTTTACCTGCTTCCCCCTTCCTCTTCCTCACTCTCACTCCCTCATTCTCCTGCTCCCTCTCCCCTCCTCCTTCCCTTCCCCTCCTCCTTCCCTCCCCTCCTCCTTCCCCTCCCCCCTCCTTCCCCTCCGCTCTCTCTGCCCCCTCCCTTCTGCATGATATTCTTCATTACAAACAACACGGAATGAAAACTTTTTTGTTGTAAGTGGAGAGCCAGTGGTGAAGGAGGGGAGAGGGGAGCTAGTGGTGAAGGAGGGGAGAGGGAAGCTAGTGGTGAAGGAGGGGAGAGGGGAGCTAGTGGTGAAGGAGGGGAGAGGGGAGCTAGTGGTGAAGGAGGGGAGAGGGGAGCTAGTGGTGAAGGAGGGGAGAGAGGAGCTAGTGGTGAAGGAGGGGAGAGGGGAGCTAGTGGTGAAGGAGGGGAGAGGGAGCTAGGGGTGAAGGAGGGGAGAGGGGAGCTAGTGGTGAAGGAGGGGAGAGGGGAGCTAGTGGTGAAGGAGGGGAGAGGGGAGCTAGTGGTGAAGGAGGGGAGAGGGGAGCTAGTGGTGAAGGAGGGGAGAGGGGAGCTAGTGGTGAAGGAGGGGAGAGGGGAGCTAGGGGTGAAGGAGGGGAGAGGGGAGCTAGTGGTGAAGGAGGGGAGAGGGGAGCTAGTGGTGAAGGAGGGGAGAGGGGAGCTAGGGGTGAAGGAGGGGAGAGGAGAGCTAGGGGTGAAGGAGGGGAGAGGGGAGCTAGTGGTGAAGGAGGGGAGAGGGGAGCTAGTGGTGAAGGAGGGGAGAGGGGAGCTAGGGGTGAAGGAGGGGAGAGGGGAGCTAGTGGTGAAGGAGGGGAGAGGGGAGCTAGTGGTGAAGGAAGGGAGAGAGGAGCTAGTGGTGAAGGAGGGGAGAGGGGAGCTAGGGGTTAAGGAGGGGAAAGAGGAGCTAGTGGTGAAGGAGGGGAGAGGGGAGCTAGTGGTGAAGGAGGGGAGAGGGGAGCTAGGGGTGAAGGAGGGGAGAGGAGAGCCAGTGGTGAAGGAGGGGAGAGGGGAGCTAGTGGTGAAGGAGGGGAGAGGGGAGCTAGGGGGTGAAGGAGAGGAGAGGGGAGCTAGGGGTGAAGGAGGGGAGAGGGGAGATAGTGGTGAAGGAGGGGAGAGGGGAGCTAGCGGTGAAGGGGGGGAGATAGGGGTGAAGGAGGGGAGAGGGGAGATAGTGGTGAAGGATGGGAGAGGGGAGCTAGGGGTGAAGGAGGGGAGAGGGGAGCTAGGGGTGAATGAGGGGAGAGGGGAGCTAGGGGTGAAGGAGGGGAGAGGGGAGCTAGGGGTGAAGAAGGGGACAGGAGAGCTAGGGGTTAAGGAGGGGAAAGAGGAGCTAGGGGTGAAGGAGGAGAGAGGAGAGCTAGGGTTGAAGGAGGGGAGAGGGGAGATAGGGGTGAATGAGGGGAGAGGAGAGCTAGGGGTTAAGGAGGGGATAGGGGAGCTAGGGGTGAAGGAGGTGAGAGGTGAGCTAGGGTTGAAGGAGGGGACAGGACAGCTTGGGGTTAAGGTGGGGAAAGGGGAGCTATAGGTGAAGGAGGAGAGAGGGGAGCTAGGGGTGAAGGAGGGGAGAGGAGAGCTAGGGGTGAAGGAGGGGAGAGGAGAGCTAGGGGTTAATGAGGGGAAAGGGGAGCTAGGGTTGAAGGAGGGGAGAGGGGAGCTAGGGGTGAAGGAGGGGAGAGGGGAGCTAAGAGTGAAGGAGGGGAGAGGGGAGCTAGGGGTGAGGGGAGAGGGGAGCTAGGGGTGAAGGAGGAGAGAGGGGAAGGAGGGGAGAGGGGAGCTAGGGGTGAAGGAGAGAGGGGAAGGAGGGGAGAGGGGAGCTAGGGGTGAAGGAGGAGAGAGGGGAAGGAGGGGAGAGGGGAGCTAGGGGTGAAGGAGGAGAGAGGGGAAGGAGGGGAGAGGGGAGCTAGGGGTGAAGGAGGAGAGAGGGGAAGGAGGGGAGAGGGGAGCTAGGGGTGAAGGAGGGGAGAGGGGAGCTAGGGGTTAAGGAGGGGAGAGGGGAGCTAGGGGTAAAGGAGGGGAGAGGAGAGCTAGGGGTAAAGGAGGGGAGAGGAGAGCTAGGGGTGAAGGACGGGAGAGGGGAGCTAGGGGTGAAGGAGGGGAGAGGGGAGCTAGGGGTGAAGGAGGGGAGAGGGGAGCTAGGGGTTAAGGAGGGGAGAGGGGTGCTAGGGGTTAAGGAGGGGAGAGGGGAGCTTGGGGTAAAGGAGGGGAGAGGAGAGCTAGGGGTGAAGGACGGGAGAGGGGAGCTAGGGGTAAAGGAGGGGAGAGGAGAGCTAGGGGTGAAGGACGGGAGAGGGGAGCTAGGGGCGAAGAGGAGGAGAAAGGAGCTAGGAGAGAATGGGAGATGGGAGGTAGGGGTGAAGATGGGGAAAGAGGAGTTAGCGGTGAAGGAGGGGATAGGGGAGCTAGAGGTGAAGGAGGGGGATAGGGGAGCGAGGAGTGTAGGAAGGAAGGGTGAGCTAGGGGAATAGGGGAGAAATGGGTGAAGGAGAGAGGGAAGCTAAGGATTATGGGGGTATGAGGGGGGAGCATGAAGGGAGGTATGACAGAGCAAGGGAGGAAAGAGGGAAGAAAGAGGTAAATGCAGAAAAGGTAAAGAGACCGAAAGATGGAGAAAGAGGGAGAAAAGGGGGAAAGAAAAACATGGAGGAAAAAAGAGGGGAGTAAAAGGGAGGAAAGAGAGGGGGAGGAAAAGGAAGGAAAGGGAAAATAAGAGGGAGGAAATAGTGGGAGATAGAAGAGAGAAAGAATAGAGAAAGAGGAAGAAGAGATATAAAAAGAAAGGAGAGAGGAGAAAGAGAAGACAAGAAGAAGAGAAAGAGAAGACAAGGAGAAGAGAGAAAGAGAGAAGAGAAAGATGACAAGAAGAGAAAGAAGAGAGAAAAAAGGAGAGGGAAAGCATGAAAAGCGGATGAGGAAAAGAAGAAAAAAGCGCTGCCATTCTTGCAGTTGCCACCACGACCATCAGAAGGGCCGCTGATTTTGGCCAGAAGTACGACTTAGGATCCAGAAAGTGTCGTTTCTTCAGCTTCAACTACCACGCGCCTTCGAAAACCACTTGTAACCTGCTAGTTAAGCCAGCCCCATGTACCTCCTGGCGTGGTCCCAGCACCTGGGGGGTCCTGGTGTGGTCCCTCTACCTGGGATGTCCTGGGGTGGTCCCAGTAGCTGGGGAATCCTGGGGTTGTCCTAGCACCTGGGGTGTCCTAGGGTGGTTTCATCAGCTCAGTGTCCTGGTGGGACCTGGAGTGGTCCCACTGTCTACCTGGGATGTCCTGGCGTGATCCCAGCACCCGGGGGTCCTTGGGTGGTCCCTGTAGCTGGAGTGTCCTGGGGTGGTCCCAGCAGCTAGTTGTCCTGGGGTGGTCAGAAAGTTGAATATCAATTTCCCATCTTTTCAATTTATACCTCTTGACCTCATTTCATGGGTTATCACTCCATTTTCACATTAGTTAAATGCCCTCGAAAAATCTAAGTAAACCAAATCTGCATTCTGATTTTCTTCCGAAGGCTCACTGATGGTGTGAAATGTTTAAATACTTGTGATAGGTATGATCATCTTTTCTAAATCCACGTCGGCCTGGGCGGTACAAGCCACGATTTTTCCATAAAATATAGTAAGTCGACGTCGAAACACCACTATAAATACTTTTACGATGCGTGATATTAATGCTATCCATATTTATTTTTTCCCATAGCTCTGCTGCCTCATAGAGAAAGAAACGGTGAGTGCAATTTTAAAGGCCTCTGGAATTGTAACTTAATTTAAGCCCGTCCAGAGACGATTAGTGGTAAAGAATTAGACACGTGTGCAACATCTGGGTATCTTTGTTGTAGACGTGTCTAATTCTTCATTTTGTCGGTATTGTATACATGCAACCAGCTAATGGTACTTGCAATTGCTTATAAACACAGAATGAGTGGAATCAGGTCCTGGTGCTGCGTGCAAGGCCATGTTTATTTTATTTTAGAAGTCTGAAGGTTTTGTGTTATGTCAGATGTCAGATATATAATTTATAAAGTGGGGGAGTTAATGAAGAAATTATGTGTCATAAACTTCCTTGAAGGTGTAGTAAGATTGGTTTACTTATCACTGATTCATACTGGTTTATTAAGATTGGTTTACTTAATACTGATTCATACTGGTGTGTTAAGATTGGTTTACTTAACACTGATTCATACTGGTTTATTAAGATTGGTTTACTTAATATTGATTCATACTGGTGTAGTAAGATTGGTTTACTTAACACTGATTCATACTGGTGTAGTAAGATTGGTTTACTTAACACTGATTCATACTGGTTTATTAAGATTGGTTTACTTAACACTGATTCATTCTGGTGTGTGTCCATTTACTCAGGATAACTGAAGAAGTTTCGGTCTTTGGACCTTGACCACAGTAACTATTTTGTTTGTACTCGAATGGTGAGAACGAGAGGGAGAAAGAGAGGGGGATAGTGAAAGATATATATATATATATATATATATATATATATATATATATATATATATATATATATATATATATATATATATATATATATATATAATTTAGAGAGACTAAATAAAGAAACGTTAAGTAGTGATATCGGAGGGCCTCGGTATCTTGTGTGTTGGACCATCAAACAACTTCGCGTCTCTCACCTACAGAATAATATAACAGTAAGATTTGCCTTACTATTCTCTCAGATCCATAACAGGCGCTATCCTTCCCTCTCTCCCACATGAACCTAACATCCCTCTCATGGACCATACATCTACACATCCCGCCCCAATAAAGAAAGCACCCCGCCCACATGGACCAAGCATCACTACAGAGCTCTCACATGGATCGCCCATTCCCCACACATAGACCGAACATCACTACATCCTTCACCAGCCATCCTTCAACCATCCTTCAACCATCCTTCACCAGCCATCCTTCAACTATCCCTCACCAACCATACTTCACCAGCCATCCTTCAACTATCCCTCACCAACCATGCTTCACCAGCCATCTTTCGCCAAAACACACAGCTTTCAAGCCAGTTTCCCAGCGGAACTCTTCATTTAAACTCTGCTATCTTCTATACGATCAGGAGCCAGTAGTCTTCTATCTGGCACCCGAGTTTATCTTGCATCTATCCAATACTCTGCTAGCTGGCCTATCTGAAGACTACCATCTCCACATCGTTTCATCTTGCCTACGCGTCGGCTGCGGCCGCCTCAAACAAATGGGATGGAACGCTACAGCAATCCGATCTGATCCTACCAGTAGGCCAA
Source organism: Cherax quadricarinatus (assembly GCF_038502225.1). Lineage (NCBI taxonomy): Eukaryota > Metazoa > Arthropoda > Malacostraca > Decapoda > Parastacidae > Cherax > Cherax quadricarinatus. Next base: position 8,918,478 of record NC_091318.1, read on the forward strand.
GCAGCTTAATACTGGAACGCCTTATTGTCTGTTTCTGGAGCTTATTGCATGCCATCTGAGAGCCGTAGTTACTGCAGTCTACTGTTTGACAGCCGTAGTTACTGCAGTCTAGTCCGACAGCTGTAGTTAACGGAGTCTGCTGACTCACAGCTGTAGTTAATGCAGTCTGCTGTCTGATAGACATAGTTTTCATAAAAGTTAAATCTTCCTAAGTTAGAAAATTCGTAACTTGAACATTGTAAACATCAGTGTTTTACAGTGTAAACATCTGTGATTTACAGTCTAAACTTCTGTGATTCGCAGTGTAAGCCTCTGTGATTTACAGTAAATATCTGTGATTCATAGTATAAACATCTATGATTCAGTGTAAACATCTGTGGTTCACAGTGTAAATATCTGTGGTTCAGTGTATCTGTGGTTCACAGTGTAAACATTTGTGGTTCAGTGTAAATATCTGTGGTTCACAGTGTAAACATCTGCGGTTCACAATGTAAACATCTGTGATTCACAGTGTAAACATCTGTGGTACACAGTGTAAACATCTGCGGTTCAGAGTGTAAACATCTGTGGCTCAGAGTGTAAAAATCTGTGGTTCAGAGTGTAAACATCTGTGGTTCAGAGTGTAAACATCTGTGGTTCAGAGTGTAAACATCTGTGGTTCAGAGTGTAACTTCTGTGGTTCAGATGTAAACATCTGTGGTTCAGAGTGTAAACATCTGTGGTTCAGAGTGTAAACATCTGTGGTTCAGAGTGTAAACATATGTGGTTCAGAGTGTAAACATCTGCGGTTCAGAGTGCAAACATCTGTGGTTCACAGTGTAAACATCTGCGGTTCAGAGTGCAAACATCTGTGGTTCACAGTGTAAACATCTGTGGTTCACAGTGTAAACATCTGTGGTTCAGAGTGTAAACATCTGTGGTTCAGAGTGTAAACATCTGTGGTTCAGAGTGTAAACATCTGTGGTTCAGAGTGTAAACATCTGTGGTTCAGAGTGTAAACATCTGTGGTTCAGAGTGTAAACATCTGTGGTTCAGAGTGTAAACATCTGTGGTTCAGTGTAAACATCTGTGGTTCAGAGTGTAAACATCTGTGGTTCAGAGTGTAAACATCTGTGGTTCAGAGTGCAAACATCTGTGGTTCAGAGTGTAAACATCTGTGGTTCACAATCACTGACTTCATTATTTACTTCAGTGTGCAGCACATAATAGTGCGTAAGTCTTGTATTTATAATAAAGAAAAGCAATTATGTTGCAAGTAACTCAACATGTGTACACTTGACAGGTGTGTACACTTGACAGGTGCATACACTTGACAGGTGCATACACTTGACAGGTGTGTACACTTGACAGGTGCATACACTTGACAGGTGCATACACTTGACAGGTGCATACACTTGACAGGTGTGTACACTTGACAGGTGCATACACTTGACAGGTGTGTACACTTGACAGGTGCATACACTTGACAGGTGCATACACTTGACAGGTGTGTACACTTGACAGGTGCGTACACTTGACACGTGTATACACCTGACCCATATGTAACGTTAGGAAACGTTTTTTAGGATACGAACACCCACACACATATACACACATAATTACAAGCACAATCACACTCGCATACACAATCCCACACACACATACACACACACACACATACACACACACACACATACACACACACACACACACACACACACACACACACACACACACACACATACACACACACACACACACACACACATACACACACACATATACACACACACACACACACACACACACACACACACACACACACACACACACACAAACGTAAACTCGCCTCGTGTTTAGGTTCTGACGCTGACAATATTTATCACAGAGATCCCATCAAGTCAAGCGAGATCCTAGCCGTCAAATCAAGCTCTCAATTGATCTTATATTGGAGGCGCGAGGAGTGGAAGGCCCGCCGCCCCCCTTCCATCCTACCCCCCCCCCACCACCCCTCCCCTCACCCCACCCTCGGCCAAAGTCTCACCGAGCGCTTGAGGGCCACTACACAGAGTATACGCCAGGCAGCTGCAGCTCCGGTTTCTGAAGCAGGTTTCCTGCAGAGTACTCCTCCATGAGCAGCAGATATCGTCACACTGAGAGAATGGAATATTGTCACTGTGAGTCCATAGAGCAAATCTATAGAGTAAATCGCAAACAGAGGTAAATATAATAGGTAAAGCGGCGAGAAGACGTGAGGTGTTAACCTGTCTGTCAGGTGAAGTGCGTGGCGTGTGTTGAGCACCATGTGAGCCAGGGAGGTGTGTGTTGAGCACCATGTGAGCCAGGGTGGTATGTGTTGAGCACCATGTGAGCCAGAATGGTGTGTGTTGAGCACCATGTGAGCCAGGGTGGTGTGTGCTGAGCACCATGTGAGCCAGGGTGGTGTGTGCTGAGCACCATGTGAGCCAGGGTGGTGTGTGTTGAGCACCATGTGAGTCAGGGTGGTGTACTGAGCACTATGTGAGTCAGGGTGGTGTATTGAGCACCATGCGAGCCAGGGTGGTGTGTATGGAGCACCATGTGAGCCAGGGTGGTGTGTATGGAGCACCGTGTGAGCCAGGGTGGTGTGTATGGAGCACCGTGTGAGCCAGGGTGGTGTGTATGGAGCACCGTGTGAGCCAGGGTGGTGTGTATGGAGCACCGTGTGAGCCAGGGTGGTGTGTATGGAGCACCGGGTGAGCCAGGGTGGTGTGTATGGAGCACCGTGTGAGCCAGGGTGGTGTGTATGGAGCACCATGTGAGCCAGGGTGGTGTGTATGGAGCACCATGTGAGCCAGGGTGGTGTGTATGGAGCACCATGTGAGCCAGGGTGGTGTGTATGGAGCACCATGTGAGCCAGGGTGGTGTGTATGGAGCACCATGTGAGCCAGGGTGGTGTGTATGGAGCACCATGTGAGCCAGGGTGGTGTGTATGGAGCACCATGTGAGCCAGGGTGGTGTGTATGGAGCACCATGTGAGCCAGGGTGGTGTGTATGGAGCACCATGTGAGCCAGGGTGGTGTGTATGGAGCACCATGTGAGCCAGGGTGGTGTGTATGGAGCACCATGTGAGCCAGGGTGGTGTGTATGGAGCACCATGTGAGCCAGGGTGGTGTGTATGGAGCACCATGTGAGCCAGGGTGGTGTGTATGGAGCACCATGTGAGCCAGGGTGGTGTGTATGGAGCACCATGTGAGCCAGGGTGGTGTGTATGGAGCACCATGTGAGCCAGGGTGGTGTGTATGGAGCACCATGTGAGCCAGGGTGGTGTGTATGGAGCACCATGTGAGCCAGGGTGGTGTGTATGGAGCACCATGTGAGCCAGGGTGGTGTGTATGGAGCACCATGTGAGCCAGGGTGGTGTGTATGGAGCACCATGTGAGCCAGGGTGGTGTGTATGGAGCACCATGTGAGCCAGGGTGGTGTGTATGGAGCACCATGTGAGCCAGGGTGGTGTGTATGGAGCACCATGTGAGCCAGGGTGGTGTGTATGGAGCACCATGTGAATGGAAATATAAACACTTAAGCAGTATAGTGTGTTCATTTATTGACAACATTTCAAGTCACAAATAGATCTACCTGGGCGAAACATACGTGAGTATTTATAGGATGAGAATGCTGGGTCAGATGGAGAAAGCTGCTTGTGACAATCTTCCGAGTAGAGTGATAGTCTAAAATCTTGGGTAGTTTTTAAAAGAGATTGGATAAGTATATGAGTAGACCTTCTGCAGTGTTCCTCAATTCTTATGTTCTTATGGCAAGGGCTTCAGCTGTTATAGAAGCCGTTGCTCTGGTTGACGTTGTTGGATGTACAGGTAAGTGAGCCAGGGTGGTGTGTATGGAGCATCATGTGAGCCAGGGTGGTGTGTATTTTCAGGCGCTTGTTTTAATAGCTATCTGTATCGGCAGCCATGATTTCTTGGAAGACGAGCTAGTGCCTCAAGACACAAATAACCCGGACATAGGAGAGTGAAGCTTATATCGGAGTTTCGGTCCAACTTCGATCATTTACAAGTCGCACGAGCGCCTCAACGTCACAGGAATCTTCCACAGTCTACATTTTCCCGTCACCTGAATACATACAGGACTGTACAACAGAAGGAAAGCACCTAGAATAATACTACAACAGTCTGTACCAATACTGACTTTTCCTTAATGCTCCCTACACAAATAACCCGCACATAGGAGAATGTGTGACTATTTAATGGTCCAAGTCGTGTCGAAACGTCGTCATAACTTTCGGGTTATTTGTGTATTGCGCCTTTGTAACTTTTGATGCTCCCTACTAACACAATACCTACGTTCGTACCTTTGGTTGTTTGTTAATTTTATCTTCAGCTATGGCCGGGTTCCGGGAGTAGAAAGAGTCTCGCAACTCATCAAAGGAATTGTGTGCTGTTGTATATTTTGTTATAACTAAAAGAACTGAGCGATCATGATGGTCAAAGACATTTGTTAACTATTACAGTTTGCACGGTACTTGAGAATGTTTCTAGGGTTACTTGAAGCCACTTGCATCGCCGCCCCCCTCATCACCTCCACTGGAAGACAATACTAGTTGCCAGCACCGAGGAAAATCTGGGTACCTAATACCATTCCTTGGCGTAGATGTGAGGTAAATATATCTGGGTGAGACGGCTAAGGATTTTGCCCTCGAGCGTATACTAAACAGATGTATGTTTGCCGGACCTACATCAACAACGCACATACGCCAATGCGCCTACATCACCAAAGCAACTGTATTAACAACGCACCTACATCAACAGCGTTTATGTTTTACACTGAAACACGGCCTCTTACCACATAGATTGTTCCAGAAACAGAAGGAAATACCATGAATCTGCTCTTTTTCGTACCACAGACACCATCACCCAGGACCAGGGAGTTTTCCAGTTGGTAGGACACCTGGCTCACATGTTTCTCATGGTGGGACACCTGGCTCACATGTTCCTCATGGTAGGGCACCTGGCTCACATGTTTCTCATGGTGGGACACCTGGCTCACATGTTCCTCATGCTAGGACACCTGGCTCACAAGTTCCTCATGGTGGGACACCTGGCTCAGTACATACCGCCCTCCTGACCTGACATATCAGGTTCACACCCCAGTTCTCCTGTGACTAACTGCCACAGTGTCTATCAGACAGCTTGTTTTACAACCTCATTTCCATTTCACAAGCAGCTGTGCTGTTTTACAACTAGCTAAACTGTTTCATTAGCAGCTATACTGTTTCATCAGCTACATTGTTTCGCAAGTAACTATACTGTTTTACAAGTAACTATAATGTCTTACAAGAAGTTATAATCATAAGCAACTGTTCTGTCCACTAATTCAGGCTGTCACAACTGCCATTACTAATACTACTGTTGCTTTACTACTGATACTACTACTGCTAGTAGTACTACTGATACTACTACTAGTGGTACTGATACTACTACTACTAGTAGCACTGATACTACTACTAGTACTAGTACTACTGATGCTGCAACAACTACTGAAGCTACTACTGCTGATGCTACAACTACTGATGCTACAACTACTGATGCTACAACTACTACTGAAGCTACTACTACTACTGATGCTACAACTACTACTGAAGCTACTACTACTATTGATGCTACAACTACTACTGAAGCTACTACTACTGCTGATGCTACAACTACTACTGAAGCTACTACTACTGCTGATGCTACAACTACTACTGAAGCTACTACTACTACTGATGCTACAACTACTACTGAAGCTACTACTACTGCTGATGCTACAACTACTACTGAAGCTACTACTGCTGATGCTACAACTACTACTGAAGCTATTACTACTACTGATGCTACAACTACTACTGAAGCTACTACTACTGAAGCTACTACTACTGATGCTACAACTACTACTGAAGCTACTACTACTGCTGATGCTATAACTACTACTGAAGCTACTACTACTGCTGATGCTACAACTACTACTGAAGCTACTACTACTGCTGATGCTACAACTGCTACTGAAGCTACTACTACTGCTGATGGTACAACTACTACTGAAGCTACTACTACTGATGCTACAACTACTACTGAAGCTACTACTGCTGATGCTACAACTACTACTGAAGCTACTACTACTGTTGATGCTATAACTACTATTGAAGCTACTACTACTGCTGATGCTATAACTACTACTGAAGCTACTACTGATGCTATAACTGCTACTGAAGCTACTACTACTGTTGATGCTATAACTACTACTGAAGCTACTACTACTGCTGATGGTACAACTACTACTGAAGCTACTACTACTGCTGATGCTATAACTACTACTGCTGATGCTATAACTACTACTGAAGCTACTACTACTGCTGATGCTACAACTGCTACTGAAGCTACTACTACTGCTGATGGTACAACTACTACTGAAGCTACTACTACTGATGATGCTACAACTGCTACTGAAGCTACTACTACTGCTGATGGTACAACTACTACTGAAGCTACTACTACTGATGCTGCTACTACTACTGCTGGTGCTACAACTACTACTGAAGCTACTACTACTGCTGATGCTACAACTACTACTGAAGCTACTACTACTGCTGATGCTACAACTACTACTGAAGCTACTACTACTGAAGCTACTACTACTGCTGATGCTACAACTACTGAAGCTACTACTGCTGATGGTACAACTACTACTGAAGCTACTACTACTGCTGATGCTACAACTACTACTGAAGCTACTACTACTGCTGATGCTACAACTACTACTGAAGCTACTACTACTGAAGCTACTACTACTGCTGATGCTACAACTACTACTGAAGCTACTACTACTGCTGGTACTACAACTACTACTGAAGCTACTACTACTGCTGGTGCTACAACTACTACTGAAGCTACTACTACTGCTGATGCTACAACTACTACTGAAGCTACTACTACTGCTGGTACTACAACTACTACTGAAGCTACTACTACTGCTGATGCTACAACTACTACTGAAGCTACTACTACTGCTGGTGCTACAACTACTACTGAAGCTACTACTACTGCTGGTACTACAACTACTACTGAAGCTACTACTACTGCTGATGCTACAACTACTACTGAAGCTACTACTACTGAAGCTACTACTACTGCTGGTACTACAACTACTACTGAAGCTACTACTACTGCTGGTACTACAACTACTACTGAAGCTACTACTACTGCTGGTACTACAACTACTACTGAAGCTACTACTACTGCTGGTACTACAACTACTACTGAAGCTACTACTACTGCTGGTACTACAACTACTACTGAAGCTACTACTACTGCTGGTACTACAACTACTACTGAAGCTACTACTACTGCTGGTACTACAACTACTACTGAAGCTACTACTACTGCTGGTACTACAACTACTACTGAAGCTACTACTACTGCTTGTACTACAACTACTACTGAAGCTACTACTACTGCTGGTACTACAACTACTACTGAAGCTACTACTACTGCTGATGCTACAACTACTACTGAAGCTACTACTACTGCTGGTACTACAACTACTACTGAAGCTACTACTACTGCTGGTGCTACAACTACTACTGAAGCTACTACTACTGCTGGTGCTACAACTACTACTGAAGCTACTACTACTGCTGGTACTACAACTACTACTGAAGCTACTACTACTGCTGGTGCTACAACTACTACTGAAGCTACTACTACTGCTGGTACTACAACTACTACTGAAGCTACTACTACTGGTACTACAACTACTACTGAAGCTACTACTACTGCTGGTACTACAACTACTACTGAAGCTACTACTACTGCTGATGCTACAACTACTACTGAAGCTACTACTACTGCTGGTACTACAACTACTACTGAAGCTACTACTACTGCTGGTGCTACAACTACTACTGAAGCTACTACTACTGCTGGTGCTACAACTACTACTGAAGCTACTACTACTGCTGGTACTACAACTACTACTGAAGCTACTACTACTGCTGGTACTACAACTACTACTGAAGCTACTACTACTGCTGGTGCTACAACTACTACTGAAGCTACTACTACTGATGCTACAACTACTGCTACTATTGCTATAGTCGTCATTATCTTTATTATCCTCATTAACTCGCGTCGTCTTTCTTGGTCCAAGAGCTGCATCACAACTTCACTTAACACTCTTCATTTTCATTCCCATCACACGCCACGAATTCTAAACTTTATTTTGTAAAAATTAAATTTCCATTTTTTTTTCAGATTAAGTGATCATGAGACGAGCTCAGGGAAAAAGAATTTTTAAATTGTTCTTCTTAGGTGATTTAATTACGTCCGGAAGCAAGTGACCGTCCCTGACACACCTGTAACACGCCCCGTGACGTTACTGAAATTACTGTGACATAACGTCTGATAATCTGTGACATAATCTGTGACATGGAAACGGGCCGCCGGGGCGCTGACTCCTGAAATACCCTCCAGGTATACCCAGTGACATACCTCACAGCATAATTTGAAACATGACCAGTGACATGACGTGTAACGTAACTGAGATAAGTGACATGACGTGCAATATAGCTGAGATAACACGTGACATGACGTGTAACATAACTGAGATAACACGTGACATGTGTAACATAGCTGAGATAACCAGTGACATAACGTGTAACAAAGCTGAGATAACTAGTGACATGACTGAAATAACTGAGACATAACTGTGATAAAATCTGATCGACATGATATATTAAGACAGTCTCTAAGTTATCAAGAGAGACTGAGACAGTCTCTCAGTTATCAAGAGAGACTGAGACAGTCTCTCAGTTATCAAGAGAGACTGAGACAGTCTCTCAGTTATCAAGAGAGACTGAGACAGTCTCTCAGTTATCAAGAGAGACTGAGACAGTCTCTCAGTTATCAAGAGAGACTGAGACAGTCTCTCAGTTATCAAGAGAGACTGAGACAGTCTCTCAGTTATCAAGAGAGACTGAGACAGTCTCTCAGTTATCAAGAGAGACTGAGAGTCTCTCACTCACTCATCATAAACAATAAAGTTCTCTCCTTATTGTGGGTATTAAAGATGCATAATAAAACAGCTTCAATATTACCTCCAGAGAACACACTGGATCAAGTCCACTCTTATTGCAAGCTGAGTTGGGGAGAGGGGGGCTTGGAAGGGGGGTGGGAGGGGGGAAGGGGCGGGGGGAGAGAACGTGGGAGCGGATGTGAGAGGGGAAAAGTGGGAGTGAGGGAGAGTAAGTAAGGGGAAAAAGAGGCGAAGAGAGAGAGGTGGGAAAGGAGGGCAGGAGGGAAAGGAAGAGATGGTAGGTAGAGAAGGCGAGAGGAAAGACGAAGAATAGAAAAGGGAAGGCGAAGAGTGAGAGCTGAGAGGAGAGAAAAGGGAGAGAACCGGGAAATGGGAGAAGACGCAAGTATGAATATAAACGGGGAGGGAGGCTGGAAGGGAAATAGGAAGGGAGAGGTAGGAAAATGAGGAAAGGAATTGGGATGGAATGGAGGGAGAGAAGGAGGGAGGGAAGTCAACAAGTACAAGCACTTAAGCGACACCCCGTTTACCACTTATCAGAGCAACAACTGTATTTAAGAGAATCTCTAGTACCGGAAACAAAGTGGAGGTATACACCCAGTAGTATTCCGTGAAGGTCTGGTCACGTTGAATCAGTGTTAGAGGAGAATACTTCCAATTCCTTGCATCGAGAGCCCTTCACTCTCATCATCTTGAAGGGAGGACACTCTTCATTAGGTTTGAGTCTTTACAAACACTTGAGTGAACAAGTCTCTCCTCCTCTACACCAGCAACAGTGTGGGGCTCAGAACTGTTTTTGAGGGACCCCGCCGGTTAAGTTCGCCCTTTTCCATACTCATTTCCTCTCACAAAATTCGGTTCCTTAGTGTGAATCAAAACTAGCTATATTTCGGTTGTAAATTGTATGGTATACCGAGAAACTGTGTAAGAGGACAGTTTAGGACATTAAAGAAAACGTTTCGCCACGAGGGACTTCGTCAATGGGACTGATGAAGACACTCGTGGTGAAACGTGTCCTTTAATGTCCTGAATTACACACAAGTGTCCTTTTCTATGGCTATATTTCCCAGTCATATTCCATCACACAGGATGGATCACATGCTGGGAGGCTTCAGTAGGGCAATGAGGATATCGAGAAGGCTTCCGCAAATGGTTCAGCAGCTACGGCAGCTTCAAAAGGTCTCGCTCCAGTAGAGCTGGAGTCAGTGTAAGGGAGAACAGTTGTACAGAGCAGTACTAACAGGAATCACTACAACCACCACCAACCTGAGTCACAGTTCCAGCAATAGAGGAAAAACATTGGTCAAAGTGACACTGGTAACGTTTGCAAAACTATTAACTAACAGTAGTTGTAGCCTGACACGACTCAAAATAGACAATATCGCCACAATATCGTGGAGTCCTTCTTGGACCACTGTCAGGTTACTCTTGATAACCCAGGACTGACCGAAACGTCGTCACAAGAATTTCCTCTCTCTCTCTCTCTCTCTCTCTCTCTCTCTCTTAGACGTGGATTATATGTAAATTTATTTAAATATTAACTAGTAAAAGAAAGTGTGAAAACAGTAATATTGACACTAGGTGTGAAAACAGTAACTAGTACTAGAAAGTGTAAAAACAATAAACAACAGCAATGTCATCTTTAGCAGAAGCAGCAGCAGTAGCAGCAGCAGTAGCAGCAGTATCATTAAGACCAGCATCAGTAACAGCAGATATAAAAAAAAAAACAAATCGAAAAATATTATACCTAGAATAACTTCCTGGCTTAAGAATACACTAGCGGAGAACAGAAGTAGGCCTACTGGCCCATGCTAGATAGGTCTTTCTCCCGGCCAAACACACTACTCATGTACCTCTCCACCTTTTCTTGCATCAATGACGCTTTTCTACTGCTAAACCAAAACCACGATATAGCCTTTTTAAATCTTGTCCTGCATTCTGCTTTTTCACTGCGTACCCGCAGTCATCTTCCAGTTACGAATGTTATACCCACGATGACTGGCTGCTTTTCATAAAGCCCTGAGCCAGTATGGGTCATTCAGCTCAAGAAGCAGTGGAGGTTCAATCATTCATCCGCTCGTCGCGGTTCTACCAGCGTACCTATGCTGGTAGAGCATTCACAACATGAACAAGCGCCACGAAATATATCGCGGAAATAATAGAACCACGTAACAGGTACATGAACCACTACGTCTGACAGCAGGACGGTTCCCACACAGCAGGCAGTGTTAAAAAAAGGTGACTAAGATCCACGCGGAATGTTTAAATCTCGCATGCATTGAAATCTGAGCGACTTCATACCCTGATACGCTCACCCACGAGACGAACAAATTCATGCTCACCAGATTCAATATCTGGCCTCATTCAGGGAGGCAGTGGTGCAACTCTCAGCACATTCCCATGAGTTGAAGAAGCAACGTACACAAATAAGTTGTGGTATCTACCTCCCTCCCGCCTCTCTCTCTCTCTCTCTCTCTCTCTCTCTCTCTCTCTCTCTCTCTCTCTGTTATGGTCTGTGGTCCACTTACCATGCAAAGGATCATCTACACTGGTGTATTTTTACCTTACGGTCAAGTCTGCCAGATAATGAGACTGGGAGTGAAGTCTTGTGTTCACGTGCTGAAGGGTGTCATGTGACACTCAGCCTTCTCTTGTTGTGCCCATATATGACCCACCATCACCTACTCTCTCTGAACCACACCCAGAGGAGGTGCTAACCAACACCCACGTTCTGTCACTCACGCCGCCCATAAGTGCTCACCACTACTACATCTGACTTCCTCGTCTCTTAAAACTCAGCTTAAAAAATCTTGTTTATTTTTTGTTGCGGGTCCCATCGGGAGGCCTGGTCATGGACCGGGCCGCGGGGGCGTTGATCCCCGGAATAACCTCCAGGTAAACTCCAGGTAGGTCATGTTAAGAATTGCTCAACCCGCTGTTGTTATATCTGTTACTGGTTTGGGAATGATTGGCGAATAACAGACGAGTGGTTCTGGGATTCATCACTGTCTCAGACCAGGTTTCATTAATTAGAAAGAAATTATTAAAGGACTAAAAACCTTGCAAAATACACAAGAAAGAAGTGTTTAATGTACACTGAATGTAAGTAGAAGTTCGTAATACTAACCTATCGTTCACTTATTAAGCAAATAACCTAAATTTATTATGGCATATAAGACATAATTTACAGGTATCTGCCCAGATGTACTCCTGTTAACCTTTTCGGGGCCTAGTTCCTAGGCCATTTGTGCACCAATATGCTCTTGCGCTACCGTCCACAGGATGGATATAGGGTGCACAACAAGCTAACCGCTTCGGTGGCAAAAATCTGAACCTACATATTCATGAGACAGAAAAAAACCAGTTCTACCAGAGTGCAAAACTTTTACCAGTCACTCGATAGGATGAGTAAGGAACAAGTGAAATATAGTTATTCAATGTTAAGCAGCATTATGCAGGTTAGTTCATCTGAAAATGTGTCAACACGTGAAAGTTGTTAGGTATTTCTCTTTTTCACTGTGGGATATTTAATTAATAGACAAGTATTTTTAAGTGATTTCTTCCTATGTGTGGTAGTAATATTAACTTAAGGAATATGTGGCATTAATAGTTACGTAATACGTGGAATTAAAGCGAATTTACCGAGTATGTGGTAGAAGTACTAACTTAAAGAATAGGTGGTAATAACACCAATTTACAGAATAATTAGGTCAGGTGTAGACTGTTGTAGACAGGTGTAGCACTACACACCTGTAACATGCCAGGACGAGTATTATGGAAACGTTTCGCTCAAGTGGAGTTTCGTCAGTTCTCTGTCATTTGAATACTTGTCGGTATCTGATACCATCTTTGGCCAATCAGACCCAAGTCTACAATGCAGTATACAAGTATATCGTACTTCGACTGTCTGCTTAGTGGGAGCATCCTGTCTGCTTGCTAGCCTATGTCTGGTGACTCAGAGACGGAGTTCCGAGCCTCTGCTACTCCTCGAAGTAAATGAACTTCACGTTGCATTGAGATGTATAAATCCTTATCGTGTCCAAGCACTAATATTACTGTCTGGATAACAGGAATAAACTAATTCTGAGAACATCTGACGATCGCTTCCGTGTCCGGGTGTCCAACACTTGGACCGCATGCGACCCACTTGACTGAGGAGTGCGGCCCGCTTGAGATTTTAAAAAAAAAAATTTCATCTCGCTTGACCAAAATTGATCAATGGCTAACACTAGGTTTGTAACAGTCCACCTTTTTTACTAATAAAGTTGAATGAAGTGTTTTTAACCTTTTTTACTACTGCTAAAAAAATTCTTATTTTTGAATAACAGACTATACTTCATTATTGATATTAATAAAAAGGTCATGCGGCCGCACACATAGATTTCTAGTTATGTGGTCCACTACTAAACAAAAATTTGAACGCCCCTGCTTTAGTGTATTGTTCAGTGACAATACACGATAATTTGTCCACTGTGCATTTCAGTACAGTGAATGTCAATAGCTTGCAAAACACACTAATTTTATTCTTATTCTGTAAAAAGAACATTTTCTGATCGAAGAATTACCTACGACCAAGTTACTAAGTTTTTCTATATGCCAAAAACAAGGCAAATACCACATCTAGTATCGGGCCCTTACTCAGACAGGATGGGACTTACACAGATGACAACAAGGAAATGAGTGAAATATTGAAATCCCAGTACGACTCTGTGTTTAGTGAACCACTAATCGGTCTGAGGATCGACGACCCAAATGATTTCTTCATGAATGAGCCTCAAAACTCCATAAATGTATGCCAGATTTCCGACATTACCCTAACTCCGATAGATTTCGAAAAAGCCATTGACAACATGCCTATGCACTCAGCCCCGGGCCCAGACTCGTGGAACTCTGTTTTCATTAAGAACTGCAAGAAACCCCTCTCGCGTGCCCTAAGTACACTATGGAGGAGGAGCTTGGACATGGGTGAAATTCCACAGTCACTTAAAACAACGGATATAGCCCCACTCCATAAAGGTGGCAGCAAAGCATTAGCTAAGAACTATAGACCAATAGCTCTGACGTCCCACATCATAAAAATCTTTGAAAGAGTGCTAAGAAGCAGGATTGCAAATCATCTGGATTCCCAAAATCTGCACAATCCAGGGCAACATGGGTTCAGGGCAGGTCGCTCCTGCCTCTCACAACTACTGGATCACTATGACATGGCCTTGGATGCACTGGAAGAAAATCAGAATGCAGATGTAATATACACAGACTTTGCAAAAGCATTTGACAAATGCGATCATGGCGTAATAGCCCATAAAATACGTGCTAAAGGAATAACTGGGAAAGTGGGGAGATGGATCTTCAACTTCCTAACAAATCGAACACAAAGAGTAGTGGTCAACAGAGTTAAATCGGAGGCTGCCATAGTGAAGAGCTCTGTTCCACAAGGCACAGTACTCGCCCCCATCTTATTCCTTATCCTCATATCAGACATAAACAGAGATATACACCACAGCACCGTATCATCCTTTGCGGATGATACTAGGATCTGCATGAGGCTGTCATCTGCTGAGGACGCGGTTAACCTCCAAGAAGATATAAACAAAGTTTTCCAGTGGGCAACGGTAAACAATATGATGTTCAATGAGGACAAATTCCAACTACTCCGTTATGGAAAACTGGAGGAGATAATAACTAGAACAGAGTATACTACTGACTCCGGCCATACAATAGAGCGGAAAAATAATGTAAGGGACCTGGGAGTAGTAATGTCTGAGGATCTCACTTTCAAGGATCACAACAGTGCCACGATCGCACGTGCAAAGAAAATGATAGGATGGATAATGAGAACTTTCAAAACGAGAGATGCCAAGCCCATGATGATCCTTTTCAAATCACTTGTTCTCTCTAGGCTGGAATACTGCTGTACATTAACATCTCCATTCAAAGCAGGTGAAATCGCAGATCTAGAGAGTGTACAGAGATCCTTTACTGCACGTATAAGTTCTGTCAAGCACCTTAACTACTGGGAACGCTTGGAAGCACTTGACTTGTACTCGTTGGAACGCAGGAGGGAGAGATATATCATAATCTACACTTGGAAAATCTTGGAAGGAATGGTCCCAAATCTGCACACAGAAATCACTCCCTACGAAAGTAAAAGACTGGGCAGGCGATGCAAAATGCCCCCAATAAAAAGTAGGGGCGCCATTGGTACACTAAGAGAAAACACCATAAGTGTCCGGGGCCCAAAACTGTTCAACAGCCTCCCATCAAGCATTAGGGGAATTGCCAATAAACCCCTGGCTGCCTTCAAGAGAGAGCTGGACAGATACCTAAAGTCAGTGCCGGATCAGCCGGGCTGTGGCTCGTACGTTGGACTGCGTGCGGCCAGCAGTAACAGCCTAGTTGATCAGGCCCTGATCCATCGGGAGGCCTGGTCATGGACCGGGCCGCGGGGGCGTTGATCCCCGGAATAACCTCCAGGTAACCTCCAGGTAACCTCCAGGTAACCTCCCGAGGTCAGGCATCAATATTTCTAAGATGTTAAATTATGTCGTTTATCATCTATGTTATTACTGATGTGATATAGATAGCTAACAGTTATGACACCTGTCACTGCTGATGTGACCCAGGATAGGTGATGTGACCCACATAGGTGAAATGTATGACATCTGGCACTGCAGCTAATGTGACCACAGGCACAGACCCAGCACAAAGTCAGCCTTTACTGACCACAGAGCTCTATTTGAGAGATCCAGTAAAGAACTTGAAACAAATGACCAACATCGGCGTCAAGGAAAAAACTAATAACTTCTATCCAAGGATAACTGAGCAACAGAACAGCCTCAAGTTACACGAAGGCGTCAAAAGTATCACCGGCGCCACATTAAGAGCTGGGCATACCTCAGGGTTGAGTACTCGGCCCCACCTTCTTTAGCGTACTTAAGAACAGGCTTTTTGCCAAACTGGATTATGAGGCTGTCATCTGTAGCGCGGATAATACAGAAATCTTCGCCAACGCGTTCAAGAGTCTACAAACTCACATCGACGCCTCCTTGAATATGCTTTCAACACATCCATGGACGAGATTAAAATATTATAACCAAATGTTTGCATTAATAATCTGACACCTTTCCAAATCAATAAGGCTGACATGGAATTCTACGAACAAAGTATTTAAGAGTTGGATTAAAGAGAAATATCATACGTAACTTACACCAGACTTGAAGAAAAACCTAAGACAACAATGCAAGAAACTACTGCCTCGCCCAGTGAGCACCAAACTTACACTGATGGCTCGTTTCAATAGACCCAAGGCCGCAGTTTGCGAATAAAGACTAGATTTGATCTGAACAACTGGCTCAGTTCAATACTAACAGAGCTAGCTGTACCGAAGCTGGCCACTAATGTATCTTCTGTTACTTCAAGTCTGTTCAAGCATTTGAGAATCCTACTTGCATGATAA
Source organism: Cherax quadricarinatus (assembly GCF_038502225.1). Classification (NCBI taxonomy): domain Eukaryota; kingdom Metazoa; phylum Arthropoda; class Malacostraca; order Decapoda; family Parastacidae; genus Cherax; species Cherax quadricarinatus. The sequence continues at coordinate 8,934,979 of NC_091318.1, forward strand.
ACAAAAGGAATATCATAACAGAATAATGCTCAGAACAAAAGATTTTATCTCATTTGTCTGGATACCTTCCCACATGAGAATCAGCCGGCATGACAACACTCATGAAGAAGCTAGGTCAGCTTGTAGCAGGCCGGAGGTGGAGCTACAACTGGACATCTTTTCTGTCTTTGTTCAAATTATCTTACTGATGGATACTAGCTCTGGTAGACGAGAAAACACACATACCCAGAGATTTGAGAGTACTATGTATCAGGCACTATGATCTGTTCTGCTCAGAAAATTGTGTTTCGGGCGGCACAACACGTCAACTACATTGTATGATACGGTGACTCTCAGAATCAGGTTGGGATATCGTCACCTGCGGCAGATGCACGCGGTTACAGCATCTGAGCCTCCAAACTCTGTTAATTCCACATATAAGCTCTGTGAAAAAGAGGAGGCACACGATTATATAGTTAAGAGTCCAGGAGTTCATCATTTTAGGCCTGGTGGAACACGGTGCTCGGGGTGCTTGAGGATATCCTCATTGTCTACTCTGAATTTGCCAGCACTAGTCTGCAACCCAGTGATGTCCTAGTTTTGTGTGTGTGTGTGTACTCACTTATTTGTACTCACCTATTTGTGGTTGCAGGGGTCGAGTCCTAGCTCCTGGCCCCGCCTCTTCACCGGTTGCTACTAGACCCTCTCTCTCCCCGCTCCATGAGCTTTATCAAACCTCGTCTTAAAACTGTGTATGGTTCCTGCCTCCACTACGTCATTTTCTAGGCTATTCCACTGCCTTACAACTCTATGACTGAAGAAATACTTCCTACTATCTCTCTGACTCATTTGTGTCTTCAACTTCCAATTGTGGCCTCTTGTTTCTGTGTCCCCTCCCTGGAACATCCTGTCCTTGTCCACCTTGTCTATTCCACGCAGTATTTTATATGTCGTTATCATGTCTCCCCTGACCCTCCTGTCCTCCAGTGTCGTCAGGCCGATTTCCCTTAATCTTTCTTCATAGGACATTCCCCTTAGCTCTGGAACTAACCTTGTCGCAAACCTTTGTACTTTCTCTAGTTTCTTGACGTGCTTTATCAAGTGCGGGTTCCAAACAGGTGCTGCATACTCCAGTACGGGCCTGACATACACGGTGTACAGTGTCTTGAATGATTCCTTACTAAGGTGTCGGAATGCTGTTCTCAGGTTTGCCAGGCGCCCATATGCTGCAGCAGTTATCTGATTGATGTGTGCTTCCGGAGACATGCTCGGTGTTATACTCACCCCAAGATCTTTCTCCTTGAGTGAGGTTTGCAGTCTTTGGCCACCTAGCCTATACTCTGTCTGTGGTCTTCTGTGCCCTTCCCCTATCTTCATGACTTTGCATTTGGCAGGACTAAATTCGAGAAGCCATTTGCTGGACCAGGTGTCCAGTCTGTCCAGGTCTCTTTGAAGTCCTGCCTGGTCCTCATCAGATTTAATTCTCCTCATTAACTTCACATCATCTGCAAACAGGGACACTTCTGAGTCTAACCCTTCCGTCATGTCGTTCACATATACCAAAAATAGCACTGGTCCTAGGACCGACCCCTGTGGGACCCCGCTCGTCACAGGTGCCCACTGTGATACATCATTACGTACCATGACTCGTTGTTGCCTCCCTGTCAGGTATTCTCTGATCCATTGCAGTGCCCTTCCTGTTATATGCGCCTGATGCTCTAGCTTCTGCACTAATCTCTTGTGAGGAACTGTGTCAAAGGCCTTCTTGCAGTCCAAGAAGATGCAATCAACCCACCCCTCTCTCTCTTGTCTTACTTCTGTTATTTTATCATAAAACTCCAGAAGGTTTGTGACACAGGATTTGCCTTCCGCGAATCCGTGCTGGTTGGCATTTATACTCCTGTTCCGTTCCAGGTGCTCCACCACTCTCCTCCTGATAATCTTCTCCATAATTTTGCATACTATACACGTCAATGACACAGGTCTATAGTTTAGTGCCTCTTTTCTGTCTCCTTTTTTGAAAATGGGAACTACATTTGCCGTCTTCCATACCTCAGGTAGTTGCCCAGTTTCCAGGGATGTGTTGAAGATTGTGGTAAGTGGTACGCACAACATATCTGCTCCCTCTCTAAGGACCCATGGAGAGATGTTGTCCGGTCCCATTGCCTTTGAGGTATCGATGTCCCTTAGCAGTTTCTTCACCTCCTCCTCATCTGTATGTATGTCGTCCAACACTTGTTGGTGTATTCCTTGTTGGTGTCCCCATCTGGTCTGTCCCCCCAGAGTCCTTCCTGTCTCTACTGTAAATACTTCCTTAAATCTCGTGTTGAGCTCCTCACATACCTCTTGATCGTTTCTTGTGAGTTCTCCACCTTCTTTCCTCAGCCTTATCACCTGGTCCTTGACTGTTGTCTTCCTCCTAATGTGGCTATACAGCAGTTTCGGGTCAGATTTGACTTTCGATGCTATGTCGTTTTCATACTGTCACTGGGCCTCCCTCCTTATCTGCGCATACTCGTTTCTGGCTCTTCTACTAATCTCCTTGTTTTCCTGGGTCCTATGCCTCCTGTACCTTTTCCATTCTCTGTTGCACTTAGTTTTTGCCTCCCTACACCTTCGGGTAAACCAAGGACTCGTTTTGGTCTTCCTATTATTTCTGTTTCCCTTGGGAACAAAACTTTCCTCTGCCTCCTTGCACTTTGTTGCCACATATTCCATCATCTCGTTTACTGATTTTCCTACCATTTCTCTGTCCCACTGAACCTCCTGCAGGAAGTTTCTCATACCTGTGTAGTCCCCCCTTTTATAGTTTGGCCTGTCCCCTTCAGTTCCTGTTACCTTCTCCACTTGTAACTCTACTATATAGTCAAAACTCAGAACCACATGATCGCTAGCTCCAAGGGGCCTCTCGTAAGTGATGTCCTCGATGTCTGAACTGCTCAGGGTGAACACAAGATCCAGTCTTGCTGGCTCATCCTCCCCTCTCTCTCTGGTTGTGTCCCTGACATGTTGATGCATGAGGTTTTCAAGTACCACATCCATCATCTTGGCTCTCCATGTTTCGGGACCCCCATGTGGCTCCAGGTTTTCCCAGTCGATCTCCCTGTGGTTGAAATCGCCCATTACCAGTAACTTTGCTCTGCTCGAGTGAGCTCTTCTTGCCACCTCAGCCAGTGTGTTCACCATCACCCTGTTGTTTTCTTCGTACTCCTCTCTTGGCCTCCTGCAGTTCTGTGGTGGGTTATACATCACTCCAATGACTACTTTATGTTCTCCGGACTGAATTGTACCTACAATGTAGTCTCTTTCTCCAATCATGTCCATGCCTTCCATTTCCTCAAATCCCCATTGGTGTTTTATGAGCAGTGCAACCCCTCCTCCCCCTCTACTCCTTCTATCTTTCCTCAGGATCTGATATCCTGTTGGGAAGATTGTGTCTGTTATTGTCTCAGCGAGTTTTGTTTCTGTGACTGCTATGATGTCTGGGGATTTTTCACTGATTCTTTCATTCCACTCCTCATGTTTATTCGTTATTCCATCCGCGTTTGTGTACCAAACCTTTAGTTTCTTTTCTATCATTGTGGTCATGCAAGTATATTGGGGTTGGGGGAGCGAGAGCCTTGGTGGGGGCCTATATGGGGCTGTGGTGTAGGTGGGGTATGTGTTGATGGGGGTGGGGTCAGAATGCCCATAAGGGACAGCTGTTGGGGTGAGGTTTGTGATATGGGTGTTGGTGGCAGAGGGAACAGTGAGTGGGTTGTAGTATAGGTTGCTCAGTTGCGTTGGGAATGTTGCGGGTGGGGTCTTTTGGTGGGAGATTCTGTGGGGTGTGTTTGCCCTTCCTCCTGTGTCTGGGTCCTGCTCATTTTCATTGCTTCTCGTTCCTCCTTGCGTCTCTGTACCCTCTCTTTCAGTGTAGTCCTTTCTTCTTGTGTTCTGTCGCGGTCGAGGTATACTCTCTGGTACCCCTCTTTGTCCCTCAGTCTTGCTTTCTCTTGCAGAATCCTGATTCGAACTGATTCTTCCTTGAAAGTTACTCTGACAGGCCGTATCCTTCCACTCGCAAACCACCCAATTCTCTGAAAATTTGTCACCTGGGTCATATTGCCCTCCCCTATTGTTTTCATGATGCCTTCAATCATTTTTTTCTCCTCCTGTTTTATTTCTTCAAAGTTGGCCCCCTTGGCTTCTTGGAGCCCGTACACAAAGACTGACCTCGCCCTTTCCTCCTCCCACTGAGTCTCCATCTGCTTCCTCTGAGGCATTTTATTTCCTTCCATTGACATGTTCTTGCCTTCAGTCCCTGTCATATCTGAAACTTCTATTCTCAGTGGACTGTCTTTCCTGGCCAGCTGTCCCTTGCTACTGCAGTTGGCTGTTAGAATCTCAGCATATAACAAACCTTCATTGTCTTCGGACCTGTCGCTTGATCTTAGTGTGCTCATCGTCTTTTCCCTGGCCCCACGTGGGTCTGATAGGGCCTTCGTGTACGGCATGTCTCCGTTGTTGCTTACCATCCCCTTGTCTGCGCCTGACTTTGAATTTCCATCATTGTCTTCAGACCTGTCGCTTGATCTCAGTGTGCTCATCGTCTTTTCCCTGGCCCCACGTGGGTCTGATAGGGCCTTCGTGTACGGCATGTCTCCGTTGTTGCTTACCATCCCCTTGTCTGCGCCTGACTTTGAATTTCCTGATGTCACATCTGAATTGCCATTTATCTCTCTAATCTGTTTCAGGCTTTGCAGTTTCTCTTCTAAGCACTGTATCCTAGCTTCTGCTGCTAAGACCTGTACTTCCCACTTCCTGCACTCTTCAGCTATCCGCTCCTCCATTTTCTTACCAAGCTCTACTATCTTCCTTCCCCACTCTTCCTCCCTTTTTTGGAGCTCTAACTCCCAGTCTTTCCTCCCTGGTTCGTCTACCAGATCTCTGGTTTTCCGTCCTCTAAGGCCACCCATTTTTTTTTTTTTTTAATTACCGCAGACAGAAGGCTAGCGGAGGGAGGGGGTGTGGGGGGGAGAGAGAAAGGGTAGAAAGAGGGAGAGAGAGGAGAGAGAAAGGGTAGAAAGAGGGAGAGAGAGGAGAGAGAAAGGGTAGAAAGAGGGAGAGAGAGGCTGTGTGTGTGTGTGTGTGTGTGTGTGTGTGTGTGTGTGTGTGTGCGCGCTTATGTATATATCTATATATATACATTTCATGGGAATGTGTGTATATAATACATATGTATATTTGTGCATGAGAAAAAGAAAGGAGTGAAGTAGTTTGCTTATCGCTCAGGTTGGTTGTCGCCAGGTGAGTGCAAGTATATGTATTCCTAGGTAAATGATACTTGTATATTGGCTCCATGATGATGAAGATATCTTCATAAAACTTCCGTTTCCCAGGATAAATTCCTTCTCCTGAGAGAAGGAATTTCCCAAGTGATAGTAACTGCAGCTCTGCTGGAAGGAAACCTCTGAAGCTACCCCAGTTAATGAACCTTTAATGGAATACTTGACGATATTCTCATTACTGAAGTCTCCCATCTTAGACTGACACTACTGAAGTTTCCCATCTCAGGCTAACACATTCATCCAGTGTTATGGATATGACAGGAAAACATAACTAGCTTTTGTTCCCACTGTGCAACTGTCACATAGAATAGTGCAGCAGCACAGTGCTCGTGAATCCACTTCTTTCTCTTTTACTCCATGTCGTATGGCCACCAGCCCAGGCCAAGGCTAGTGCACATCCCTCAGTTAGGACATGGTGGAAATTACATATATCCTATTAGAGGATAGTACACCATATCTTCCATCACACACACTGGGGTATTACACCACATACCTCAATACGGACTCAGGGAAGTTACCCCCCACATCCCACAATACGGACACTAATAAAAGCCAGGAGAGGCATTAATCAAAGCCGCCTGGGTTATAGCATCCTAAAGGAATAATAAGACAGCAAGGGGGATACAATTAAGCGAGCTGGACTGCTGGTTTGCGAGTAGCCCCCCACGATATTACACCATAATGGGATTTGCGTGTAATAGGCTGATTGGAATAATGATGCGGGCTGTAAGGGTCATATTCTCGCTCTGGTGTAAGGGAAGGCAGACCTGAGTACCTGGTGGACCAGGCCAGGGCCGGCTTGGGTCAGGTTTTGATGAGAAGCAAGGTAGGTTAGCTCCTTGCTAGAGGTAGGCCTGACTAGACTTCTGCCCAGCTCCATGGGTTTCCCGAGACCGGTATGGCAAACCTGTAACATATATCAAGGAGTTTTCTTGTCGACTGCCTGATCATCCAGGCTGTTGCTGTTGGCGACTCACCGGCCCACGCAGTCATGTCATCCCTGGTTAATCTGGCACTAGGCGGAGGTAGTGATCCAGTTTCCTCTTGAAAGATTCTGTCTCCGGTAATATTTCGACATCTGCTGGTAGCAGGTTGTCAAGTCTTGGATCACGGATGTTGATGCAATATTCTCTTGTGAAGTATAGAATTTATACTAATACATACTATTGGAATTTATACTACCCTTTCCTCCCTTACAACAACTCAACACCTTTCCCTCCCTCACAACATAAACTACCTTCACAACACACACAACCATTCAAAACAAATCCAAACCACATCAAAAACCTCCACAACACAAACAATCCTCCACAACACAATCCTCCACAACACAAACAATCCTCCACAATACACCTCCCTCCCCACACCCTACCGAAAAAAAAGGAGCTGCCATGAAATTATACCACCAGTGCGCACACTGCTTGCTTTCCCAATCTTTTTCTCCCCGTTCTTCCCTTATTCCTTTTAGCCGTTTTCCCCCGTCTCTCTACTTCCCTGGCCTGGCCTGGCTTTTTTCCTGGCCCGGCCTGGCTATCCCCTGGTCTGGCCTGGCCTGGCGGGGCAGGAGTTATTACATAGAGTAAGGTGAGCCGGGTCCTCCAACGCGGTGCCGAGGGTTCGTTAAGACCAACCTGCTTCCCACTTGTCGCCTTATAAGCCACACCCAGCCAACCTGCCAAAAAGAACGTGCCTTTATGAACGATCCAGAGAACCTGTGGTAAGCCACGTTCGCTAATGAAGACAGCTGATGAATAAGACATGTGCTACATCCTGGTAGCACATGTCTTATTCCTGGTAGCACATGTCGCCTGTATTTGACTTCAGTCGAATACAGGCGATTATAACACTTAATATAGTAGAAGTAACCTGCGTAACGTTTTGACAATAAAGATACCCAGGTGTTGTATATACGTCTTGCTCATCAAGTTGTCGGTATTGTATACCATTAATAATAGGATGACAGTGTTGGTTTCCTGATGTCAAGTTTACCCGACCGCTGTTACACTGAGTACTTTGTCTCCCCCGTCAATCATTCCTGTTACACTGTGGTAGAATTGGTTACTTTTGGTTAATTTAGGTTAATCTCTCTTAAAATAATATAGATGAAGAAGACAGATATTGCAAAGGCCGTTAGAAAAATAACAGTATTCGAAATGGCGACATTCCTTTTCGCACGTTCTCACACAATTCTCTTGAAGCCAGAAGATAGTGGACTTAGTAAAGATCAACGAAGAGGCTAGGTCAGAAGCTGTGACTCAACCCCTCCAGCCACATATACGCGAGTACCTACCTACCTTCGAATATTTCTTCATTCGTTAGAGAAGATCAAAAGACGTGTCTGTCACATGATCATTGTGCTCATGACGGGGGCGCGGCTAGCGGCACCGCTAGCGTGTGCTCTTAGAGAAGGCAGCCGTTGATAGGACAGCCGCTAACTTACCTCGTCGGATTTATTCATTTGAGTGATTAGTCTCACACATAAATGATCCACTATAGGCACTGTAACACTATACTGTGTATGTGATAGACTATCCTGAGAGATGGTTATTCCCAAGTGATAGTAACTCCAGTTACGCTAGAAGCCTTCTTAAGTTGCTGTATCTGATGAACCTTTATTGGAATACTTGACGATATCCTCATTGCCATTATGAAGTCTCCCAGCTCAGGCTATCATACTCCATTCTATGTGATGAAATATGACAAGGAAACATGGTTAGCTTTTGTTTACATTATGTAACACTCATATAGAATTGGGTCGTAGCACTGCTGATGCATCCAATTTTGCTAAATAAAAAATGCATAATACTCCACTCCCGGTTAATTAGGCTACCAAAACGAAATAGCAAATGTTCTCGATAGTTTAATGACGCTTCAACGCTCAGATATATTAAGGAGCTATAACTGCTTCACGAATTTTCATTGGCGCACAGTTGCTATGCTGTGGCTGTTGCTAGTTATGGCGCTGTTACTGGCGACCACTTTCCACCCAAAGCCACAACCAGCCTCCGAAGACGAAGTGCGTTTGTAAACAATCTACACAATACCGAACAGTAGGTTCGCCGGTATTGTCCCGGCCCGAGTCTTTTCCAGATGGTGACCCGGCGACCAATACCGAGAACCAATTTTCATTATAACTACATTTTGCTCTGTGATGAACTTCATCAAGTCATTCAGAAGATACTTTTTACCCGCATATTCTCACTGAGCGTGAGGCGAGAACAATGATTGTCAAGTGTTGGTGACGTGAGTAGCATAGCAACAGACTGACCCATTATTTAGGTTTGAACTGTTGTTAGTGATGCTCACCGGCAAGTGTGTCAACAGGCAGCCCGTCCTTTTAACAACATGACACTGTTGTAAAAACAGTCAAGTGGGTGGATGCTGACTTAGCCTTGAACAGTTGAAATACAACTGTTAACACAGCCGCGAGAGAGTGACTGCCCGTTTTCTGTTCTCTCGGTTGACGTTTTTTTTAATCGTCTTGTATCTTAAATTTATATTTTTTTCTTTTGTAACCTAACCTAATGAACTGTAAATCCTAAATTAAAAAAGTGACTGTTGTTGTTAGGAGAATGGAAAATTTCTTATTCGATGGGATGGCAGGCAAGCAGGAGTCGGGAGCTCTATATTTCAGTCAGCAATCAGTTGGTATAAACGTTGGCAATTGATACCGACAAACTGATTTAAAAAGGCACGTGAGCAAACTCTAGGCCATATTTATATATTGTCATTTTAATCTCTATGTTAGAAGTAATCAAGGTCCCAGGCCCGAAACGTTGCCCCGTGGCCTGGTGGCTAAACCTCTTGCTGCACACGGCGAGGGTCCGGGTTCGATTCCCGGCGAGGGTAGAAACATTGGGAGTGTTTCCTTACACCGGTTGTCTATGTTCCCCATCAGTAAAAATGGGTACCTGGGTGTTAGTCGGCTGGTGTGGGTCACATCCTGGAACAAAGTGACCTAATTTGCCCGAAATGCTCTGCATAACAAACGGCTTTCTATATAGTAGATGTCACTGATGTCAGTTACGTCTGTATACCATGTACTTGTAGAAGATATTATTAATAAATATGTCCACGTGTCTTCTTAAACCAGTAATCAGTTGGGCTCCGGCGTTAGTCGCATAAACACCGACAACGAAAGCATCTCACACAATTTTATACGCAATACTACACTTACCGTGTTTTTGGCTGTCCTGCCTTAGGCAAACCCGTCAACTGATGGAAAACTGTCTCGCAGTAGGCAGAGAATTGATTCTGTTTGAGACATAGTGTGTATCAATAGTGAAACTAAAAGGACTTAGTTTCTGGCAAAACTATTGTCTCGAAAGTTCTTCCGATATGGTCGCGAGATTTTGTCTCAGTAACATTTCTCACATTTTTTTTTTTATAAATGTGGACCCACAGTTTATGTATGACGTCGTCATGTGTATGAGTACTGTTTGTGGAGACAGTCTGTATATAATTATGGAGAGACCTCCTTTGTGATTATAGACAGTGTGGAGACTATGATTATGGGCATTCAAGTGGAAACATTCCACAGAGTATGGACATAGCCTCTGGAGGCATACTACATTGAAAACTGATCACTCTATCATTTTATTGACGTACTTTAATGGTGGTGTTGGTGTAAGTTTCACATTGTGATGATGACTGCTTTACATGCCTTAATACCACTCACTGTATGGGATTACTGTCATGGTGTACTGAGTCCCTGCGGAAGTGACAAACTTGGACTTGGGTAAACCAAGCTTGCCTGTTGTTGTTCCCCGTGTCACTGACTAGTGACATGCCCAGTTGAGGTAATTTTTCACATGATGACCACTGATAACACTCTCTTATAAATTCTGAACAATTTTGAGTTTCAGAGAAAAAAAAACACGTATTTCACTTTACGGGTTTTCAGCCACAACGAATATAATCATAACAATCAACTGGGCTTAAAGAATTTGGATGTATTTTTTTTAATTAAGCATTGTGTGTTTGAAATAAGAGCCTCTTCAGTGTACAGTTTATTTACTCTCCTCAAGTTCAAGACAATAGAAACCAACCTGCGTCCATGTCTTTACAGAGGCAATGTGCAATTTTAAGCGTTATTTCCGTATTCAGAATGACAAGTTTTACTTATGAAGAATTTTTTCTGTAAACCAGTGATATACATTCAGATACCGGATATTTTCTTGATGGAAATAAATTATGTTGAACTTAATTTGTATATATTCAACCTCCTAGACATTTATTCTGATTAAATAATATTATAATTTAACTTTTCGTTCATCCTGCTGTGGTGGAATCTTTGATTTAATGCCTGAAAATAGGCAGATGTTAACCAGAGAACTGTAATCACTGACGAACTGTTTCTGATTGAAGGACGCAAGTCGGAAAAAAAATCTTTTATCACCATCGACAACTCTATTACCAAGTCGGATGGAAAATTATTTTCCTGCAACTTGCAGCGTTCGTGATATTATCTTATACGGGAAATATCCGGCCCATAATTCAACATCAGTTCACACCTAAACACAATGGACCAGTAGTCAACATTAGCATCTGACGTCTGATTCTCACTTCAATCCCCTGAGTTATGAATAAAAAGGTATCCTCTGAATGACTTGATCAAGGTAAACCCTTAGCGAAACGTAGTCTCAGTGAAAGTTTTTTCTGCCTATTCTTTATACCCACAACTATTGCATTACCCCTCTAAATCCAGACTACACTACCAACAAGTGACGCAGCAATATATACAAGCAGAGTGACGCAGCATTATACACAACAAGGGTGTGGCTGTCCTGTGTTAACACTGCTCACTGAGAGAGCTGCAAGGTCTGTGTTATATAAGGGAAAAGCCGCTTTATTGGTAAAGCAAAGTAAATCCTGCTTATTGAAGAACGTAGAAAATGTTCAGATAGAAAAATATTCAAATTCTTCAGCGAAATCTTTTTTTTTTTTTTTTGTATATGAAAAAAATAATGAGAATGTGGTGGCATCTCTTTAGAGATTAATTAAAGCTTATTAAGTAATCATTTTCTGTATTGTGGAGTTAATTAAAGCTTATTATGTAACAATTTTCTGCACTGTAATTGGAATTATTTTTGTTTTTAGGAAAAAAAATGGGTTTTAATTTTGTTTTGCAAGCGAGATATTACCAGTAATTCTCTCTTTTAAGTATTTTGCTCCATGTTCTATTACCTTATGTATCTTCATAATGTGTACTTTTCAATTTTGTATTTTTGTAGGTGGAACAGCAAAGAATTAGGCATAGATATATGTAGTGATAATTGTCGTGGAGTATTTTTTGATAAGGGTTGATTTAGATGCTTTAATAGGAGATGTATCATGATATATGCAATAATCGCGAAGGAGCGATAAAAGATGCAAAATATCCACTGGGGGGAACTGAATGATAGCTATACTTAACTCCCCCTGGAGGTAAGTGTGGGGCTCTATGATAGCACTGTGGACCCGGGGAGATCTGAGGTTGTAGAACCACTGTGTGAGGGGGGGGGAGCTCTGAGAGTGCTCCTGGATGTACTGTAACTGACCGAGGACTGAATCCTGGAGAGTGAAAGATAAGGGACTCTAGGATGTAGCAAGAGTCAACCCATAATCTTACCTCCCGTAAACATTTATGTGGATTTTTCATATACCTTTGAAGTGTCGAGAGTTTCACTACTCTCGGAGCCCGGCCCGTCTAGTGCTTGCCTGGTCAACCAGGCTGTTGCTGCTGGAGGCCCGCTGCCCCACATATCCATTATAGCCTGGCTGATCTAGCACCTGGTGAAGATACTTGTCCAGTTTCCTCTTGAAGGCTAATACACTTGTTTCAGCCATGTTTCTCGTATCTTCTGGTAAGATGTTCAATAGTCTGGAACCCCGAATGTTGATACAGTGTTCCCTTATTGTCCCCACAGCACCCCCGCTCCTCACTGGGTTTATTTTGCACTTCCTTCCATATCTCTCAATCCAGTAGTATGTTGTTATGGCAGTGTGCAGATTTGGGACCAGGCCCTCAAGTACTTTCCAGGTATATATTACCATGTATTTCTCTTCTCTGCTCCAATGAGTACATGTTCAAGACTTGAAGGTGTTCCCAGTAATTTAGGTGCTTTACTGGCTCAATGTGAGCCGTAAACGATCTCTGTATTTGTTCCAGCTCTGATATTTCTCCTGCCTTGAACGGGGTCGTCAGCACTGAGCAATATTCTAAATGAGGGAGCACTAGCAATTTGAAAAGTGTCACCATCGGCATTATTTCCCTTGTTTTGAAAGTTTTCATTACTCACCCCGACATCGTCCTGGCTGTCGTGATCTTTTTGTTATGGTCTTTACAAGAAAAGTCAACCGACATAATTTTTCCCAGGTCTTGTACGTGTTCCTTTCGTTCTATTTGGTGACCCTCTTGAGTTTTGTATATAGTTTCCTTTTGAGTTCTTCATTCTTTCCATACCTGGTGGCCTGGTGGTTAACGCTCTCGCTTCACACGGCGAGGGCCTGGGTTCGATTCCCAGCCAGAGTAGAAACATTGGACGTGTTTCTTTCCACCTGTTGTCTATGTTCCCCATCAGTAAAATGGGTACCTGGGTGTTAGTCGACTGGTGTGGGTCGCATCCTGGGACACTGACCTAAGGAGGCCTGGTCACAGACCGGGCCGCGGGGGCGTTGACCCCCGGAACTCTCTCCAGGTAATACCTAAGCAGCTGGAACTTGAAAACCCCGCTTATGTCTTCCTACGGTTTGCAGCAGAAATTTTTCGGTTAGGATAGGTTAGGTTACATTTAGGAACTGGATGATATCAAAATTTATGCCGATACTGATTCTCAATTTTAGACTTATACCATCAAAATTAACCGATATCGATGCTTTGGCCCACTCCTACTTAGGCCGTACTATGTCCGTAAAAAATAGCCAATTGTAACATAACCACTACAAAAAATATATAAATATAAGATAAAGCAGATAAAAAGTGTGAGGAGGGAACGGAAAACTGGCAGCCACTGAACGCGAAAACCATAAAGCTATGTGAAATTTTCACTGTTTTTAAGATATCTTCATTAGTCTCCCGTTTGACTGTCTTTGCAACAGCGAAGTGATATGTTATCACGGAGCAGGGTTGGAAGTAGAGCAAAGTAAATCCATCTTGATAATTTTACAATATACTACGGGGAGGACTTAGCTTTGTCAGACACTAGAAAGTTAATGTCAGCTTCGACAGTGTTATATCTGATATCGTTCAAGGGGAAACTGTAACTGGTTTTCCTTAAGCTTCTGTGCACTTAGGGATCTAAAGAGTTTAGGAAATCATAAATTATCTGATCTGTACACTTGACACAGAGCTGTACACTCAACAAGGATGTACACTCAAAACAGGGCTGTTCACTTAACACAAGGCTACACTCTCAACACAAGGCTGCACACTCAACACAAGGCTGCACACTAAACACAAGGCTGTACACCCAGTATAACAAGGTTGTACATTCACAAACACAAGGCTGTACACACATCCAGGCTGTACACTCAAGGCTGTACACTCATCAAGGCTGTACACTCATTAAACTCATCACCGGAGTAAAATCGTTTAAACAAAACATTAACTTTTAAAATGTGCTTATTAACTTTGTCGCTAATTAACAGAACAATAAAATTACTTAATTAAGATGTGCACTGAAATTATAAATTGTTCACCAACAATACCACCAGCTTTCACTACCAACAATACCACCAGTTTTCACTACCAACAATACCACCAGTCATCACCATCAACAATACCACAAGTCATCACCATCAACAATACCACCAGTCATCACCATCAACAATACCCACCAACAATACCACCAGCTTTCACTACCAACAATACCACCAGTTTTCACTACCAACAATACCACCCGTCATCACCATCAACAATACCACCAGTTTTCACCAACAATACCCACCAACAATACCACCAGTCTTCACCACCAACAATACCAGTCACCACCTACAATACAAATCTTCAACAATACCAGGCTCCACCAATGTTCATCCCACCAACAGCACCACTGTTCACCCCACAAAGAGCACTAGTGTTCACCCCACCAAGAGCACCAGTGTTCACCTCACAACCACAGGTGTTCAACCCCCCAAAACACCAGTGTTCACCCCAAAAAAACTCCAGTGTTCACCCATCACCACCACCACCACCAGTGTTCACCCCCACCAACACATTGTTCACTCGACACAGAACAAGTTTCATTATTCCAGCCACAACAAACAACATTTACGTTGGAAAGCGAACCCAAAAAAAAGTTGTTAAGTAATTAAACTAATAAATATTATTTTTTTTGGTTCAGCCGCAGCCAATATAACAAGTTAAATAAGCAATCTCTTGAGGACACGAGTCGGGCCAGGCTGACAAGCTACACCACCGCCCATCCATCTCCCCCAGCCATGAACCAGCCAACCAACAACACCCACTACGGTCCGCCCTCCCATAGTACTCCCGAGCCATTTACGACCATCTCGACCCTGCACGCCGGGTCTATCTTACCTGCCGCTTATACTACCGTTTGGTATCTAGCGGCTAGAGTCGGAATTCACGGGACGATGCGACGGGACGGTGGCCCTTGTGGGAGTAGTGGGATGTACGCTTGTTGCTGCCGCGGGTCGGGCAATGTGAGATCTCACCTGACTGACGTTCATTTATCCACGCCTAACAATTTTATCATGCTAACTTCTATTTCATTCTAGGGGGGTAAAAGGCGACTATTTTCCTCAAATGACTCTAGGAATGGCGAACTGTTGCAATCAATATGACAGTGAGAGAGAATAAGCGAAGTTATCGTTTCATTATACTTGAGAATGAGCGAAACAAGTCTCATCACTCGTGTTGAGTCACAGCTCTAGTACCGGGCAGTTTATTGCCACATTCTTCAGAGGGATCAATCCACATTATTAAGATGCTTTCAGAAAATTAAATTAAACTGTGGGAGCTACGAGAGACACGCAGTGTAATTACACGTGTTCACCAGCCAGGCTCCACTGTAACTCCACACGTTATAACCAGTGTTCACCAGCCAGGCTCCACTGTAACTCCACACGTTATAACCAGTGTTCACCAGCCAGGCTCCACTGTAACTCCACACGTTATAACCAGTGTTCACCAGCCAGACTCCACTGTAACTCCACACGTTATAACCAGTGTTCACCAGCCAGACTCCACTGTAACTCCACACGTTATAACCAGTGTTCACCAGCCAGGCTCCACTGTAACTCCACACGTTATAACCAGTGTTCACCAGCCAGACTCCACTGTAACTCCACACGTTATAACCAGTGTTCAGCCAGGCTCCACTGTAACTCCACACGTTATAACCAGTGTTCACCAGCCAGACTCCACTGTAACTCCACACGTTATAACCAGTGTTCACCAGCCAGGCTCCACTGTAACTCCACACGTTATAACCAGTGTTCAGCCAGGCTCCACTGTAACTCCACACGTTATAACCAGTGTTCACCAGCCAGGCTCCACTGTAACTCCACACGTTATAACCAGTGTTCACCAGCCAGGCTCCACTGTAACTCCACACGTTATAACCAGTGTTCACCAGCCAGGCTCCACTGTAACTCCACACGTTATAACCAGTGTTCACCAGCCAGACTCCACTGTAATTCCACACGTTATAACCAGTGTTCACCAACCAGGCTCCACTGTAACTCCACACGTTATAACCAGTGTTCAGCCAGGCTCCACTGTAACTCCAAACGTTATAACCAGTGTTCAGCCAGGCTCCGCTGCAACTCCACACGTTATAACCAGTGTTCAGCCAGGCTCCGCTGCAACTCCACACGTTATAACCAGTGTTCAGCCAGGCTCCGCTGCAACTCCACACGTTATAACCAGTGTTCACCAGCCAGGCTCCACTGTAACTCCACACGTTATAACCAGTGTTCACCAGCCAGACTCCACTGTAACTCCACACGTTATAACCAGTGTTCACCAACCAGGCTCCACTGTAACTCCACACGTTATAACCAGTGTTCACCAGCCAGGCTCCACTGTAACCCCACACGTTATAACAAGTGTTCAGCCAGGCTCTACACGTTGTAACCAGTGTTCACTAACCAGTCTCCACTTATTCTAACTCCACACGTTATAAACAGAAAATCACATCTATCAACATCACCTCTGGCACGAAAACAGACCTTATATCCAGGGGTAATAAACGTTATTAATATACAGTGGTCGGAGAACTCATGGGGAAGTTACCCCTGGGAAGGAGGGGGCCGCCGCCCCCAGGGCTTACCTGAGGGCGTCGCCCCCTGGGCTTTACACGTAGGCGAGGGGAACTTAATTAAAATTCCAGCGTCAGCCCCACCTTTGATAAATTCCCATAGCTGTAACCCGTCTTATTGAAGTCAGATGTAACACGTGTTAGTGATGTCAGAGGTAACACGTGTTAGTGACGTCAGAAGTAACACGTGTTGGTGACATCAGAGGTAACACGTCTTAGTGATGTCACACGTAGACACCATGTGTAACATGTAGAAATTATTCAGTGTCAGCCAATTCTCGCGGTGTGAGTAACACGGCGTCAGTAGCTTCGTGTAGCCTATCAGGTACAGGAGGGTCATGAAGGCTACGTGTCATCTCTACACCATAGCTTCGTGTAGCCTATCAGGTACAGGAGGGTCATGAAGGCTACGTGTCATCTCTACACCATAGCTTCGTGTAGCCTATCAGGTACAGGAGGGTCATGAAGGCTACGTGTCATCTCTACACCATAGCTTCGTGTAGCCTATCAGGTACAGGAGGGTCATGAAGGCTACGTGTCATCTCTACACCAGTTACGATTACTTTAATACATAAAGGTTATATATAATGTCATGCAGAAAAGGTAAAATTGGTCAATTAGCAAGAACTCATTTGAAATTAAGTCCTTTCCAAAATTTTCTCTTGTACGTTTAAAGATATTTTTTTTTCATTTATGTTAACGTAAAAATTAATAATTTTAATACCAAAAGAACCTTAAAAAACTTACCTAACGTTATTATAACAAGCGCAATTTAATTTAGCCTAATCCAACTAAATATGTTTTAGATAAGTTTACAATAATTAATAAACAACACAACTAAATCTATTTTTTTCGTTAGGTTCAGAATGAATTTTGCGAAACTATTGCATACACAAATTTTAGCTTGCCTTATTCGGCAAGAAGAGCGTTGCTATTTAAGCAAGTTTGACCTTTTCGGCACATTATATATATATATATATATATATATATATATATATATATATATATATATATATACATATATATATATATATATATATACATATATATATTGTGTATGTGAATCTGTAACCAATAACAATAAAAGTCAGTCAGTCAGTCTGCGATACGTGAAACTGCGAAGCCGATCAAAAGAGGATCTTTACAGCAATATCGTGAAAGTCAGTTTAGGGATGGACTATATAAAATTGAGCAGGGCACCTGCACATGTCTATTGCTCTACCAACCTTCATCTAGTAGTAGATGAACAGGGTTTGAAATTTTGAAGCCGATGGGGTAAGACGTTCTTAAGTTGTAAACGAAAACCTGAGATAGAAATGAGGAAAATTTTGTTACCAGGTGGACGGCTCCGGCATCACGCCGTGCAGTATTTACGGGTTCACTCAGCTCAGGAAATTTAACAACACCATAGAAACGCGAGGATTCAGTAATTTTCATTTTTCTTTTCTGTAGTTGTATTGGTTTTATAAATTTCTAGACTTCTGGAGTCACTTCCGGAGGTCACCGCCCCTGCGGCTCAGCCCAATACCAGACCTCCTGGTTGCTGGCCTTATCGATGAAGCTGTTAGTGCCCGCCGCACGTAGTCCAACATATGCCCCACAATCTGATTGATCAAAAACTGTTTTAAAGAATTTATCGATTACCTCTTGAAGACAGCTGGGAGTCTGTTGATGATCCCCCTCATACATGACTGTTGAAGAACGGTGGTCCTATAACACTTATTGAGTTTTTCCTCGAAATACTCATCGCTCCCATGCTTTTCACTGGAGGCATCCTGCACAGTCTACCAAGCCTCTTTTGTTTTCAAGAGTAGGAACTTCGACGTGTAGGTTTGGGACTAGCCCCGCCCCTCCAGCATCTTCCCAATTTAATAAAAATTCCAACAATTCCAGGTTTAAAAAAATGATTGCATTGATAAATGTGTCCCCACACAAAATAATCTGAATGGGTACTATCCTGGTCGTAGTATGCATCAATCAGACACGAAATCGTAAAGACACGATTGCAAACAAACCATACCACGGGTGGAGTTTGAACCCGTGGTCATAGTCTCAAAACTCCAGACCGTCGCTTTAGCCACTGGGCCAGCTAGCTTCAATAAGATTAAACCAACTAGGTATATTTCTGGCCCAATGGCAAACGCGACGGTCTGGAGTTTTGCGACTCTCTGACCGGGGGTTCAAACCCCGCCCGTGGTATGTTTTTTTTTTTATGCATCAGTCATGAAATACTGAAGCCATTCAGAGGAGGAAGATGCATACATTTTGATGATTAAGCGAGAAACAAAATTTTAGACATAAAATGGCCAAATCCGCACCTACATTCGGATTTCAGTCCTAGCATTCAGGATACAGGGAACCTGCACATGCCAATTGTTCCTAGAATCAGGTCCCCGTTTCTTTACACAAGCACTGAAAGTTTGAAGCAGACTGGATGAGGCGTTCTCGAGTTATGAGCGAAATAAAATTGAAAAGTTGGAGGAAGGGAAGAAAAAAAAAATCCAGGTAACCACTTAAATGTCCCACTTGGTGATAGGTAATAAAGAAAAGAAATTAACGTTGAGCACCACTACAATAATGTGACGGTGGTAGTGATGGTGGTGCTGTGGTGGTGGTGGTGGTGGTGTTGTGGTGGTGCCGTGGTGGTGCTGTGATGGTAGTGGCGTTGTGGTGGTGCCGTGGTGGTGCTGTGATGGTAGTGTTGTGGTGGTGCTGTGGTGGGTGGTGCTGTGGTGGGTGGTGCTGTGGTGGTGGTGCCGTGGTGGTGGTGGGTGTCGGCGGTGGTTTCAGTACAAGATCTGAATGTTTCAGTGAATATTTATTCTAACAAGAGTCATTCATGTATGAAATAAATTTTAAACGCCGGAGCTCGTACATAAACAAGCACCCCGTCCACACACACACACACACACACACACACACAGGAAGCAGAGAGAAAGAGGACCTAGTAGCGATCAGTGAAGAGGCGGGGCCAGGAGCTGAGTCTTGACCCCTGCAACCACAATTAGGTGAGTACAATTAGGTGAGTACAATTAGGTGAGTACACACACACGCTCTCTCTCTTAATAATGCAAAAAAGTCTCCATCTATTTCCCTGTACTTTTCCATCTCACTCTCACCAATATCTACCTCCACCCACACTACTACTACCAACCTATCTCCTACCATCCCTATCTTATTTCCTTATCCCCCTCTACCTCTATCCTTCACTCCTGCCTTTCTTCAACAGTCCCTCTCTTCCTCTCTTGAAACCCAGCCTCCGTTCACCTTTCTCCCAATCCCTTGACTCATCATATCTTGCCTTCCCTCCTCTCATGAACCATCCCTCCCTGCATCCCCTCATGGACCCCCCTGCCTCCCCTCCCCTCATGGACCACTAATAAAACAGTAGCAGCCTCCCTCACTGGCCCCCAAATCATGTCTGCGGAACAATGCATTAGATTATCCCATTTGAGGACAATATACGTAAAACTACGAGGAAGGGAAGAGAAGATGGGAGAGGAAAGGATCCTTTTATTCTCTTTTTTTTCAATGTCCCTTTTCTCTTATTAACCTACTTTACAAGCACTCCCCAACAATAACCACCACCACCACCACCACCACCACCACCACCACCACCACCACCACCACCACCCCAGTGCGCTCATCCTGCCAACACCTCATCTTTGCACCCATCCCCACCACAATAACTATTCTACTCTTTCATAGATTTTTGTTCACATACACACAATATATATATATATATATATATATATATATATATATATATATATATATATATATATATATATATATATATATGCTATGAATCTTCTGTTAACTTTCTTCCATAGAGCATCGGAGAAAAAGATGTAACATGTGCAGACGTGCTTATATTTTGGTGATGTCACCACTGGGATTCTAACACCATGACTCCCCTGTGACGTCAGGTGTGAATTGGTATGTGACATCATAGCTCTGGAAGTGACTTATATTAATACTTTTACATGAAACAAACACATTAAAATCTTGACGACAGTCACACATAACGAAACCATTTATGTGGTGTTACGTAAATATTACAATATTACAATAGTTATTATATCGATGACTAAAATGTGAGAAATTTGAATAATTAAATTATAATGCAAGAACAATTTACAGCAAAACTGGTGTCGAGAGCGTACATGAAACTGAACCTATATCAGTGGAAGAACGAAGAAGAGGATGGGACATGATCACAACGCAAAGGATACTCACAAGGGTTAGTAAACCAGGTAGACAAGAACATCAACAGAACCTGCAACTGGAATCAGATTAGATTTTTTTTTCAGTTTTGTTGCTCAAGCGGCTAGTTCGTGCACCCGATATCCATCCTGTGCAGGATAGCACAAGAAAATATGGATTCACAAAAGGCTTGTTAACTAGGTCCGTAAAGGGTTAAGAGGAGTACATCTGCATCTACAGATGTCTTAACTATATCCACCAAATTTAGGATATTTGTTAAATATGACTGGCATCTTATTTTCGTTAATAAGATACATTTGACATACCTGGAGAGGGCTTGGGGGGTCAACGCCCCCGCGGCCCGGTCTGAGACCAGGCCGCATGGTGGATCAGGGTCTGATCAACCAAGTTGTTACTGCTGGCCGCACGTAAGCTGACGTACGAACCACAGCCCGGTTGGTCAGATACTGACTTTAGGTGCCTGTCCAGTGCCTTCTTGAAGACAGCCAGGGGTCTATTGGTAATTCCCCTTATGTATGCTGGGAGGCAGTTGAGCAGTCTTGGGCCCCGGATACTTACTGTGTTGTCTCTCAATGTACTCGTGGCGCCCCTGCTTTTCATCGGGGAAATGTTGCATTTCCTGCAGAGTCTTTTGCTTTCATAGGGAGTGATTTCCGTGTGCAAATTTGGTACCAATCCCTCCAGGACATTCCAAGTGTATAATATCATGTATCTCTCTCTCATATCAGATATAATATTATACTATATCTATATTCCTCAATAAGTAGACAAGCACACAGTGCTTAAGAAAGTGAACATAAAGCTGACAGCATACTTTGCATTTAATTTTATCATTTAGGCGTCTGCCAAACTACCAAAAATATTTGTAACCAAGCCTAAGTCTGGCTTCTAAAACCTCAGTCAGTCTGTTCACATTAAAGTTATTGCGTAGACACACTTCTACAGTTTATTTATCACAGTAAGTGATGGATCTACTCAGGCTTGTAACTGCGTTTAAAACTGAATCTTCGTTCATAAGAAAGAATTTGTAGAGTGTGAGGATACGAGAGAAAAGCTATCAAGGGATATCGTAGCTGAAACAATACGAGGATCACATCAACATCGAAGTCAGCTCTTGGATAACGTTTGCAATAAGAGCCGGACCCGGGAGCTGCAACAAGAGGCGGACCCAGGAGCTGCAACAAGAGGCGGTCCCAGGAGCTGCAACAAGAGGCGGGCCCAGGATCTGCAACAAGAGGCGGACCCAGGATCTGCAACAAGAGGCGGACCCAGGATCTGCAACAAGAGGCGGACCCAGGATCTGCAACAAGAGGCGGTCCCAGGATCTGCAACAAGAGGCGGTCCCAGGATCTGCAACAAGAGGCGGTCCCAGGATCTGCAACAAGAGGCGGACCCAGGATCTGCAACAAGAGGCGGACCCAGGATCTGCAACAAGAGGCGGACCCAGGATCTGCAACAAGAGCCGGACCCAGGATCTGCAACAAGAGGCGGACCCAGGATCTGCAACAAGAGCCGGACCCAGGATCTGCAACAAGAGGCGGACCCAGGATCTGCAACA
This sequence comes from Cherax quadricarinatus, assembly GCF_038502225.1. NCBI lineage: Eukaryota > Metazoa > Arthropoda > Malacostraca > Decapoda > Parastacidae > Cherax > Cherax quadricarinatus. The sequence continues at coordinate 8,957,337 of NC_091318.1, forward strand.
AGAGGCGGACCTAGGAGCTGCAACAAGAGGCGGACCCAGGATCTGCAACAAGAGGCGGACCTAGGAGCTGCAACAAGAGGCGGACCCAGGAGCTGCAACAAGAGGCGGACCCAGGAGCTGCAACAAGAGGCGTACCAGAAGCTGCAACAAGAGGCGGACCCAGGAGCTGCAACAAGAGGCGTACCAGAAGCTGCAACAAGAGGCGGACTCAGGAGCTGCAACAAGAGGCGGACGCAGGAGCTGCAACAAGAGGCGTACCAGAAGCTGCAACAAGAGGCGTACCAGAAGCTGCAACAAGAGGCGTACCAGAAGCTGCAACAAGAGGCGGACTCAGGAGCTGCAACAAGAGGCGGGCCCAGGAGCTGCAACAAGAGGCGGTCCCAGGAGCTGCAACAAGAGGCGGACCCAGGAGCTGCAACAAGAGGCGGACTCAGGAGCTGCAACAAGAGGCGGACTCAGGAGCTGCAACAAGAGGCGGACTCAGGAGCTGCAACAAGAGGCGGACTCAGGAGCTGCAACAAGAGGCGTACCAGAAGCTGCAACAAGAGGCGGACTCAGGAGCTGCAACAAGAGGCGGACTCAGGAGCTGCAACAAGAGGCGTACCAGAAGCTGCAACAAGAGGCGGACTCAGGAGCTGCAACAAGAGGCGTACCAGAAGCTGCAACAAGAGGCGGACTCAGGAGCCACAGCTTAAAACCAGGTAACTTTGCAATGAAGTTAGAGTGAAGCATGCAAGCAATCACGTGCACGCGTTGTTGCTTCCATGTGTGATTGTCTTATCTGTTCATATGTGAACTCTCTTGTGCACATACACTCTTATGTGCACGTGCACATAGCCAAGGCAGTGTTAAAATTCTATTCCATCAACAGTAGGAAGCATACTGAGCACACAACCCTGGGGAGGTTTCCACACAACACTGGGGAGGTCGCCACACAACCCTGGGGAGGTTTCCACACAACCCCTGGGGAGGTTAGCACACAACCCTGGGGAGGTCGCCACACAACCCTGGGAAGGTCGCCACACAACCCTGGGGAGGTTACCCCACAACCCTGGAGAGGTTTCCACACAACCCCTGGGGAGGTTAGCACACAATCCTGGGGAGGTCGCCACACAACCCTGGGGAGGTTTCCACACAACCCTGGGGAGGTTACCACACAACCCTGGGGAGGTTACCACACAACCCTGGGGAGGTCGCCACACAGCCCTGGGGAGGTTACAACACAACCCTGGGGAGGTTACCATACAACCCTGGGGAGGTTACGACACATCCCTGGGGAGGTTACCTCACAACCCTGGGGAGGTTACCTCACAACCCTGGAGAGGTTGCCACACATCCCTCGACAGGTTGCCACACAACCCTCGACAGGTTGCCACACAACCCTCGACAGGTTGCCACACAACCCTCGACAGGTTGCCACACAACCCTCGACAGGTTGCCACACAACCCTCGACAGGTTGCCACACAACCCTCGACAGGTTACCACACAACCCTCGACAGGTTGCCACACAACCCTCGACAGGTTGCCACACAACCCTCGACAGGTTGCCACACAACCCTCGACAGGTTGCCACACAACCCTCGACAGGTTGCCACACAACCCTCGACAGGTTGCCACACAACCCTCGACAGGTTGCCACACAACCCTCGACAGGTTGCCACACAACCCTCGACAGGTTGCCACACAACCCTCGACAGGTTGCCACACAACCCTCGACAGGTTGCCACACAAAGTCTAGAATGGCAACTTTTGTTTGCAGATGAAAGGAACATTTTTTTCAATATTTCCGCCTATTTCATTGTTCCTTTTCGAGTAATGGAACGCGCGTGATGGTGAATTTTAAAAAAACTGTCAAAACTTTCCAAAAAATAAAAAATTACAATTACAATATTCTTTCTCATTTATAATAATGAGTGATGTATTTTATACTAGGTGGTAAAACATATATATAACATGTATATATATATATATATATATATATATATATATATATATATATATATATATATATATATATATATATATATATATATATATATATATATATAATATATATATATATATAATATATATATATATATATATATATAATATATATATATATATATATAATATATATATATATATATATATATAATATATATATATATATATATATATATATATATATATATATATATATATATATATATATATATATATATATATATATATATATATATATATATATATATATATATATATATATATATATATATATATATATATATATATATATAATATATATATAATATATATATATATATATATATATATATATATATATATATATATATATATATATATATATATATATATAAAAATATGTCGTGCCGAATATGTAAAACTGGCCAATTACCAAGAACTCATTTAAAATTAAGTCCTTTCTAAAATTTTCTCTTATACGTTTAAAGATATACATTTTTCATTAATGTTAATGTAAAAATTTATAATTTTGCACCAAAAGAATCTTAGAAAACTTACCTAACCTTATTATAACAAGAACAATTTATTTTAGCCTAACCCAACTAAATATATTTTAGATACGTTTACAGTAATTTAATACTAAGTAAACACAGTGAAATATATTTTTTTCGTTAGGTTCAGAATGATTTTGGCGAAATTATTGCATACACAAATTTTCACTTGTCTTATATGGCAAGATGAGCGTTGCTATTTAAGCCAAAATCGCAAGTTCTGCCTATTCGGCACGACATATATATAAATATATATATAGAGTTGGTAGACAGCAACCACCCAGGGAGGTACTACCGTCCTGCCAAGTGAGTGTAAAATGAAAACCTGTAATTGTTTTACATGATGGTAGGATTGCTGGTGTCTTTTGTCTGTCTCATAAACATGCAAGATTACAGGTACGTCTTGCTACTTCTACTTACATTAGGTCACACTACACATACATTTACACGTTTATTTTTACACACTCATCTGAGTTTTCTTTGATTTTTATCTTAATAGTTCTTCTTTCTTATCATTTTTCCTTTTATATCCATGGGGAAGTGGAATAAGAATCTTTCCTCCGTAAGCCATGCGTGTTGTAAAAGTCAACTAAAATGCCGGGAACAAAGGGCTAGTAACCCCTTTTCCTGTAATAATTACTAAAAAGAATAATAAGAAAATTTTCAAAGTGGGATGTTTGAATGTGCGTGGATGTTGTGCAAATGATAAGAAAGAGATGATTGTGGATGTTATGAATGAGAAGAAGCTGGATATCCTCGCTTTAAGTGAAACAAAGCTGAAGGGGGTGGGAGAGTTTCAGTGGAGAGGAATAAATGGGATTAGGTCAGGGGTTTCAAATAGAGTTAGAGCTAAAGAAGGAGTAGCAATAATGTTGAAGGGTAAGTTATGGCAGGAAAAGAAGAACTACAAATGTATTAATTCAAGAATTATGTGGAGTAAAATAAAGGTTGGATGTGAAAAGTGGGTTATAGTAAGCATATATGCACCTGGAGAAGAGAGAAGTGTAGAGGAGAGAGAGAGATTTTGGGAAATGTTGAGTGAATGCATGGGGAGTTTTGAACCAAGTGTGAGAGTACTTGTACTTGATCTATGTGTAGAAAGAGGTTTGGTAATAAGTAATATATATTTTATGAAAAAGAGGATAAATAAATATACAAGGTATGATATAGCACGTAATGAAAGTAGTTTGTTAGATTATGTATTGGTGGATAAAAGGTTGATGGGTAGGCTTCAGGATGTACATGTTTATAGAGGGGCAACTGATATATCGGATCATTATCTAGTTGTAGTTACAGTTAGAGTAAGAGGTAGATGGGACAAGTGGAAAATGGCAACAACAAGAGGAAGGTGAAAGTGTATAAACTAAGGGAGGAGGAAATTCGGGTGAGATATAAGCAACTATTGGCAGAAAGGTGGGCTGGTGCAAGTATGAGTAGTGGGGGAGGGGGTGTTGAAGAGGGTTGGAATAGTTTTAAAAATGCAGTATTAGAATGTGGGGCAGAAGTTTGTGATTATAGGAGGGTGGGGGCAGGAGGAAAGGGGATTGGTGTAATGATGAAGTAAAGGGTGTGATAAAAGAGAAAAATGTAGCTTATGAGAGGTTTTTACAAAGCAGAAGTGTTATGAGAAGAGTAGAGTATATGGAGAGTAAATGAAAGGTGAAGAGAGTTGTGAGAGAGTGCAAAAGGAGAGCAGATGATAGAGTGGGAGAGGCACTGTCAAGAAATTTTAATGAAAATAAGAAAAAATTTTGGAGTGAGTTAAACAAGAAAGCCTAGGGAACAAATGGATCTGTCAGTTAAAAACAGAGTAGGGGAGTTAGTAGATGGGGAGATGGAGGTATTGGGAAGATGGCGAGAATACTTTGAGGAACTTTTAAATGTCGACGAAGAAAGGGAGGCGGTAATTTCATGCACTGGCCAGGGAGGTATACCATCTTTTAGGAGTGAAGAAGAGCAGGATGTAAGTGTGGGGGAGGTACATGAGGCATTACGTAGAATGAAAGGGGGTAAAGCAGCTGGAACTGACGGGATCATGACAGAAATATTAAAAGCAGGTGGAGATATAGTGTTGGAGTGGTTGGTGTTTTTGTTTAATAAATGTATGAAAGAGGGGAAGGTACCTAGGGATTGGCAGAGAGCATGTATAATCCCTTTATATAAAGGGTAGGGGGCAAAAGAGATTGTAAAAATTATAGAGGAATTAGTTTACTGAGTATACCAGGAAAAGTGTACGGTAGGGTTATTACTGAAAGAATTAGAGGTAAGACAGAATGTAGGATTGCAGATGAGCAAGGAGGTTTTAGAGTGGGTAGGGGATGTATAGATCAGGTGTTTACATTGAAGCATATATGTGAACAGTATTTAGATAAAGGTAGGGAAGTTTTTATTGCATTTATGGATTTAGAAAAAGGCATATGATAGAGTGGATAGGGGAGCAATGTGGCAGATGTTGCAAATATATGGAATAGGTGGTAAGTTACTAAATGCTGTAAAGAGTTTTTATGAGGATAGTGAGGCTCAGGTTAGGGTGTGTAGAAGAGAGGGAGACTACTTCCCGGTAAAAGTAGGTCTTAGACAGAGATGTGTAATGTCACCATGGTTGTTAAATATATTTATAGATGGGGTTGTAAAAGAAGTAAATGCTAGGGTGCTCAGGAAAGGGGTGGTAATCAAATACAAAATGGGAAGTGACACAGTTACTTTTTGCTGATGATACTGTGCTTATATACTGTGCAGAGGTTAGTGGACGAATTTGGGAGTGTATGTAAAAGTAGAAAGTTGAAAGTGAACATAGAAAAGAGTAAGGTGATGAGGGTATCAAATTCTTTAGATAAAGAAAAATTATATATCAGATTGGGGAGGAGGAGTATGGAAGAAGTGAATGTTTTCAGATATTTGGGAGTTGACATATCAGCGGATGGATTTATGAAGGATGAGGTTAATTATAGAATTGATGAGGGAAAAAATGTGAGTGGTGCATTGAGGTTTATGTGGAGACAAAGAACTTTATCTATGGAGGCAAAGAAGAGAATGTATGAAAGTATAGTGGTACCAACACTCTTATATGGGTGTGAAGCTTGGGTTGTAAATGCTGCAGCGAGGAGGCGGTTGGAGGCAGTGGAGATGTCCTGTCTAAGGTCAATGTGTGGTGTAAATATTATGTAGAAAATTCGGAGTGTGGAAATTAGGAGAAGGTGTGGAGTTAATATAAGTATTAGAGGGCAGAAGAGGGGTTATTGAGGTGGTTTGGTCATTTAGAGAGAATGGATCAAAGTAGAATGACATGGAGAGCGTATAAATCTGTAGGAGAAGGAAGGCGGGGTATGGGTCGTCCTCGAAAGGGTTGGAGGGAAGTGGTAAAGGAGGTTTTGTGGGCGAGGGGCTTGGACTTCCAGCAAGCGTGCGTGAGCGTGTTAGATAGGAGTGAATGAAGGCGAATGGTATTTGGGACCTGACGAGCTGTTGGAGTGTGAGCAGGGTAATATTTAGTGAAGGGATTCAGGGAAACCGGTTATTTTCATATAGTCGGACTTGAGTCCTGGAAATGGGAAGTACAATGCCTGCACTTTAAAGGAGGGGTTTGGGATATTGGCAGTTTGGAGGGATATGTTGTGTATCTTTATACGTATATACTTCTAAACTGTTGTATTCTGAGCACCTCTGCAAAAACAGTGATTATGTGTGAGTGAGGTGAAAGTGTTGAATGATGATGAAAGTATGTTTTTTGAGGGAAATTTCTTTCTTTTTTGAGCAACCCTGCCTCGGTGGGAGACGGCCGATTTGTTAAATAATATATATATATATATATATATATATATATATATATATATATATATATATATATATATGGTAGGTAAAATGGGTGCAAAGGGACTCGGTTGACATACCCAGACACTGATACTGTTGACATACTCATACACTGATACTGTTGACATACTCACACACTGATACTGTTGACATACTCACACACTGATACTGTTGACATACTCATACACTGATATTGTTGACATACTCACACACTGATACTGTTGACATACACACTGATATTGTTGACATACTCACACACTGATACTGTTGACATACTCACACACTGATATTGTTGACATACTCACACACTGATACTGTTGACATACTCACACACTGATACTGTTGACATACTCACACACTGATACTGTTGACATACTCATACACTGATACTGTTGACATACTCACACACTGATACTGTTGACATACTCACACACTGATACTGTTGACATACTCACACACTGATACTGTTGACATACTCACACACTGATACTGTTGACATACTCACACACTGATATTGTTGACATACACACTGATACTGTTGACATACTCACACACTGATATTGTTGACATACTCACACACTGATACTGTTGACATACACACTGATATTGTTGACATACACACTGATACTGTTGACATACACACTGATACTGTTGACATACTCATACACTGATACTGTTGACATACTCACACACTGATACTGTTGACATACACACTGATACTGTTGACATACTCACACACTGATACTGTTGACATACTCACACACTGATACTGTTGACATACTCACACACTGATACTGTTGACATACTCACACACTGATACTGTTGACATACACACTGATACTGTTGACATACTCATACACTGATACTGTTGACATACACACTGATACTGTTGACATACTCACACACTGATATTGTTGACATACTCACACACTGATACTGTTGACATACTCACACACTGATATTGTTGACATACTCACACACTGATACTGTTGACATACACACTGATACTGTTGACATACTCACACACTGATATTGTTGACATACTCACACACTGATACTGTTGACATACTCACACACTGATATTGTTGACATACTCACACACTGATATTGTTGACATACTCACACACTGATATTGTTGACATACTCACACACTGATATTGTTGACATACTCACACACTGATACTGTTGACATACACACTGATACTGTTGACATACTCACACACTGATATTGTTGACATACTCACACACTGATACTGTTGACATACTCACACACTGATACTGTTGACATACACACTGATACTGTTGACATACTCACACACTGATATTGTTGACATACTCACACACTGATACTGTTGACATACTCACACACTGATACTGTTGACATACTCACACACTGATACTGTTGACATACTCACACACTGATACTGTTGACATACTCACACACTGATATTGTTGACATACTCACACACTGATATTGTTGACATACTCACACACTGATACTGTTGACATACTCACACACTGATATTGTTGACATACTCACACACTGATATTGTTGACATACTTACACACTGATACTGTTGACATACTCACACACTGATACTGTTGACATACACACTGATACTGTTGACATACTCACACACTGATACTGTTGACATACTCACACACTGATACTGTTGACATACTCACACACTGATATTGTTGACATACTCACACACTGATACTGTTGACATACTCACACACTGATATTGTTGACATACTCACACACTGATACTGTTGACATACTCACACACTGATATTGTTGACATACTCACACACTGATACTGTTGACATACTCACACACTGATACTGTTGACATACTCACACACTGATACTGTTGACATACTCACACACTGATACTGTTGACATACTCACACACTGATATTGTTGACATACTCACACACTGATACTGTTGACATACTCACACACTGATATTGTTGACATACTCACACACTGATACTGTTGACATACACACTGATACTGTTGACATACTCATACACTGATACTGTTGACATACTCACACACTGATACTGTTGACATACTCACACACTGATACTGTTGACATACTCACACACTGATACTGTTGACATACACACTGATATTGTTGACATACTCACACACTGATACTGTTGACATACTCACACACTGATATTGTTGACATACTCACACACTGATACTGTTGACATACTCACACACTGATACTGTTGACATACTCACACACTGATATTGTTGACATACTCACACACTGATACTGTTGACATACTCACACACTGATACTGTTGACATACTCACACACTGATACTGTTGACATACTCACACACTGATATTGTTGACATACTCACACACTGATACTGTTGACATACTCACACACTGATACTGTTGACATACTCACACACTGATATTGTTGACATACTCACACACTGATACTGTTGACATACTCACACACTGATACTGTTGACATACACACTGATATTGTTGACATACTCACACACTGATATTGTTGACATACTCACACACTGATATTGTTGACATACTCACACACTGATACTGTTGACATACTCACACACTGATACTGTTGACATTCTCACACACTGATATTGTTGACATACTCACACACTGATACTGTTGACATACTCACACACTGATACTGTTGACATACTCACACACTGATATTGTTGACATACTCACACACTGATACTGTTGACATACTCACACACTGATACTGTTGACATACTCACACACTGATACTGTTGACATACTCACACACTGATATTGTTGACATACTCACACACTGATACTGTTGACATACTCACACACTGATACTGTTGACATACACACTGATATTGTTGACATACTCACACACTGATACTGTTGACATACTCACACACTGATACTGTTGACATACTCACACACTGATACTGTTGACATACTCACACACTTGCCGTCCTCGCCTCAGTTTATCGCTAAACACACTTTCCCCTCTTTTCTTTTTAACGGTAACCCGTCCCTTCCCTCACAATCCCTCGCCACTTCCCCTTACCACTGGGACCTCTTGGATCTCTTCCCCCTCACACCACCTTTATCTCCCTTCATCTCGTAATCAGGATAACACAAGCATCATCCTTCAACACATACCTCACTGCCACCTCCCCTCCTTACCACTACCTCCCCTCGCTACCACCTCCTCCCCTCGCTACCACCACCTCCCCTCGTTACAATCTACCCTTGCTACCACCACCTTTCCTCGTTACCATGTCCCTACTCTACCACCACCTACCCTCGCTACCACCACTACTACATCACCACCACCGTCACCGAACGACAACCAATCAAATCAATTTAATAACCCGGTGTGATGTGGTATTTAAAACAAGCGGAGCTGGCTGGCTGGCTGGCTGGCTGGCTGGCAAGCGGGCGGGCTGGTAAGTGGACTGACGGGTGATTGGACTGGTAGGCGGGCAGGTAGGCGGACTGGCGGGTGTAGTACTGAGCGGGTAGACTAGCGGGTGGATTGGTGGGTGGGCAGACTGGCGAGCGGACAGGCGGGTGGATTGGTGGGTGGGCGGACAGGCGGGTGGATTGGTGGGCTGGTGGGCGGGCAGGCGGACTGACGGGCGGATTGGTGGGCGGGCGGGGGCAGCCAATAACCACCATTGAGAGGTAATCACCATCACATTTGACGTGCTTGCCAGGCAATTACAAGTTTGTGTGTGGCTGCTATTGCTTCGTTGCACAAGTTGGATTGCGTCGATCCTGTGTGCGCCTTATTAGGCTCTGGACCATAGGGGGGACGGGGGGCAGGGGGAGGTGGGGAAGGCAAGGGGAGGGAGAGTGGAGGCAGAGAAGGAGAGATGAAGGGAACAGAGATATATAAAATGATATACGAAAAGAAGAAAATGCAAGAGGGAGAGGGGGATAGAAGGAAACAGAAATGGAAGGAGAGAGGCAGGGAATGGAGAGATGAAGGAACAGGAGAGATGGAAGTAAAGAAGGAATGCTTAAAGGGGCAGAAGGGAGGGAAGTAGAGGAGAGGAAAATGATGAGGGAGGGAGAAGAGAGAGAGAGAGAGAGAGAGAGAGAGAGAGAGAGAGAGAGAGAGAGAGAGAGAGAGAGAGAGGAGGGGGAAGAAGATGAGAGGGAGGGAAGTAGAAAAAGGAATTTTTTTAACTTACCAGTCTTGATTCTCTGTTCAACCAGGCTGTTGGCGGTAGCGGCCTGCTGGCACATACAACCATTACAGTTTGGTTGATCTTGCACTTGACAGAGAATGAAGAGTCTAAGACCACGGATATTGATACACTGTTCTCTTCTGTGCCCACGACTTCCCCACTTTTCACCGAGTCCATTTTACACTTCCTCTTGTATCCCTCACTCCGGTTAGTGATGACAGTGTAAATTTGGGACCAGGCTTTATGCCAACTTTCAAAGATGTCCATAGTAATCTCTCACCCCTAATTAAAAGTAAGGGCGCCATTGGTACACTAAGAAAAAACACCGTAAGTGTCCGGGGCCCAAGACTGTTCAACAGCCTCCCACCAAGCATAAGGGGAATTACCAATAAACCCCTGGCTGCCTTCAAGAGAGAGCTACACAGATACCTAAAATCAGTGCCGGATCAGCTGGGCTGTGGTTCGTACGCTGGACTGCGTGCGGCCAGCAGTAACAGCCTGGTTGATCAGACCCTGATCCCCGTGGTCCGGGCCGCGGGGGTGTCGATTCCCGGAATAACCTCCAGGTAGACTCCTAGGCTCCAGAGACAGCATTCCAAGTATTTTTTTTAAGCGTTCCCAGTAATTTATATGCTTTGTCTCTTTGTGGGTAGTAAATGATCTCTCTGTATTTTCCAGCTCTTATCTGTGTGTTCTGTGAACACAGAATAATATTCCAGGCGAGAGAGCGATCACTGGTTTTCTCTTGTTTTGTACGTTCTCACTACGCATCCTTTCATTTTTCTGGCCTTTGCTTCCTTTCTGACACTAGTAAGTACATGGAGAGCTATAAACCTAACACTAGTGATTACAAGGAGATGTATGAACCTAACATCAGTGAGTACAATGAGAGGTATGAACCTAATTAAATAATCTAGCGAGTACAAGATATATCAACCTGATTATAAACTCTAGTGAATAAAAAGAGAGGATTCAACCTAACTCTCCAGCGAGTACAAGGAAACGTATGGCATCAGAGGCACCACCCGCTGCCTCCTCTCCCGCAAGCTAAGTGGGCACAACCCGGGTCAAAGGGCGAGGTCGCTACGGGTCACTTGACACTGTGCACCACGGCAATTAGAGCCAAGGGTCATGTGGGGTCAGGAGCAAAGTAGGACACACCCTTCAATGTAGAGGGGTGGGAGAGAAGACGCAGAGAGGGAGAAGTGGAAGAGGGAGAGTGAGCCGGAGATATGAGGAAAGGGAGTACTAGGAAAAGACAGATATCGGAGAACTTAGAAGTCAACGTGTAAAGAACCATCTACGTCTATCAAGATGAAGAACTATTACTGTGTATTATATAGGAGTGTGAGTCAAGGATGGAACAGCAGAAGGCTCTCAACTTTCAACCAGGGACGGGGCGAGTGGGAGAGAAAAGGAGGGGGAAAGGAGAATGATGACAATGGGAAGGGAGGGTAGAAAGTAATCGGAGGAAAGGAGAGAGGAATGCCAGCCTTAACCCACTCCTCAATTTACATTGTTCTAACTCGTTCTGGTGTGCATGTTTCTGAACGATCCGGTGCGTTTGTTTCTGAACGGTCTAATGCGTCTGTTTCTGAACGGTCTGGTGCGTCTGTTTCAGAATGGTCTGGTGCGTCTGTTTCCGAATGGTCTGGTGCGTCTGTTTCTGAAGGTTCTGGTGTGTTTCTGAACAGCTATAAGCTATGCTGATGACCCCAGATGCTGTTTGCAGGGTAAAAACATAAGCTTAGTTAAATCTTAGAAATCTTGGTGCAGACTTATTCTTACCTGGAGAATTCCTAGAGGGTGTTCCGGGGGTCAACGCCCCCGCGGCCCGGCCCATGATCAGGCCTCAAAAAAAATCCACCATACTACGGCTAAATATGAAATGTGAACACAGTCTAAATTCTCTCACAGCTGTTGCTGACTACAACTCCAATTATGGTGCTAATGTGAGAATAGTGAAAATGATGTACATAGTGCATATTACGTCCTTAATTTATTAAGCTGCGCTCATGTTAATGTTAGTTACGGAAAATTCACTCTGGCCTTTGGAGCTAATGCAAAAGCCCTCAGACATACTCTTGTCTGTTCTAAAACTACCAAGGTTCTGGATATGAGGAAGGAGCTTGGTGTTCCTAGTATCATTGATAGGATTACTGAGATTAACACTGTACTTGGTATTAAAATGTTAAGAAATTATCAACCCTCACCACAAATCTTACTCAATGTCTAAATAAACAGATATAAAGGGTTATGAAAACATGCAAATCATATTAAGTTTAATAATCTGCTCGAACGGTATCACTGGAGACAAGATCATTTCACCTCTCTATGGAAGACTTGTTCACTCAGTATCACACATCTTAAAGCATTTCCAAGCTCATCGATATTAATTCCTTCATTAAATCACCTGCAAAGGCAACTGCTCAAGAAGAGATTTCTCATTTAACTGTTAGTGTTAATATATTACAAATTATATACAGTGATGGATCGAAGCAGAGCCTACTGACAGGGTTGCACCTGCTCTTGTTGCCACTTCCCTAAATAAGAGCTCTTGCAACATGTTGTGTTAAGCGTAAGAATTAACAACTGTGCGTCTACACATAATTTAAATTGTTTGCCATCCTGATGGTGCTAAGGTTGACTTATGACACTGAGCTTGACTTTCATTATTACTGTTTCTAAGCCATTATTGAGGACACTTGACTCACGTAATGACTAACAGCATGTGAATTGGAGAAATCAGGTACAGATACTCAAAAGAAAAAAAAAGATATATATACAATTTTTATGAATTCCATCACACGATAAATTTCTCCTTCAGGATAAAGTTGATAAGTTAGCCCAAAAAAACAGCATCCTAAAGGAAAATATAGAATATAACCTTGGCATATCTGTGTATAGCATTGGACAAACTATTAAGAGAGAAGTAAATAGTAAAAGCGAATGTCATAGGAATGCAGTTAGAAGCCTGAGTAGATCTATCACTCGCTGATATGAAGGTAGATTAGTAGTATATTTATGAAGCATCTTCCAGTGTGAACAAACTGAGTGATGTAGTAGCCAGATATAGACTTGGTTACAAGTACTTCTTCCAGCCTGGCAGACACGGATTATCAGACTAAATGCAAAGTACGTGGTCAGCCTTATGGTCATTTTTTAACGCTTCAATGTCTACTTATTGAGAAATAAACGAGTATACATAGTATAATAACCTACAGTATGTGATATGCCAGAGTATTTTATTAATGAAAATAAGATACCATACATATTAAGCAAATATCCTGGATTTATTTGGACCAGATAAGACAATTATATATATAAACCCGGTTAACATGGACCTAGTTTCCAGGTTTTTTATATATCCATAAGCTTTTGTTGTTTAGGTGGCAAGAACTAATCTCAGTAGAACTCCACTCTCATAAAAATTCCAGTATTGTTTGCACTGGGCGATAGGGTACTATGATTTCTGTCTTTGTTTATGTCGGAAAAAGGGTGAATACTGTGCTTTGAGGAGTAGAGCTTTTCACTAAAGCAGTTCCCGATTTCACTCTATTACTCTACGTTTTATCGGTTCGCAGGTTAACCATCCACCCACTTTTCCGGTTATTCCTTTTGCACATATTTTGTGTACCATTACATCATAGTCGCACTTGTCGTAGGACTTTGCAAACTTAGTCTACACTACATCTGCATTTTGTCTGTCTACCAGTGCATCCAAGACCAAGTAACGGATATAAATGCGCTTGAAAACGTACAAAGGAGGATGATAAAGATGATACCATGTATCAGAAATGTTTCCTACGAGGATAGACTGAGGGCCCTGAATCTGCACTCTCTAGAAAGGCGTAGAATTAAGGATGGGGGGATATGATTGTGGTGTATAAATAGAAAACGGGAATAAATAAAGAGAATGTAAATAATGTGCTAACCAAGACAGGACTCACAGCAATGGTTTCGAATTGGAAAAATTTAGATTCGGAAAAGATAGAGGAAAGCAATGGAATGGTAACAGAGTTGTGGACGAGTGGAATAAACTCCCGAATAGCGTCACTGAAGCTAAAACCTTGTGTAGTTTTAAAAATAGGTTAGATGAGTACATGAGCAAGTGTAGGTGGGTGTGAGTTGGACTTGCCTCGCATGAGCCAGTAGGCTGCTGCAGTGCTTCTTCTTTCTCATATTCTTAAAGTTAACTAGTAATGGATTTATAATTATGAAAGGTAGGTGAAGCTCGTTTTAAACTCATGATGTCCTGGGTTGTGCAACTGTTGTGATTATAGGTAGGTAGGTATAAGGTTTGTCAGGAAATAGGGCAAGTGTTTCCTGACGCAGGTTTTAGTCAGATGACCCAAAGCTCGAGTTTTTTGGTCATGTGACCGAGACCTTCCGCTGGCTTACCGGTCCAAACATTTAAAAATTATGGTTATGATTATAACCATTACTCTTAGTTTGATTATGTGATTGGTAATCTTGCTTTTTTATAATACAATCAAAGATACCGATGATATGCAACAGGGCTGTCGGTCTATAGCTTTATTGCCACATATGTGGCAATAAATGCCACATATGTGGAGTAACTTAATTCGTTAGAAATCAAACGATCGAGGAGGAGTTGCAGCTTGCCGTTCTTGAAGAGCTGGAAACTCAGACTGTGTTGACAAAGTCTGGATGAGGAACTTCCTTAATGACGGCCTCCAGCTGCACTTGTCACTACTGCTGCTTCTGCAACATTAGCAGCAGCACTGTGCACTTCATGACGGTCTCCAGCTGCAATTGTGACTGTTACTGCTTCTGTAACGCAAGTAGCACAGAACACTAGGAAGAACAGTGGGAGGAATACTGTTATGGATGACCAGCATAACGTAAGACTACTGAGAGACCAAGTGGTCGACAACCTCACTGGAGGATTCCACGGAGACGGAGGTTGTGTAGGTCACGGGAGGAGGAGGTGATATAGAGATGGTAAACGTAGGAGACAGATAACGTGCCACTGGACGGTAACTCCACAGAATGAGGAACTAATAATGTGATGTATTTTTGTAAGAGCGAAATCAGAACCTGCATAAACAAGGTGAAAACAATGAAAACGATATAAGAAAGGCATGAATATGGCAAGCAAGATATAAATATATAAACAAGGCATTTATAAGATCAACAAGGGACCCCATACAGCCCTAAACCCCTTGTAACTCAAGGCCCCGTGCAGTCTCAGACCCCCATTCAGTAATGAGCTCCACAAAATCGCAACCCCGTCCAGTCCTAGTCCTAGAATCCAAGTAAAATCAAACGGGTAAAATGCAGTATGCGAAGCTGTAGCGGAAGCTGGCTACTCCGTCCCGCTGATCGCCTCCTACTCCCTGACCCTACAGACTGTTGGTGCTCGCCAAGAAGAGAGAGGAAAATCTCGGGTGTCGTCAGCAACAATACCCGCGCCGAGTATTTTACACGGGAAGAATTAATTACGGAGATTTCACACACAAAAAACTTCGCGTGGCAGGAGGCGTGGACGAGGCCGAGCGTGGATAATGCCGCCGCTGACGGACGCCTTCCACGCCCTCAAAAGGAACTAACATAAGAGAGAATATGTGGACCTCCGTGCTCAAAGAAAGCAAGTCACACACACACGCTCATGAACACAGCCACCAATGCAAGAGAGGCGCATAATAGGGTCTTACTAGGTAAGAAATCAGTGAAGGGTGTTGTGGGCGCAGGGAGGAAGGCGTGGGAGCAGGGAGAAGACGTGGGGGCAAATATGAAGGCGTGGGAACAGGGAGGTAGGCGGGGACGCAGAGAGTGAGAGCAGGGAAGGAGCGGGCGCAGGGAGAGAGGTGTGGGTACAGGGAGGCGTGGGTGTAGGTAGGCATAGGCGCAGGGAGGCGTGGGTGTAGAAAGAGAGACGTGAGCACAAGGAGGGGGCGTGGGGGCAGGAAGAAACGGGAGGGAGGAGTGGATGCAGGGAGTTGGGGCCACCAATTCAACTAGGATTTTCCAGGTACAAATTATGATGGTTGTTTCTCACCTTTATTCCAAGGAGTTGTCAAAGGCACTTGTTCATAAATACTTGGGCTGTTTTGTGTGCTAAATTTCGACTTACGTCGAGACTTAATTAAGTCGAAGGGACATTTGAAGTCAGACAAATGTTCCTAGTAATTAGATGTTTGAGTGAACTCACGCGTGCAGTGAAGGCTCTCTGTACATTCTCTAGATCTGCAGTATCGCTCGTCTTAAAAGAAGTTGTCAGTGTACAGCAATATTCCGGCCAACCAAGAGAAAACAAGTGACAAAGAGAATCATGAAAACTGAGACACATGTGCAACATCTGGATATCTTTATTGTAGACGTTTCGCCATCCAGTGGCTTTATCAATACAGATTCTAGGACATGATTTGAAGACAGTAGAACTATATACAAAAGATGAGGTAATCAGTCCCTCAGCCTTGGAGTTGGTGTGAAGATCACCGTAGTTGTGAAGATTCTGGAATCTTCACGACTTCCAGAATCTTCACAACTACGGTGCTCTTCACACCAACTCCAAGGTTGAGGGACTGATTACCTCATCTTTTGTATATAGTTCTACTGTCTTCAAATCATGTCCTAGAATCTGTATTGATAAAGCCACTGGATGGCGAAACGTCTACAATAAAGATATCCAGATGTTGCACATGTGTCTCAGTTTTCATCTTGCCGGTATTGTATACCATTCTTGTACAAAGAGAATCATAACTGGCTTGGCGTCCCTTGTTTCGAAGGTTTTATTATTCATCATATCATTTTCCTCGTGTGATCATGACAGTTGTCATTCTTTAAAGTGAGACCCTCAGACATTATCACTCATAGGTCATTCACGTTAGCTTTCCAATCCACTGAACGACTATAGTTTCATACTCCTTTCACGATTTTATTTCCTCATTTTTTCCTTAACGGAGTAAGTGAAATTTGTCCTCATTGAACATCACGTTGTTTTCTATGGCTTTTCACTGAGGCAGAATCTGACTTAACTCATTACATTTACTCTTTGTATTTTGTTGGAAAGCTGAAAATCCATATGTCCACTTTCCAGTTATTCCTTTTGCACAAATTTTGTGGGTTATTACATATAGTTGCATTTGCTGAAGGCTTAGGTTGAGATTCAAATTTACTGTTTTCGACACCGTTATATTTCGTATCAGCTCGTCAATATTCGTGAACAGAAGGACAAGGGTATTGTCTAGTCTCGTTGACTCAATTACTTGCTGGCTTAAAGCAAATTTACTACAACGTTTCAATAGGTCATTTGTGTGGGAATGTCTGTATATACCCTGACCACCACACACACGATGCCCTGACCACCACATACACGATGCCCTGAACACCACACACACGATGCCCTGACCACCACACACGATGCCCTCACCACCACACACACGATGCCCTCACCACCACACACACGATGCCCTGACCACCACACACACGATGCCCTGACCACTACACACACGATGCCCTGACCACTACACACACGATGCCCTGACCATTACACACACGATGCCCTGACCACCACACACACGATGCCCTGAACACCACACACACGATGCCCTGACCACCAAACGCACGATGCCTTGACCACCACACGATGCCCTGACCACCAAACGCACGATGCCCTGACCACCACACGATGCCCTGACCACCACACACGATGCCCTGACCGCCACCACACACTGTGTCGTGACCACCACACACACACACACACACGATGCCCTGACCACCACACACACACACACACACGATGCCCTGACCACCACACACACGATGTCCTGACCACCACCACACGCGATGCTCTGACCACCACACACACGATGCCCTGACCACTACACACACGATGCCCTGACCACCACACACACGATGCCCTGACCACCACCACACACGATGCCCTGACCACCACCACACACGATGCCCTGAACACCACACACACGATGCCCTGACCACCAAACGCACGATGCCCTGACCACCACACGATGCCCTGACCGCCACCACACTGTGTCGTGACCACCACACACACACACGATGCCCTGACCACCACACACACGATGTCCTGACCACCACCACACGCGATGCTCTGACCACCACACACGATGCCACACACACGACCACCACACACACGATGCCCTGACTACCACACACAAGATGCCCTGACCACACACACACGATGCCCTAACAACCACACACGATGCCCTGACCACCACACGATACCCTGACCACCACACACACGGTGTCGTGACCACCACACACACGATACCCTGACCACCACCACACACGATGCCCTGACCACCACACACACGGTGTCGTGACTACCACACAAACGGTGTAGTGACCACCTCACACACACAACGCCATGATCACACCATACACACACGCACACATACACGGTGCCATGACCACTACACACATACATACACACACACACACACACACACACATACACACACACACACACACACACACACACACACACACACACACACACACACACACACACACACACACACACACACACGGGGCCCTGACCACAACACCATCGTCAATAACATATGACACCAACAAAATCAAAACTTCTTCTGAAGAAGCAAAGAAAGAGCAAGGAGTAACGGAGAGAGAGAGAGATGGAGATGAAGAAAAGAGAGGGAAGATAATCTCTCCTATTTTCCAGAAAGGAAGAGGGAGGGAGAGAGAGCAGGGTGGAGTGGAGGAGAAGTTGGATGGGCTTGGTGCTGAGTGAGCCTTATTAGCTTCCGATTGAGGGGAGTCGGAGAGGCCCAGGGAGGGAGGGAGGGAAGGAGGAAGAGAAGACTGGGTTGGTAGTAGAGAGAGAGGGGATTCTTGTCTGGTAGTGGAGGGGGAGAGGGAAGACTAGCCTGATAGTGGAGGGGGAGAGAGTTGAGACTAACCTGACAGTGGAGGGGAGAGAGGGGAGACTAACCTGGTAGTGGAGGGGTAGAGAGGGGAGACTAACCTGACTAACCTGGTAGTGGAGGGGTAGAGAGGGGAGACTAACCTGATAGTGGAGGGGAGAGAGGGGAGACTAACCTGACTAACCTGGTACTGGAGGGGTAGAGAGGGGAGACTAACCTGATAGTGGAGGGGAGAAAGGGGAGACTAACCTGACTAACCTGGTACTGGAGGGGTAGAGAGGGGAGACTAACCTGATAGTGGAGGGGAGAGAGGGGAGACTACCCTGGTAGTGAACTGGTAGAGAGAGGAGACTAAAGTGACAGTGGAGGGGGAAGAGGGAAGACTAACTTGGTAGTGGAGGGGGAGAGAGGGGAGACTAGCCTGCTGGTGAGGAACAAGTTGAAGGATCGAATATTAGGCTGAAATTGGGAGCACATGTAAAATTGGGGGCGGCAGCTGTGGGAACCAGTGAGCTACGTAACCAGAGAACTGCCAGAAATAGCCTTGACTGGGCATTGAAAATGGGAAAATTGGGCAGTGAGATCGGGATGACGGGACAGTGAAACTGGGATGGTAGAACAGTGAAATTGGGATGATAGGACAGTGAAACTGGGATGGTAGAACAGTGAAATTGGGATGATAGGGTAGTGAAATTGAAACCAAGCAGTGAAACTGGTACCCTAAACAATGAAATCGGACATCTAGACAGTGAAATAAGGACTCAACGGTGAAGCTGGGACGGCAGAAGCGAAACAGAATCCAATGAAAAGGAAAAAAAAGTATTGGAGAGTAAGAATAATAGGGAGAGTACACAGAGACGAAGCCAATTAACCAGGTACTGGAGGTTCAAAATTTGGTTAACTGATAGAGCCAACGTGTATGTCTCAGTATTAATACCCCATACTGATACCCCGCATTAATACCATACATTAATACCCCATATTAATACCATGCATTAATACCCCAGTATTAATACCATGCATTAATACCCCAGTATTAATGCCATGCATTTATACCCCCGTATTAATATCATGTATTAATACCTCGTATTAATACCATGCCTTAATACCCTGTATCAATACCACGCATTAATATCCTGTATTGATACTATTCATTAATACTCCCTATTAATACCGTGCAAATACCGTACATTACTCCGTATTAATACCGTGCATTAATAACCAGTATTAATACCGTGCATTAATATCCCGTATCCCGTACCCTGAAGTCAGTGGTCACCTGCGGTCATACCAGTCCTAAGCTCTGGGAGTTAGCGTGGGGTGTTACCAAGCACCATGGCTTGTTGTAAGTTTTAGAAGCTCAGGTTAAAGTGTTGAAGAAGGAGGTTCTACTTCTTCAGGAGGAAAACAGGAGGCTGAAGCTTCGCTTAAATGAGTTTGGGAGCGAGTGTGAGAAGGATTTAGCTGGTAAGGAGGAAATGGTCACTAGCAGTGATAGTGGCAGTTGCTTTAAGTGGCAAGTGGTTCACAGTTCAGGAAGAAGGAAGATAAGGAGGGTTAACAGAGAAGATGTGAAGGTAGGAAATCGATTCTCTGTTCTCCAGGACGAGTGTACTTCAGTGGTTAGTGAGGTTGAAGGTACCACTAATTCCCCTGCTAATCAAGGTAAGAATATTTTAATAGTAGGAGATTCTCAGGTAAGATATATGGACCGTGCTTTTTGTAACAGAGACAGAAAGGTCACACAGAGGGTGTGCCTTCCTGGAGCTGGTGTTGGTGACATAGTCAGCAGGTTGGATAATATTACATCAGGTAATGGGAACAAGCCCATTATCTGTCTTAGTGCTGAGGGTAATGACACTGGGAAGGGCAGGAGACAGGAGGTGCTGGATAAGTACAGGTCAGCCATAGAAGTAGTTAGGTCTAAGGGAGGGATCCCAGTTATATGCAGCATCTTGCCTAGAAAGGGAGTGGGCAATGAATGGATGTCTAGGGCAATTGGTATAAATTGCTGGCTAGACTGGAATTGCAAGGAACTTGCGATCCCATTCATTGATAACTGGGACCTATTCTTTGGCAAACGTGATATGTATCCAAGGGATGGGGTTCATCTCTCTGGGGATGGAGTGGTTGCATTAGCCAATTCGATTGAGAGGGTAATTGATGACTTGTCTAGGAATTTAAACTGATAGATTTTAGAGGTATGGGTGTTTGTGGGAAACAATCAGGCTGCAGCATTAGGGTTAAAAATAGTAGTTATTACCGGGATATCTCAGGGATCTGTTTAAAAGACAATATTCAAAATAAAGTTGCTAGTAATGGCAAATCAATTGATCAACAAACAAAGAGAGATAGAGAGAAACGAGTGATTCGCTCCCTTAAGGTTTACTATACAAATAGTAGGAGCCTAAGAAGTAAGACAGATGAGCTAAGATTACTTGCAAGTGTAAGTAATATAGATATTATTGGTATAACAGAGACCTGGTTCAACCTGAAAGATAGAGAAATGCCTTCTGAATGCAACATACAGGGTTATAAACTATTCCACACTGATAGTGTCAACAGGAAGGGTGGTGGAGTGCGATGTATGTCAGAGAAAATTTAAATTGTTGTCTTAGACATGATATAAGATTAGAAACATTGAACACAGAATCTGTTTGGCTACAGTTTCTCGAGGGTTGGGACAAATTAATTTTGGGTGTGATTTATAGGCCCCCAAACCTTGATAGGGAGTGCAGTAAGCTGTTATGGGACGAAATTCATAAGGCATCTAGATATGAAAATGTTGTGATAATGGGAGATTTTAACTTAAGACAAACTGATTGGAACAATATGACAGGAAATCTTGAGTCTAGTGACTTTCTTGATACGGTTCAGGATTGCTTTTTAGAACAGGTTATGACAGAGCCAACTAGAGGAAACAATCTGTTTGACTTGGTTCTTGCCAACAAAGAGCCACTAATTAATAATCTTTAGGTTAATGATGAGCTTGGGGAAAGTGACCACAAAGCACTTAGTTTCAATGTAACATGGAATTACCCAGATAACTGCAATCAAATCTCTGTCCCAGATTTTCGCTTGGCCGACTTCATGGGACTGAAAAATTGCCTGGGTGGGCTAAATTGGGATGTCCTGACTATGGGTCAGGTAGGTGATCTTGGTTGCCAATATGACTTTTTTCAGAGCATAGTTCTAGCTGCCCAGACAACTTTTGTTCAGAGTAGGGAAATTAGATCTAACAAAAATGATCCCAAATGGATGAACAATAGATTGAAACATCTCACTGGTCAAAAGAGAGGCATATATAGGCGTATCAAAAGAGGGGATGGGCAGTTAAGAAATCAATATATTCAATTAAAGAGGGAAATAAAGGAATAAGAAAAACAAAAAGGGATTATGAGGCTAAGGTCGCAAGGGATTCAAAGACTAACCCAAAAGGGTTCTTTCAGGTATACAGAAGTAAGATTAGGGACAAGACTGACCCACTTAAGAGTAGCTCTGGTCAGATCACTAACAGTGATAGGGTTATGTGTGAAATTCTCAGCACCTACTTCCTCTCAGTTTTCACCCAGGAAAATACTAGCGATATTCCTGAAATAATAGATTATGTAGAACAGGACGATAATAAACTATGCACGATTGCGGTAACTAGTGACATGGTCCTCAGACAAATAGAGAAACTAAAACCTAACAAATCCCCAGGCCCTGATGAACTGTTTACAAGGGCGTTAAAGGAATGTAAAGAGGAACTTAGCATACCTTTGGCTAATCTTTTTAACATATCACTACAAACTGGCATAGTGCCTGATAAGTGGAAAATGGCATATGTAATACCTATTTACAAGGCAGGTGGCAGGTCCTTGGCTTCGAACTATAGACCAATAAGCCTTACCTCCATAGTGGGAAAATTTATGGAATCAATAATTGGCGAAGCAATTCGTAGTCATCTTGATAGGCACAGATTTATTAATGAATCTCAACACGGTTTTACAAAGGGGCATTCCTGTCTTACGAATTTACTAACATTTTTCACTAAGGTGCACTCCAGGATGATTTGAATAGACTGATGCAATTGTCGGAGAAGTGGCAGATGCAGTTTAATATGGACAAATGCAAAGTTCTAAATGTTGGACAAGAAAATAACCATGCCACATATAAACTAAATAATCTAGATCTTAATACTACTGATTGCGAAAAGGATTTAGGAGTTCTGATTAGCAGTAATCTAAAACCAAGACAAGAGTGCATTAGTGTTCGCAATAAAACTAACAGAATTCTTAGCTTCATATCTAGAAGTATAAATAATAGAAGTCCTCAGGTTGTTCTTCAACTCTGTGTATCCTTGGTTAGGCCTCATTTAGACTATGCTGCTCAGTTCTGGTCACCGTATTACAGAATGGATATAAATGCTCTGGAAAACGTCCTGAGGAGGATGACAAAAATGATCCCATGTATCAGAAATCTTTCCTATGAGGATAGACTGAGGGCCCTGAATCTGCACTCTCTCGAAAGGCGAAGAATTAGGGGGTATATGATCGAGGTGTGTAAATGGAAAACAGGAATAAATAAAGGGGATGTAAATAGCGTGCTGAAAATTTCCAGCCAAGACAGGATTCGCGGCAATGGTTTCAAGCTGGAAAAATTCAGATTCAGGAAGGATATAGGAAAGCACTGGTTTGGTAATAGAGTTGTGGATGAGTGGAACAAACTCCCGAGTACAGTTATTGAGGCTAAAATGTTCTGTAGTTTTAAAAATAGGTTAGATAAATACATGAGTGGGTGTGGGTGGGTGTAAGTTGGACCTGACTAGTTTGTGCTGCTGGGTCTGGTGCCGTGCTCCTTGAGTGGAGGTGACCAGACTGGGTGAGTCATTGGGCTAATCCGGGGGGAGGACGTGGACCTGCTCCACATGGGTCAGTAGGCCTGTTGCTGTGTTCCTTCTTTCTTATGTTCTTAATACCGTGCATTAATACTCTGTATTAGTACCATGCATTAATAGTCCGTATTATTACCATGCATTAATATCATGCATTAACATCATGCATTAATCCCATGCATTAATACCACGTATTAATACCGAGCATTAATACCCCGTATTAATAACGCGCATTAACACTCCGTATTAATAACATGCATTAATACTCCGTATTAACACCATGCATTAATACCCCGTATTAATACTCCGTATTAATACCACGCATTAATACCACAATATTAATATCATGCATTAATACCCCGTATTAATACCACGCATTAATACCACAATATTAATACCAAGCATTAATACCCTCGTATTAATATCATGTATTAATACCTGGTACACCCAAAGAATATTACGGAAAATATCGTTCAAATGTTTACTTTAAGCTGTTCTTATTGATCTTCGCTTGTACCACTTAGTGTGATAGTGTGACACTTAGTGTGGCACTTAGTGTGATGGTGTGGCACTTAGTGTGATAGTGTGGCACTTAGTGTGGTAGTGTGGCACTTAGTGTGGTAGTGTGGCACTTAGTGTGATAGTGTGGCACTAGTGTGATAGTGTGGCACTTAGGGTGGTAGTGTGGCACTTAGTGTGGTAGTGTGGCACTTAGTGTGATGGTGTGGCACTTAGTGTGATAGTGTGGCACTTAGGGTGGTAGTGTGGCACTTAGTGTGATAGTGTGGCACTTAGGGTGGTAGTGTGGCACTTAGGGTGGTAGTGTGGCACTTAGGGTGGTAGTGTGGCACTTAGGGTGGTAGTGTGGCACTTAGTGTGGTAGTGTGGCACTTAGGGTGGTAGTGTGGCACTTAGGGTGGTAGTGTGGCACTTAGGGTGGTAGTGTGGCACTTAGGGTGGTAGTGTGGCACTTAGGGTGGTAGTGTGGCACTAGTGTGATAGTGTGGCACTCAAAGTGTAAGTATTGTTAGTATCCCCTGCAAGTATTACGATTATCTTTATGATAACATTATCCATGATGCATATTTACATAGTCAGCATTGTGCTTCCTCACATATCTTTGATGAACTGAAGATAAAGATTTCTCATCTGTAATGTAACTGTTGATACCATGAAAAAAAAAAAAACTTGGGTCATTTTGGAAATAAGTATCACAAAAAGCATAAAATAAAAACTTTGGCTAAAATTGGTTACCCATTGTAACGATTCCACAGAATGACCACTGGTTAATGGTTCCATTATAGGTTCCATTATTGGTGTATAGATTGTTAGTTGTTACGCATGCGCACGTTGCTTCCATAACTGCGCTCATAACACTCATTTCGTAAATGGACGGGAAAAAAATATTTGAAACATTGGTCTTGACTATGTGTACGTCAAACCCATCAGGGTATGAAGCACCAGTCTTAAGCTCACACTTAATGTAGTAGGAAAAAAAAAAAAAGGAATCTAGGGGCCACGTAGGAAATGGGTCCAGGAGCTCAGCACTCTGGATGAGCACGACAGTTGGTTGTGTTTACTGTCGAAACGTTTCTTCTGCTCAGCAGGCTTCTTCAGTGGAATAAGGAGGTGAGTTAAATACTAAACTGTTGCACACGTGTCACGCTCTACTTGACAACACTGTATGACAATGATACTCCGAAGACTGACTAACAAGAAAATGCTAAAGAAGGCGAGAAGACCCAGGAGAGACATGATAACAAAATACAAGATACTACGATCGTTTTATATGGCAGACAAGAACAGACTGTTTGAAACGAGGGATCGGCGACAAAGGGGCACAGATGTAGGTTAAAGACGCGAGTCATAGGGACGTCAGGTAGGAGCTAGTAAGTCCTATAGTGTTTGGTAGAGAGGCTGGTCCAGGAGCTGAAACTTGACCCCGGCTGCTACATATAGGTAATCACGCTCACGACACCCCCCCCTCCACACACACAGGATACCAATGAATAAACAGTGATAATATTACTAACAAACCTTATTACCCAACAGATTATTGAGCACAACGATACGGATCAACACCCACATGAAATCATCCCCGCTCTCTCTCTCTCTCTCTCTCTCTCTCTACTTACTGTTTTACTGTCTCCATCCATGAAGGTTTGCCATTACCTGAAAAGAAATATATTTTTTAAGTTCAATGAAGTGAAAACTGGGATGCTGTACGAAGGTCATCACAGTCCTTCCCTCACGCTTCTTGAGGCAGCCTCACCCTCAGCTCCTACCCCACAGCTCCTACCCCACAGGTCCTACCCCACAGGTCCTACCCCACAGTGTTCAGTGGTCAGTCGTCACGTGAGGTCACAGACCCTGAGCTGCTTTGGGGATTAGCGTGGACGGTTACAAAGCATGGCTTGCTTCTGCAGTGTTTTAAAATCTGAGGTTGGAGAGTTGAAGGAGGAGGTCTTGCTTCTCCAGGAGGAGATTAGGAGGCTGAAGGTCCACCTCAATGGGCCTGGGAGAGAGTGTGAGGTGGTTGGAGATGTGGGGAATGAGGCTTCTAGCAGTGGGGTGCAGTCTGTCTCTCACTGTGAGGAGGCTGTAGGTGGGGAGGTAGCAACGGCTACCAGCAGTGAGGTGCAGTCCAGCACCTGCTACAAGTGGCGAGTTGTTCACAGTAATGGGAGGCGCATCAGAGTAAGGAAAGTTAAGAGTGAAGATCTGAAGGTAGGAAATCGCTTCTCTGTTCTCCAGGATGAATGTACTTCAGTGGCCAGTGAAGGTAAGGGTACTACTGCCCCTGCTAATGAAGGTAAGCGCATTCTTGTGGTTGGTGACTCTCAGGTAAGATATGTTGACCGTGCTTTTTGTAATAGGAATAAGAAGATGAGAGATAGAGTGTGCTTCCCTGGAGCTGGTGTTGGGGACATTGTCAACAGGCTGGATAATATCATGTCAGGTAATGGGAACAAGCCCATTATCTGTCTCAGTGCTGGTGGAAATGATATTGGGAAGGGTAGGAGAGAAGAGCTGCTAGATAAGTACAGGTCAGCTATAGATTTCATTAAGTCTAAGGGAGGGATCCCAATCATATGTAGCATCTTGCCTAGAAGGGGAGTAGGAAATGAATGGTTGTCTAGGGCAATTGGTGTAAATTGCTGGCTAGACAGATACTGCAAGGAACTTGCAATCCCATTCATTGACAACTGGAACAACTTTTATGGCAAACATGATATGTATGCAAGGGATGGGGTACATCTCTCTGGGGCAGGGGTGGTAGCACTTGCAGACTCGATTGAGAAGGCCATTGGTGAAATGCCTATGATTTTAAACTGATGGAAGATAGAGGTATGGGTGTGTGTGGGAAACAAGCAGGTTGCAACACTAGGGTTGGAAACAGTAAATGTATAAAAGGCATTCAGCATGAAGTTATAAATAAAGACAATAGAACAGGTCAGCAAACAAAGGGGGACAGCAGAGGGCAGCAAGGGACTAGCTCCCTTAAGGTTTACTATACTAATAGCAGGAGTGTTAGAAATAAGATAGATGAGCTAAGATTAATTGCAAGTGCAGGAAACATAGATATTATTGCTATAACAGAGACCTGGCTCAATCTGAAAGATAGAGAGATGCCCTCTGAATGTCACATACAAGGCTATAAATTATTCCACACTGACAGGGTCAACAGGAAAGGTGGTGGAGTAGCGATGTATGTCAGAGACAATTTAAATTGTTGTGTTAGACAAGATATTAAATTAGAAGCGTCAGCCACTGAATCTGTTTGGTTACAGCTTCTCGAGGGCCGAGAAAAACTAATTTTGGGTGTGATTTACAGGGCCCCAAATCTTGATAGGGAGTGCAGTAAACTTCTATGGGACGAAATTCGTAAGGCATCTACATACGAAAATGTTGTGCTAATGGGAGATTTCAACTATAGACAGATTGACTGGAGCAATTTGACAGGAAATTTAGAGTCGGGTGACTTTCTTGATACGATCCAGGATTGCTTTTTAAAACAGTTTGTGACAGAGCCAACTAGGGGAAATAACCTCCTTGACTTGGTTCTTGCCAGTAGGGAAACACTAATTAATAATCTTGAGGTTAATGATGAGCTTGGGGAGAGTGATCACAAATCACTCAGTTTTAACATATCATGGAATTCCCCTAATAATGGCAATCTAGTCTCCGTCCCTGACTTTCGCTTGGCTGATTTCATAGGACTGAAAAATTACTTAGGTGGGCTGAACTGGAATGACCTGACTAAGGGTCAGGTAGGTGGTGATGGTTGCCGATATGATGCTTTCCAGGGCATAGTTCTAGCTGCTCAGTCAAATTATGTTCCAAATAGGGAAATCAGATCAAACAAAATTGATCCTAAATGGATGAACAATAGATTAAAATATCTGATTGGTCAAAAGAGAGGCATATATAGGCAAATCAAAAGAGGAGAGGGGCAATTAAGAAATCGATATATTCAGTTAAAGAGAGAAATAAAAAAGGGAATTAGAAAAGCAAAAAGAGATTATGAGGTTAAAGTTGCAAGAGAATCGAAGACTAACCCAAAAGGATTCTTTCAGGTATACAGAAGTAAGATCAGGGACAAGATAGGCCCACTCAAAAGTTCCTCGGGTCAGCTCACTGACAGTGATAAGGAAATGTGTAGAATTTTTAACACATACTTCCTCTCAGTTTTTACACAGGAGGATACCAGCGATATTCCAGTAATGATAAATTATGTAGAACAGGACGATAATAAACTGTGCACCATTAGGGTCACAAGTGACATGGTCCTTAGGCAAATAGATAAATTAAAACCTAACAAATCCCCAGGCCCTGATGAACTGTATGCAAGGGTTCTAAAGGAATGTAAAGAGGAGCTTAGCACACCTTTGGCTAATCTTTTCAACATATCACTACAAACTGGCATGGTGCCAGATAAGTGGAAAATGGCAAATGTGATACCTATTTTCAAAACAGGTGACAGGTCCTTAGCTTCGAACTATAGACCAATAAGCCTAACCTCCATAGTGGGAAAATTTATGGAATCAATAATTGCCGAGGCAGTTCGTAGCCACCTTGAAAAGCATAAATTAATCAACGAATCTCAACATGGTTTTACAAAGGGGCGTTCCTGCCTTACGAATTTATTAACTTTTTTCACTAAGGTATTTGAGGAGGTAGATCATGGTAATGAATATGATATTGTGTATATGGACTTCAGTAAGGCTTTTGACAGGGTCCCACATCAGAGACTATTGAGGAAAATTAAAGCACATGGAATAGGAGGAGAAATTTTTTCCTGGATAGAGGCATGGTTGACAAATAGGCAGCAGAGAGTTTGCATAAATGGGGAGAAATCAGAGTGGGGAAGCGTTACGAGCGGTGTTCCACAGGGGTCAGTGTTGGGCCCCCTGCTGTTCACAATCTACATAAACGACATAGATGAGGGCATAAAGAGCGACATCGGCAAGTTTGCCGATGACACCAAAATAGGCCGTCGAATTCATTCTGACGAGGACATTCGAGCACTCCAGGAAGATTTGAATAGACTGATGCAGTGGTCGGAGAAGTGGCAGATGCAGTTTAATATAGACAAATGCAAAGTTCTAAATGTTGGACAGGACAATAACCATGCCACATATAAACTAAATAATGTAGATCTTAATATTACGGATTGCGAAAAAGATTTAGGAGTTCTGGTTAGCAGTAATCTGAAGCCAAGACAACAGTGCATAAGTGTTCGCAATAAAGCTAATAGAATCCTTGGCTTCATATCAAGAAGCATAAATAATAGGAGTCCTCAGGTTGTTCTTCAACTCTATACATCCTTGGTTAGGCCTCATTTAGATTATGCTGCACAGTTTTGGTCACCGTATTACAGAATGGATATAAATTCTCTGGAAAATGTACAAAGGAGGATGACAAAGATGATCCCATGTATCAGAAACCTTCCCTATGAGGATAGACTAAGGGCCCTGAAACTGCACTCTCTGGAAAGACGTAGAATTAGGGGGGATATGATTGAGGTGTATAAGTGGAAGACAGGAATAAATAAAGGGGATGTAAATAGTGTGCTGAAAATATCTAGCCTAGACAGGACTCGCAGCAATGGTTTTAAGTTGGAAAAATTCAGATTCAGGAAGGATATAGGAAAGTACTGGTTTGGTAATAGAGTTGTGGATGAGTGGAACAAACTCCCAAGTACCGTTATAGAGGCCAGAACGTTGTGTAGCTTTAAAAATAGGTTGGATAAATACATGAGTAGATGTGGGTGGGTGTGAGTTAGACCTGATAGCTTGTGCTAACAGGTCGGTTGCCGTGTTCCTCCCTTAAGTCAATGTGACCTGACCTGTTAGGTTGGGTGCTTTGGCTTAAGCCGGTAGGAGACTTGGACCTGCCTCGCATGGGCCAGTAGGCCTTCTGCAGTGTTCCTTCGTTCTTATGTTACTTCCCCTCACAGGACTTTTTCCCCCCACAGGACTTCCTTATCCGCAAAGAATCACGAATTTCACATTTTTTCTCCCCCTCCAAGTAAAAGATTCCAACAGTTTAATGCTGATACCAATTTTGCAAGTCAATTTATACATGGAAAAATGATTGCCTTGGCATGCGTGAGCAATGAATAAGAGTGAACAAAAACACGAGCGGCTGGAAACAATTACAACTCAAAGAAATATATGCATACAAGGGCAAAATTTGCTGGTTGAGAAATATAGTTGAGGAGAACGATAGAAAAACTTGTATATAAAAGATCCATTCACCTTTGCAGTGCATTCATTGGTGAAGAGGCGGGGCCAGGAGCTGTAACCACAATTGGGTACAATTAGGAGTGCATACTAGTACACACTAGTATACTGTGCTACCCCAGTACAGCACATACAACAGACCCCAGAATATGCTTGGAAACATGGTGTTATACCAGGCCATTATACGATCAAATTATCATGATTAATAAGTAATTATCACTATTAATAATGACACCGCAGTTATTAACAGTCAACAGTGACATCACAGGTGGTTTTTGAGGTTCAGTGTGAACCTTATTTTTTATGCATGAGACATTATCACTTATTCTGTGTAACAATACGCAGATCAACTCAGGCGACTGTAGCCACAAACACGCAGCAACAATGTATCGTCAAACAACTAACACCTAGCCACAAAGGACCGTCAAGCTAACAATTAGTCACGCCGGACCGTCAAACATCTAGCCATAACGGACCGTCAAACTAACAACTAGTCACGACGGACCGCCAAAATAACATCTAGCCACAACGGACCGTCAAACTAACAACTTGTCACGACGGACAGTCACAACGGAGAAGCAAACAACCAACCATACTGAACCGACAAACACTTATCCACAACACATCGACTAGCACCTACAGTCAAACAAATAAACTTCACTTAGTCAAAAGGAATCAATTTACACTTAGTCACATGTGACAGATCCACACATAGCCAAAGGGAACTAGCCTACACCTACCTTCAAGGGACTGACCTACCCCTGCTCCCAAGGAACTGAGCTACACCTCCTACCAAGGGACTGATCTATATCTACTCCCAAGGGACTGATCTACACCTTGCTTATATTGATAACTGTAATTAACTTATATTAATTGACAGCTGTAATTGATCCTGCGTAATACTGGTGTTGTATGCAGTCAGTAACTGTTTACAGTGCTACGGTGTGCCAGTTTTGTGGTCATGGTGCTAGTCACTCCCATGGTCACAGTGCCAGGCACTACCATGGTCACAGTGCCAGGCACTACCATGGTCATGGTGCCAGGCACTACCATGGTCATGGTGCCAGGCACTACCATAATACTAAATTCACGATTCAGTATTCTTAATGAGGATCAAGAGATTTTCTATTTACCTCTAGTCAGTTGCTACATTTATGAGGGAACACTAAACCTGCAAGAGAGTCTAGTGCCATAGAACGGAAGACAACCCTAAACATACATACAGAGCAGAGAGAGAGAGAGAGAGAGAGAGAGAGAGAGAGAGAGAGAGAGAGAGAGAGAGAGAGAGAGAGAGAGAGAGAGAGAGAGCGGGACCGCCATACCCGCAGATAATCATCACAAAGATAGTATCGCCGCCCTCAACCTCCATCAATGTTATCAGCGCTGCCCGCATCAAATTCATTACTGGTTGTTAGCTATCCTTATCTCATTTGAATGGCAATTAGCAGTCATTAAGGGTTTGTTGACCTTTACGAATACACACACACACACACACACACACACACACACACACACACACACACACACACACACACACACACACACACACACACACACACACACACAAACTGTTGAGAATGGTCAGAGAGGAGAAGCATAAAGACTTTACATAGTGTTGGGTGGTAGAGGAAGGGCGAAAGAAGGAAGAGGTGAGAGAAGGGAGGGGTAAGAAAGAGGATGCAAGAGTGAGAGGGAGGCTGCATGGGTGAGAGAGGAGGGAGTTGGAGGGTGAGGGAGAAGGGGAGGGGGAGAAGGAGCGAGAGCATTTACCTTTGATGAGTTTCGAGAATTTTCCTACTCAGCCCTGCTCTGGGCCAGGCTTGCATGGCTTTGGTCTGGCCAACCAGGCTGTTGCTGCTGCCAGCCCATTGGCCCACATATCCATCACAGCCTAGTTGATCTGACACTTGGCGGAGGTCCTTGCCCACTTTCCTCTTGAAGGCACTTCACTTGTCCCAGCAGTGTTTATGATATCTTCTGGTAAGATGTTGAATTATCTGAGGCCATGGATGTTGATACAATGTTCTCTTATTGTGCCCCTGGCGCCCCTGCTGTTGTTGGCTTTATTTTATATTTTCTCTTATTTTTCTCACTCCACTTTGTTATAAGTGTGCACATTTGGGGCTAGAGCCTCAAGTAACTTCCAAGTATATACAATATATCTCTTTCTCCTCCAATCCAGCAAGTGTATATTCAAGGCGTTTTCAGTAACTGAAATGCTTTATTAGTTATGTGTAGGCCGCAAATGATCTCTGTCTCTTCCACTTCTGATATCCTGCCCGGATAAAAGAGTCGTCGACAATGAACAATACTCTTGGCAAAAGACCACAAGCGATTTGAAGTGTCATCATTGGAACTGTTTCTTCTGAAAGTTCTCACTAGCCATTCTGTCATTTTCCTAGCTTTTGTGACATTTGCCATACTGTGTTCTCTAAAAGCTAGACATTACACCCAGGTCCTTCATGCATCACCTTCGTTAAGTTACATCAAAGTTGTAACATTCGTCTTGGTGATCCTCTTATGTTTTATACAGTGTCCCTTTGGAGTTGTTCATTCTTTCCATATATAAGCAGGTGGAACTTGTCACCACTGAACGTCATGTTATACTCTACTGCCCACGGAAGATATTGTTAATACAGTCCCTAGGAGGATAAGAAAGAGATAAGGCACCCGGACAGTGCCTTTGGGGTACTTAGTTTTTTCCTTTGCTAATGCTGGATTTTGCTCTGTTTACTACTACTGTGTTCTGTTTGTCAGAAAGTTGAAGATCTATTTGCCTACCTGCCCCGCTACGCCCATCGTTTTTATTTTATGTGCAATCACTCCATGGTCGCATTCATCAAATGCCATTGACAAATTCCCATGATTACTAGTACATGGATTCTCAACACTTTCACAACAGAAGAATTTATTCGAACAACATTTAGCCCTTTGCAGAGCTTTATCAGGTCACGATTTCATAAAGCTCTACACAGTGGCTCTGGTGGCCTGGTGGTTAACGCTCTCGCTTCACACGGTGAGGGCCTGGGTTCGATTCCCAGCCAGAGTAGAAACATTGGACGTGTTTCCTTCCACCTGTTGTCTATGTTCCCCATCAGTAAAATGGGTACCTGGGTGTTAGTCGACTGGTGTGGGTCGCATCCTGGGACACTGACCTAAGGAGGCCTGGTCATAGACCGGGCCGCGGGGGCGTTGACCCCCGGAACTCTCTCCAGATAAACTCCAGAAACAGAGTGAAACGTTGT
Organism: Cherax quadricarinatus; assembly: GCF_038502225.1. Classification (NCBI taxonomy): domain Eukaryota; kingdom Metazoa; phylum Arthropoda; class Malacostraca; order Decapoda; family Parastacidae; genus Cherax; species Cherax quadricarinatus. Next base: position 8,991,624 of record NC_091318.1, read on the forward strand.
TCCCCGTAAAAGCTTGCTCTTCAATCTCTCTTCTTTTTCCTATAGTCAGTAGTAAGGCGTTTGGAAGTGATACGAAAATTCCTTCGAGGATATTTACTGAGAAACTAAACACTTATCATTATGTTAATGACATGCATTACAGACACTTGTGCGACACTTTAATACCTTCACTGTCGAACTGTATCGCCTGCTGAGCAGCCTGCTGAGCAGCCTGCTGAGCAGCCTACTGAACAGGCAGAACGCTTCAACAATAAAAATATTTAACAGTTGCGCATGTGTCTTAGGAGAAACTAAACCATTTTGGTGCTGCTACGAATTTGAACAGATTCAACCAGGAAAGCAAAATAACAACCAGCTGTAAGAAAATAAAGGAAAGGCACCACAGTCTCAGATGTTGAACAGGAAAACCAATAACTGCTTCCGCTGCCTCCTCTGCATTCGACTCAAGAAGCCTACTGTGTAGGCGAAACGTTCCGGAATAAAGATACGTAACTGTTCCACATATATCTTATGAACATACACTAAGTCAATTTATTCAGCAGCAACTCAAGACAGGAAAAGCATGGGTTCCAGTGTTTTCCCTAGAACATTACGCCTAATTTGCCTGAAAAGCTCTGCATAATAAGTGGCTTTATATATAGTAGTATGTCATTGATGTCAGCTAGGACTGTATACCTTGTACATGTACTTGTAGAAATAAAGATATTATCATTATTTGCAGCCCAAGTTTGTTAAATCACGTATTTCGGAAAGCTTGGATATTGTTCCAGGCGAGAGTATAACTGAATACTGGGTAAATACAGCCTCTGGGAGTATAACTGGGTAAATATACCCATTCTGAAAAATGAAAAAAACTAACTCTTCTCCGGGGGAACTAAGGCCTATTTCTGACTACCTAATTTTTCATAATCAAAACTTCAGTTGGTAAGAGGAGAGAGAAACGAAGAATAGGGGAAGAGAAGAGGAAAGTGGAGAGAAGACGGTCAGGGTGAGATGAGGGAGAAGTCAGATTGGGAGATGAGGGAGGAGAAAGAAGGCGATAGAAAGGAGGGATGAGATGAGGAAGGAGGGTGAAATAAGAGGGAGGAGGTAAGAAGGAAAGGGTGAGATGGAGGAGGGGGAGAAAATAGGGGTGAAAGGAGGGAGAGGGTGAGGAGAAGAAACGGGGTGAGAGGAAGAAGGGGGCGAAAGAGCACGCAAGCTTATTACTGTTGAGCTTCAGTATGTTAATAGTGAGGGGGGGGGGTTAAGATTAGGCTGGAAGGGGAAGTATACTAGTGCTTGGGGGGAAGGGAGGACTTTCCGGACAGGGAAACAGGTCTTTACCTGTGTGTGTATGTGGATGGGGGGAAAAGGGGGTAGAGAGAAGGGAAACACAGTGCTTGTGGTGAGAACGGTGTCCTACCAGCAATGTTGAATACCCAGCTCAGCCTGGGTTAATAACGTGACGATACCAGTGTCGTGGTGGGTTGCGGGCCAGGTGACTGACACACACACACACACACACACACACACACACACACACACACACACACACACACACACACACACACACACACACCACACACACCCCACACACACACACCATACACACACACACACACACACCATACACACACACACACCATACACACACACACCATACACACACACACACACCATACACACACACACACACACACACACACACACACACACACACACACACACACAGTGGAGAAGCAATAGAAAGATCATAATTCACTCAAAGATGCAGAAGCAAAAACTAGAAGTGCAAGAGCTCGGAAAATCTGCAGACAGTGGAAAGCGGATCACCTGAACAATACTCATTCCTAGAAAAGTCAAATTTTTCTTGCAAATTCCAATATGGATAACGTAAATAAATTTATATTACGTAAATTTTAGTAAGGTCCGGTTCGTTTGTTTAGTCTTGTACAAAATAAATAAAATGATTGAGAGAAAACATTCACAAGGAAATTTGAGAATTTTTTCTTTGGGGGGGGGGATTGCAGATTCTTCAACAGCTCCCATATAATTGGAGTGCTCCCGGGGTCAACGCCCCTGCTGCCCGATTCATGACAAGGCAGCAAGCTATTTTTTTCATTTTGTCCCGAGGATCGAGCTTATTGAACAAGTCCACTCATCGTATAAGTTAATTTTGAACCAGAATGAGATGAACGCCATCCTTAACTGCTTCCATATACACTTATCACAACCTTGACAAGTGCGAGTCTACGAGTGCTATTACTTCTATAAATTACCCTAATCTAAATGCAGCAAATCCTGCATATTTTTATAAAATGCTGCCAAGCTTAATTACAACCTACTACAATAGTAAAACAGGAAAGTGAACATGAAAAGTGGACATAAAAAGTGGACATGTAAAGTGAAAATGCTGAGTGAACAGAAGCTGAATAAAACTATAAGAGCGAAAAGAAGCAAAAGCTAAATATGTGCTAAAAAATTGTCCCACAGCCACACCAGAAGGAAGAGAATAGTAAAAGACCAGTTTATGAAGTAGGTTGGAGGAGGGTTCTGCAGGAATTACAAATCTTGACGAGATTGAACACCTGATTCAAGATCTTCCCTGCGCAGCAAGTGCAAGACGAAGGTTGAAGATTGAGACACTTATGCAGCATATGGGAATCTTTATTCAGGAAACGTTTCGCCACGCAGTGGCTTCATCAGTCCAATACAAAGAGGAAGGCGTAAGGAGAGGAGGAGTATGAGGTAATCAGTCCCTCAGCCTGGAGTCGATGTGTTCAGTCCATCAATCTTGTAGAATGATGGACTGTCCCACATCGACTCCAGGCTGAGGGACTGATTACCTCATACTCCTCCTCTCCTTACGCCTTCCTCTTTGTATTGGACTGATGAAGCCACTGCGTGGCGAAACGTTTCCTGAATAAAGATTCCCATATGCTGCATAAGTGTCTCAATCTTCAACTTGTCGGTTTTTCAAACCATTCATCAAGACGAAGGTTACACCAACGGATATTGGACACTGTCCATACTACAGCGAAAAGGGGAAGAAACTACTGAGTAAACTTAGTAGCTCAAAGGCACAGAGAATCTGACACTAGTGCCTGGCATTCCGGAAGAAGGAGTAAAAACAACGACCGGACCGATAACCACAATATAGACGTCAAAAGAAAATGAGGAACTGCCAGGGATGTGGAAGAGGGCAAATGAATTCCCATGATTAAAACACTGAACATACAGGTAGTGTGAAACTACATGGCAGTACCAGTGACATGTATATTAGGTAAGGTAACGAAGAAAATAGTTAAGAGATAGTAAATATTCTGTTACGTAAAAGGACACTAATGCAACTAATGTGACAATTTTATTGCGGCAACGTTTCGCTCTCCAGGAACTTTGTCAAGCCAGTACAAACAATACAAGGGTACAGATTGAATATATAGGTAACAACGTAAGTTGGCAGAGGATAAGCACTGCAGTAGGCCTACTGGTATATGCTGGAGGAGGAGGAGGAGGAGGAGGAGGAGGAGGAGGAGGAGGAGGAGGAGGAGGAGGGGGAGGGGGAGGGGGAGGAGGAGGGGGAGGGGGAGGAGGAGGAGGAGGAGGAGGAGGAGGTGGTGGAGGTGGTTGGTTGGTGGTGGGGGGTTTGTGATTGGTGAAGGGGTGGTTGTTGTTGGTGGTGGTGGGTGGTCGGGGACGGCGTTGGCGACGGCGACGCCAGCAGCGGCAGAGGTTACTCTTGGTTTCTATGTGATGGCAGGATTTATTCCTTTGACGACGAAGCTGATTTTATTCTGCTTAATAGTGTCTAAAATGGCGATTAAAGAGGATTCAAGGCATTTACGTTTGCGGAAATTTGGTTCTTTGATCACTAGGCGAGCGTCATTGAATCTCATCAAATGGCTGGTGGAGTTCCGCAGACGTAAATGCCTTGAATCACCTTTAATCGCCTTTTCAGATACTATTAAGTAGAATAAAGAGAACTTCGTCGTCTCTGTAGTAGTAGCAAGAGTTGTCCTCAAAACAATAAACCCCTCCATCACATAGCATCAAGAATAACCTCCATTACTACTATTATTATTACTACTACTACTACCACCTCTACTTATAACATGGACCAGATACCTACTCCGGTACTTACGCTCCTTCACCTCACTTAACCTATACATACCATCTGAGTTCTTGTATTGTTTGCCGAGTT
>NC_091318.1:9000806-9040806 GCF_038502225.1 Cherax quadricarinatus
ATGAGGCAGCCACATCATGTGGAGCTGGCAGGTCTAGCTGGACAAAGCAGCCACATCATGTGGAGCTGGCAGGTCTAGCTGGACAAGGCAGCCACATCTTGTGGAGCTGGCAGGTCTAGCTGGGCAAGGGAGCCACATCATGTGGAGCTGGCAGGTCTAGCTGTACAAGGGAGCCACATCATGTGGAGCTGGCAGGTCTGGCTGTACAAGGCAGCCACATCATGTGCAGCTGGCAGGTCTGAAAGTAGGCTAACCCGAGAGCTTCTCGGACCCTGAATTAGTGTTCTGCGACGCTCCCGAAGCTCAACTGCGTGTCAAACCTCCATGCTAAATCGTTCATGATGGAATATGACAGGAAAAGATATTTATCATTATTGTAATATTTATGTAGCTACAGAACAGGGCAGAAACTGAGGATGTAAAGTCATGAAATTTCTTTCTCCTATGTGTGGATTATTGTGTATAAAATCCCTTCACTCCGTCGTTAGCTCTGATAAGGATTTTGTACGTGTCTGTTCCAGGTCTTCACCTTTCTTAGAACGCTATATTCAGGTCCTTCAGACACTTCTAGTACACACCTTTGGGACTAATCTTGTTGCGAAGCTCTAGGACTGCTTCATCTTCTATACATGATTCATCATAAGTGAGCTATCTGCTGGTGCTGCATACTTCGATACAGGTTCTTAAAAGGGATAATTGATTAGCCTTAAGAAACTACACATTCAACGTCGAAGTGCATTACAATGGAAAACATAACTCGTGATGGCTAGGAGGTGATGCATAACGATGCTTACATAAAGTTTCTTTCAATTTTTTTCTAAATATTAATAGATTTACCTGCCAGCAAGAGCAACCACGGATACACATCTTTTCTTAATACACTGTGCAATAATTCTTAAGATTGTCAAAAAGACTGTTGTGATTTCTTTACATATGTGTCTAAGGAAAGCCTGGCTTTGAGACTAACTCGTCTGTCTCGAGATTTGCTGACGAACGATTGAGCCTGTAATTGGCTGCAAAATGTCGTAGCCATCCTGCAACTGGTACAGAACGTCGAACCCATCCTGCAACTGGTGCGGAGCGTCGTAGGCATCCTGCAACTGGTTCAGAAGATCAAAACATCGAAGCATGATACGGAATCTTAGTGTCTCGTCAGACACGCATCAAACACAACACACCAGTCATTATGCAACCCGTTTTATCACACCTGTCATTATGTAACCCGTTTTATCACACCAGTGACGCAACCTCTATTTAACAAAATTCATGGTATTTCCACACAGTATTGTCAGTAAACCAGGTGTTAGAAGTTAGTCAACCAAATGTATTAGCAGGTAATGAATCACATAGATTTTAAAGTTGTTCGTGAAATGCAAGCGTGTTAATATACCAGAGAATACCTGATAGTGAACCATACACCAGTATGGCTCAATATCACTCAAATCTCAACTTAAAATAATCTGTGTTTAGCCCAGCAACTGTATTCGGTAGTCACTTACCACAGCTAGAGGAAGGCCTTGGTCATACGACCAAAAGGTAAAAAGTTCATTACCCCAAGTCACGGTCCTGGTGCTTTGACTGTTTCTTGTCCTCATAGTAGACATGGATAAAAACACCTGCTACAGTTTTGTATCATCATTAGCGGAAAAATAGTAGGGTTTTCCAGTGGGAAGTAGAGAACATAACGTTCAATGGTGATAAGTTCCAGCTGCTTAGATATGGAAAGAATAAAGAACTTAAAAGAGACTATATACAAAACCTAATTAGATCATCAAATAGAACGAAAGTAACGTGTGAAAGACCTGGAGCAATTATATTGGCTGATCCTTCTTTTAAAGAGCGCAATAAACCAAATGACGGGGTGGATAATGAGAACTTTCAAAACAAAGAAAATAGTGTCAATGATGAGACTTCAGTTCGATTGTGCTCTGTCGTTTATCGTTCAGTGTTGACTGCATCGTTCAGGGCAGAGAATATATCAGAACTGGAACAGATACAGACATTATTTACAGCCCGCACAGAGCCAATAAAGCATTTAAATTACTGGGAACGCCTCAGAGTCCTAAATATGTACTCGTGGGAGTGGTGGAGAAAAATGCATGATAATATATACATGGAAAGTACTTGAGGGCCTTGTCCCAAATCTGCGCGCTGCCCTACCATACTGGAGTGAGGAGGAATTGTGAAATAAACTCAGTGTCCTTGCAATGTCCTTGCCAATCATGGAAGTTATAAACTGCCCCCACCTCACTCTGGTGGTCTTCACTTTCACGTCTTTGTAAAGACTGGTATTGGATGGGTCTTGTTCCATAGCCTACTTGTAGACGGGAGATTACGTACCGGTAGATGGTAGACAACCTGCTTGTAGATGATTCAGGAAGTTACACCTCCGCAACCTGGTCTCAGACTGGGTTTTCTGTAGCCAATTTCGAAGGGGCTTCTACCTTAGCAATCCCACCTAAGACTTGTCTGGTTAACCAAGTTCTTGCTGTTAGCGGCCTGCTGCCAAACAAAGTCATTACAGCCTGGGTTTTCATATGAGAGCTGCTATTATATTCCGAGAGACGCGCTAAACCACCACAGCGCCTGGGACACAAGAAGGGAATGGGTTATTAGGTTAGATCAGAAGAACATAAGAAAGGAGGAACGCTGCATCAGGCCAGTTGGCCCATACTATCAGTAATAGTTCCTATTTCTTGGATCAAGAACCTTTCACCAGGTGGGACACTGTCGGCAGATTCATGTCTCAGTGGAAGACTCTCATACACGGTGGATGATGGCAAAGTATAAATAAACCGGTTAATTCGAGCACAAGGTAGACTCGATAGTATGAACACTCAACTACAAGTTTCCAGTCAGGTCCAGGAGGAAGACGCTGATGAAGACGATAAAAAGAGCATTGAGGAACAGGCGAAAGAAGGAAAAGACTGTTTTTTTAATAAACTTGGATATACTCTGTGTGTACCTGGAGGGTGTTCCGGGGGTCAACGCCCCTGCGGCCCAGTCCTTGAGCAGGCCTCGCGATGGATCAGGACCTGATTCACTAGGCTGTTACTGCTGGCTGCACGTAGTCCAACGTACGAACCACAGCCCGGCTGATCGGGTACTGACTTTAGGTACCTGTCCAGCTCCCTCTTGAAGGCAACCAGGGGATTATTTGTAATTCCCCGTATGCCTGGTGGGAGGCTGTTGAACAGTCTCGAGCCGCTACTTTATCCTACCTTACCTTATTCTGTATGAGATACACAGTGGGAGCAGAAGGAAGAAGAAGAGAAGGGAGGAGGAGGTAAGTATGAGGAAGAGGAGGAGGAGAAGGTAAGAGGAGACAGAAGGCAGCAGTGCGCAGTGTTCCAACACGGCGTGAGATCCTTCTAATGACACAAATTTGGGTCTTCTCTGCTGGCATGCTGAATGGCTCCCAAGGCCGCACCGCGGCTGTGGTACCACTCTAAAGGTTCTGCTAATCGCTGTCAGGGTGGTAACGCGGCTTTGGTTCAACTGTGAAGGTTCTGTTAGTCGCTGGCAGGGTGATAACGCGGCTCTGGTTCCATTGGGAAGATTCTGCTAGTCGCTGTCAGGGTGGTATTGCGGCTCTGGTACCACTGTAAAGGTTCTGCTAGTCGCTGCCAGGGTCGGGACTACCATCTACAGTACAATATTCCCCCTCTTCCCCTACCGGGAGACTACCTGAAGGGCATTCCGGAGATCAATGCGCCCGGTCCACGACCAGGCCTCCCGGTGAATCAGGGTCTGATCAAAGAGGCTGTTACTACTGGCCGCACGTAGTCCAACGTACGAACCACAGCCAGGCTGATCCGGCACCGACTTTAGGTATCTGTCCAGCGCCCCCTTGAAGACAACCGGGGGTCTACTGGTAATGCCCCTTATGGCTGGTGGGAGGCTGTTAAACAGTCTTGGGTCCCGAATACTTATTGTATTTTCTCTTAGTGTACCAGTGACACCCCTACTTTTCACTGGGGGTATGTTGCATCGCCTGCCAAGTCTTTTGCTTTCGTAGGGAGTGATTTGTGTGTACAGATTAGGGACCAGTCCCCCTAGAATCTTCCAGGTGTAGATTATGATATCTCTCTCTCGCCTGCGCTCCAGTAAGTACAAGTCAGGTGCTTCCAGGCGATCCCAGTAATTAAGGTGTTAGATGGAACTTATACGTGCAGTAAAGGTTCTCTGTACATTCTCTAGATCTGCACTTTCACCTGCCTTGAATGGGGATGTTAATGTACAACAGTATTCCAGCCTAGAGAGAACAAGTGACTTAAAAAGGATCATCACTGGCTTAGCATCTCTTGTCTTGAATGTTCTCATTATCCATCCTATCAGTTTCCTCGCAGATGTGATAGAGGCCTTGTTGTGATCTTTGAAGGTGAGGTCTTCGGACATTACCACACCCAGGTCCTTCACATTACTTTTCCGCTCTATTGTGTGATTAGAGTTTGTAGGAAGAACTCATTTAAAATTTAGTCCTTTCTAAAATTTTCTTTTATACGTTTAAAGATATATCGTTTTCATTTATGCTAATGTAAAAATTAATAATTTTGCACCAATAAACCTTAGAAAACTTACCTAACCTTATTATAAGAAGCGCAATTTAATTTAGCCTAATCCAACTAAATATATTTTAGATAAGCTTACAATAATTTAATAATAAACGAACACAATGAAATATATTTTTTTCGTTAGGTTTAGAATGATTTTGGCGAAATTATTGTATACACAAATTTTCGCTTGCCTTACTCGTCAAGACGAGCGTTGCTATTTAAGCCAAATTCGCAAACTTTACCTGTTCGGCACGACATTATATATATATATATATATATATATATATATATATATATATATATATATATATATATATATATATATATATATATATATATATATCTATCTTCGCTCCAAGTTCTTTGAGACGTTTCCAGCAGTATAAATGCTGCATTGGCTCCATGCGTGCAGTAAACGATCTCTGTACTTTTTCCGGGACTGACATGTCTCTTGCCTTGACTGGAGTCGTCAACACTGAACATTATTTTCCCGAGAGAGCACAAGTGATTTATAGACCGTCGCCAACGGCGGTCCAAGTCGGACCGAAACGTCGTCATAAGTTTCTTTCTCCTATGTGCGGGTTATTTGAGTATTGTTCCAGTCACGGTATTGTGCCTTTCATTCTTTATTTTAAAGTTTTTACTCACCCTGTCATTTCTCTGGCCTTCGCTACAACTTGCTTTATTCTGTTTTCTAACTAATGGTCACTTGACAGAATTATATTAAAGACTTTGCATGTTCCTTTCCTTCTCAGAAATAATCCTCTCGTATTATGTATCCAGTGCCTCTTTTGAGTTGTTCCTTATCATATCTCAGGTGCTGGAATTTGACACAATTCCATATCATGGTATTTTCTCTTACCCACTGGAAGACATTGTTATCAGCTTGCAGCTTCTACGAGTCAACTTTCATACCCATTACGGCATCGTCCGCGGAGGAGGATACAAAGCTGTGGTTAGTGTTTCTGTGCTGTGAGGGTGAGAAATAATGTAGGCACCAGGACTGTGCCTTGGGATACTGAACTTTTTACATTGTAAATGCTATATTTTTTTCGTTCGTTCTTTTGCTTACTACTACTCCCTGTGCTAAATTCGTTATAAAAATGGCTTTTAACTTTCCTACTTTTCCTCTTACCCAGTAAATCAATTGACCTTATATGACGGGTTACCACTCCATGATCACATTTGTTAAAGCTTGTGAGGACAACACCTGCGTCTTGGTGTCCTTGCAAAGCCTCCGTAATACTGCCATAATGGTTTAGTAGCTCAGACAAGCATGAGTTCCTCGCTCCAGATTCAGGTTCACCTGAGTTGTGTACACCATGATAAAAACAAATTGTAATTTGGTGTCTCATCATAGCTGATGTTAGGGCTACTGGCTTGTCATTTTTTGGCCAGAGCTCTACTGCCTACCTTATGCAGAGGAAGTATATATGCACCTATTAATGCCTCTGGGATTTCGTCTACATCCAAGCTCTTTCACTACAGAATACCGAGTGCTCGTGATAGTGACATTTAGCTCGTCTTTTTTACAAATAAGCGAGTTCCTGGTGCTGCATGTATACCTACCTGGGCAGGATTTCAGAGTCAATTCCCCCGTGGCCCAGTCTGTGACCAGGCCTCGCGAAGGCAAGTTTTCAATTTCCTTTTTAGAATTTTGATTTTTAGGGATTTATACTTTGAGTATATCAGACGCATAATGTAGGGTGGGTAGAGTTATGAAAAAAAAAATGAATCCCGAACTGTCCTGTCGTTCAGAGGATTATTGAGTACTAATTTATATATATATATATATATATATATATATATATATATATATATATATATATATATATATATATATATATATAGGATTCAAAATTTCGATCATTTGGTTTATCGTCATGGGTTTATGAAGCAACTATGAGTAGCGGGCAAATTCAACAGTTTTTTTTTAGTTGGCTTTTGCGTATGTGTGGAAATATTTAGGTGTCATGAAGGTCATCAACACTCCTGGAGGTAATCAACACACCTGCAAGTCAACACACCTGGAGGTCATCAACAAACCTTCAGGTCATGAATACACCTGGAGGTCAACACACCTAGAGTCATCACACATGGGTGTCAACACATCTGGAGGTCATCAACACATCTTGAGGTCATTAACATCTGGAGGTCATCAACATCTGGAGGTCATCAACATCTGGAGGTCATCAACATCTGGAGGTCATCAACATCTGGAGGTCATCAACATCTGGAGGTCATCAACATCTGGAGGTCATCAACATCTGGAGGTCATCAACATCTGGAGGTCATCAACATCTGGAGGTCATCAACCTCTGGAGGTCATCAACATCTGGAGGTCATCAACATCTGGAGGTCATCAACATCTGGAGGTCATCAACATCTGGAGGTCATCAACATCTGGAGGTCATCAACATCTGGAGGTCATCAACATCTGGAGGTCATCAACATCTGGAGGTCATCAACATCTGGAGGTCATCAACATCTGGAGGTCATCAACATCTGGAGGTCATCAACATCTGGAGGTCATCAACATCTGGAGGTCATCAACATCTGGAGGTCATCAACACACCTGGAAGTCAACACACCATAGGTGTGCCGCACCTGATTACGAAGCAAATATTTTATGTGTGTGTGTGTGTGTGAGAGAGAGAGAGAGAGAGAGAGAGAGAGAGAGAGAGAGAGAGAGAGAGAGAGAGAGAGGCAACAGAGGGGAGATGTGAGCAAAAGGAGGAAATGAGAAAGGGAGAGACTGAGATAGAGGAAGTTGGATGATAGGGAAGATGAAAAAGAACAGCTGGGTGATTGGATGAGGCGGATGGGAGGAGGACAAGGAGGATGGGAGGAGGACAAGGAGGATGGGAGGAGGACAAGGGAGATGGGAGGAGGACAAGGAGATGGGAGGAGGACAAGGGGATGGGAGGAGGACAAGGAAGATGGGAGGAGGACAAGGAGGATGGGAGGAGGACAAGGGAGATGGGAGGAGGACAAGGAGATGGGAGGAGGACAAGGGGATGGGAGGAGGACAAGGAAGATGGGAGGAGGACAAGGGAGATGGGAGGAGGACAAGGGGATGGGAGGAGGACAAGGGAGATGGGAGGAGGACAAGGGGATGGGAGGAGGACAAGGAAGATGGGAGGAGGACAAGGGAGATGGGAGGAGGACAAGGAGATGGGAGGAGGACAAGGGGGATGGGGGAGGACAAGGGGATGGGAGGAGGACAAGGAAGATGGGAGGAGGACAATGAAAATGGGAGTAGGACAAGGGGGATGGGAGGAGGACAAGGAAGATGGGAGGAGGACAAGGAGGATGGGAGAACAAGGGAAATAGGAGGAGGACAAAGGGGTTGGGAGGAGGACAAGGGGATGGGAGGATGACAAGGGGGATGGGAGGAGGACAAGGGGGATGGAAGGAGGACAAGGGGGATGGGAGGAGGACAAGGGGGATGGGAGGAGGACAAGGGGGGTGGGAGGAGGACAAGGGGGATGGGAGGAAGACAAGGGGATGGGAGTAGGACAAGGGGGATGGGAGGAGGACAAAAGGATGGAAGTAGGACAAGGGGGGATGGGAGGAGGACAAGGGGGTGGGAGTAGGACAAGGGGGATGGGAGGAGGACAATGGGGATTGGAGGAGGACAAGGCGGTGGGAGTAGGATCAGGGGGGGTGGGAGTAGGACAAGGGGGGTGTGAGTACGACAAGCTGGGTGGGAGGAGGACAAAGGGGATGGGAGGAGGACAAGGAGGATGGGAGTAGGACAAGGGGAATGGGAGGAGGACAAGGGGGGTGGGAGGAGGACAAGGAGGATGGGAGGAGGACAAGGGGGATGGGAGGAGGACAAGGGGGTGGGAGTAGGACAAGAGGGGTGAGAGAAGGACAAGGGGGATGGGAGTAGGAAAAGGGGGTGGGAGTAGCACAAGAGGGGTGGGAGGAGGACAAGTGGGGTGGGAGGAGTACAAGGAGGGTGGGAGTAGGACAAGGGGGATGGGAGGAGGACAAGGGGGTGGGAGTAGGACAAGGGGGTGGGAGTAGGACAAGCGGGATGGGAGGAGGACAAGGGGGACGGGAGGAGGACAATGGGGTGGGAATAGGACAAGGGGGGTGGGAGGAGGCCAAGGGGAATGGGAGTAGGACAAGGGGGATGGGAGGACAAGGGAGGTGGGAGGAGGACAAGGGGGATGGGAGGACAAGGGGGTGAGAGTAGGACAAGGGGGATGGGAGGATGACAAGGGGGATGGGAGGATGACAAGGGGGATGGGAGGAGGACAAGGGGAGTGGGAGGAGGACAAGGGGATGGGAGTAGGACAAGGGGGATGGGAGTAGGACAAGGGGGTGGGAGTAGGAGAAGGGGGATGGGAGGAGGACAAGGGAGTGGGAGTAGGACAAGGGAGTGGGAGTAGGACAAGGGGGATGGGAGGAGGACAAGGGAGTGGGAGTAGGACCAGGGGGTTGGGAGTAGGACAAGGGAGTGGGAGTAGGATCAGGGGGGGTGGGAGTAGGACAAGGGGGGTGGGAGTAGGACAAGGGGGATGGGAGGAGTACAAGGGAGATGGGAGGAGGACAAGGGGGATGGGAGGAGGACAAGGGGATGGGAGGAGGACAAGGGGGATGGGAGGAGGACAAGGACGATGGGAGGAGGACAAGGGGATGGGAGGAGGACAAGGGGGGTGGGAGAAGGACAAGAGGGGTGAGAGAAGGACAAGGGGGATGGGAGTAGGAAAAGGGGGGTTGGAGTAGCACAAGGTGGGTGGGAGGAGGACAAGTGGGGTGGGAGGAGTACAAGGGGGGGTGGGAGTAGGACAAGGGAGAAGGGAGGACAAGGGGGATGGGAGGAGGACAAAAGGGGTGGGAGTAGGACAAGGGAGATGGGAGTAGGGCAAGGGGGGAGGGAGTAGGACAAGGGGATGGGAGGAGGACAAGGGGGATTGGAGTAGGACAAGGGGGGGTGGGAGGAGGACAAGGGGGATGGGAGTAGAACAAGGGGGATGGGAGGAGGACAAGGGGGGTGGGAGGAGGACAAGGGAGATGGGAGGACAAGGGGTGGGAGGAGGACAAGGGGGTGGAAGTAGGACAAGGGGGATGGGAGGAGGACAAGGGGGATGGGAGGAGGACAAAAGGGGTGGAAGTAGGACAAGGGGGATGACAGTAGGACAAGGGGGATGGGAGGACAAGGGAGTGGGAGTCGGACAAGGGGGATGGGAGGAGGACAAGGGGGATGGGAGGAGGACACGGGGGTGGGAGGAGGACAAGGAGGATGGGAGGAGGACAAGGAGGATGGGAGGAGGACAAGGGAGATGGAAGGAGAACAAGGGGGTGGGAGTAGGACAAGGGGGTGGGAGTAGGACAAGAGGGGTGAGAGGACAAGGGGGATGGGAGTAGGACAAGGGGGTGGGAGGAGGACAAGGGGGATGGGAGTAGGACAAGGGGGATGGGAGGAGGACAAGGGGGATGGGAGGAGGACAAGGGAGATGGGAGGACAAGGGGTGGGGAGTAGGACAAGGGGGATGGGAGGAGGACAAGGGGGTGGAGGTAGGACAAAGGGGATGGGAGGAGGACAAGGGGGATGGGAGGAGGACAAGGGGGGTGGAAGTAGGACAAGGGGGATGAGAGTAGGACAAGGGGGATGGGAGGACAAGGGAGTGGGAGTAGGACAAGGGGGATGGGAGGAGGACAAGGGGGATGGGAGGAGGACAAGGGGGTGGGAGGAGGACAAGGAGGATGGGAGGAGGACAAGGAGGATGGGAGGAGGACAAGGGAGATGGAAGGAGGACAAGGGGGTGGGAGTAGGACAAGGGGGTGGGAGTAGGACAAGAGGGGTGAGAGGACAAGGGGGATGGGAGTAGGAAAAGGGGGGTGGAAGTAGCACAAGGGGGGTGGGAGGATGACAAGGGGGATGGGAGGAGGACAAGGAAGGTGGGAGTAGGACAAGGGGGGTGGGAGTAGGACAAGAGGGATGGGAGGAGGACAAGGGGATGGGAGGAGGACAAGGGGGTGAGAGGAGGACAAGAGGGGTGGGAGGAGGACAATGGGGGGTGGGAGTAGGACAAGGGGGATGGGAGGAGGACAAGGGAGGTGGGAGGAGGACAAGAGGGATGGGAGGACAAGGGGGTGGGAGTAGGACAAGGGGGATGGGAGGATGACAAGGGGGATGGGAGGAGGAAAAGGGGGATGGGAGGAGGACAAGGGGGTGGGAGGAGGACAAGGGGATGGGAGTAGGACAAGGGGGATGGGAGGAGGACAAGGGGGTGGAAGTAGGACAAGGGGATGGGAGTAGGACAAGGCGGTGGGAGTAGGACAAGGGGGATGGGAGGAGGACAAGGGAGATGGGAGGACAAGGGGTGGGAGTAGGACAAGGGGGATGGGAGGAGGACAAGGGGGTGGAAGTAGGACAAGGGGGATGGGAGGAGGACAAGGGGGATGGGAGGAGGACAAGGGGGATGGAAGTAGGACAAGGGGGATGAGAGTAGGACAAGGGGGATGGGAGGACAAGGGAGTGGGAGTAGGACAAGGGGGATGGGAGGAGGACAAGGGGGATGGGAGGAGGACAAGGGGGTGGGAGGAGGACAAGGAGGATGGGAGGAGGACAAGGAGGATGGGAGGAGGACAAGGGAGATGGAAGGAGGACAAGGGGGTGGGAGTAGGACAAGGGGGTGGGAGTAGGACAAGAGGGGTGAGAGGACAAGGGGGATGGGAGTAGGAAAAGGGGGGTGGAAGTAGCACAAGGGGGGGTGGGAGGATGACAAGGGGGATGGGAGGAGGACAAGGAAGGTGGGAGTAGGACAAGGGGGATGGGAGTAGGACAAGGGGGATGGGAGGAGGACAAGGGGATGGGAGGAGGACAAGGGGGTGGGAGGAGGACAAGAGGGGTGGGAGGAGGACAATGGGGGTGGGAGTAGGACAAGGGGGATGGGAGGAGGACAAGGGAGGTGGGAGGAGGACAAGAGGGATGGGAGGACAAGGGGGTGGGAGTAGGACAAGGGGGATGGGAGGATGACAAGGGGGATGGGAGTTGGAAAAGGGGGATGGGAGGAGGACAAGGGGGTGGGAGGAGGACAAGGGGATGGGAGTAGGACAAGGGGGATGGGAGGAGGACAAGGGGGTGGAAGTAGGACAAGGGGATGGGAGTAGGACAAGGCGGTGGGAGTAGGACAAGGTGGTTGGGAGGAGGACAAGGGGGTGGGAGTAGGACAAGGGGGATGGGAGGAGGACAAGGGAGTGGGAGTAGGACAAGGGGGATGGGAGGAGGACAAGGGAGTGGGAGTAGGACCAGGGGGTTGGGAGTAGGACAAGGGGGATGGGAGGAGGACAAGGGGATGGGAGTAGGACAAGGGGGATGGGAGGAGGACATGGGGATGGGAGGAGGACAAGGGAGATGGGAGGAGGACAAGGAGGATGGGAGGAGGACAAGGGGATGGGAGTAGGACAAGGGGGGTGGGAGAAGGACAAGAGGGGTGAGAGAAGGACAAGGGGGATGGGAGTAGGAAAAGGGGGGTTGGAGTAGCACAAGGTGGGTGGGAGGAGGACCAGGGTGGTGGGAGTAGTACAAGGGGGGTGGGAGTAGGACAAGGGAGAAGGGAGGACAAGGGGGATGGGAGGAGGACAAAAGGGGTGGGAGTAGGACAAGGGAGATGGGAGTAGGGCAAGGGGGGTGGGAGTAGGACAAGGGGATGGGAGGAGGACAAGGGGGATGGGAGTAGGACAAGGGGGTGGGAGGAGGACAAGGGGGATGGGAGTAGGACATGGGGGATGGGAGGAGGACAAGGGGGGTGGGAGTAGGACAAGGGGGATTGGAGGAGGACAAGGGGGATGGGAGGAGGACAAGGGGGGTGGAAGTAGGACAAGGGGGATGAGAGTAGGACAAGGGGGATGGGAGGACAAGGGAGTGGGAGTAGGACATGGGGGATGGGAGGAGGACAAGGGGGTTGGGAGGAGGACAAGGGAGGTGGGAGGAGGACAAGGAGGATGGGAGGAGGACAAGGGGGATGGGAGGAGGACAAGGGAGATGGAAGGAGGACAAGGGGGTGGGAGTAGGACAAGGGGGTGGGAGTAGGACAAGAGGGGTGAGAGGACAAGGGGGATGGGAGTAGGACAAGGGGGTGGGAGGAGGACAAGGGGGATGGGAGTAGGACAAGGGGGATGGGAGGAGGACAAGGGGGGTGGGAGGAGGAAAAGGGAGATGGGAGGACAAGGGGTGGGAGTAGGACAAGGGGGATGGGAGGAGGACAAGGGGGTGGAAGTAGGACAAGGGGGATGGGAGGAGGACAAGGGGGATGGGAGGAGGACAAGGGGGGTGGAAGTAGGACAAGGGGGATGAGAGTAGGACAAGGGGGATGGGAGGACAAGGGAGTGGGAGTAGGACAAGGGGGATGGGAGGAGGACAAGGGGGATGGGAGGAGGACAAGGGGTGGGAGGAGGACAAGGAGGATGGGAGGAGGACAAGGAGGATGGGAGGAGGACAAGGGAGATGGAAGGAGGACAAGTGGGTGGGAGTAGGACAAGGGGGTGGGAGTAGGACAAGAGGGGTGAGAGGACAAGGGGGATGGGAGTAGGAAAAGGGGGGTGGAAGTAGCACAAGGGGGGTGGGAGGATGACAAGGGGGATGGGAGGAGGACAAGGAAGGTGGGAGTAGGACAAGGGGGGTGGGAGTAGGACAAGGGGGATGGGAGGAGGACAAGGGGATGGGAGGAGGACAAGGGGGTGGGAGGAGGACAAGAGGGGTGGGAGGAGGACAATGGGGGTGGGAGTAGGACAAGGGGGATGGGAGGAGGACAAGGGAGGTGGGAGGAGGACAAGAGGGATGGGAGGACAAGGGGGTGGGAGTAGGACAAGGGGGATGGGAGGATGACAAGGGGGATGGGAGGAGGAAAAGGGGGATGGGAGGAGGACAAGGGGGTGGGAGGAGGACAAGGGGATGGGAGTAGGACAAGGGGGATGGGAGGAGGACAAGGGGGTGGAAGTAGGACAAGGGGATGGGAGTAGGACAAGGCGGTGGGAGTAGGACAAGGGGGATGGGAGGAGGACAAGGGAGATGGGAGGACAAGGGGTGGGAGTAGGACAAGGGGGATGGGAGGAGGACAAGGGGGTGGAAGTAGGACAAGGGGGATGAGAGTAGGACAAGGGGGATGGGAGTAGGAAAAGGGGGGTGGAAGTAGCACAAGGGGGGTGGGAGGATGACAAGGGGGATGGGAGGAGGACAAGGAAGGTGGGAGTAGGACAAGAGGGGTGGGAGTAGGACAAGGGGGATGGGAGGAGGACAAGGGGATGGGAGGAGGACAAGGGGAATGGGAGGAGGACAAGGGGATGGGAGTAGGACAAGGGGGATGGTAGGAGGACAAGGGGGTGGAAGTAGGACAAGGGGATGGGAGTAGGACAAGGCGGTGGGAGTAGGACAAGGGGGATGGGAGGAGGACAAGGGGGTGGGAGTAGGACAAGGGGAATGGGAGGAGGACAAGGGAGTGGGAGGAGGACAAGGGGGATGGGAAGAGGACAAGGGGGTGGGAGAAGGACCAGGGAGGTGGGAGTAGGACAAGGGGGATGGGAGTAGGACAAGGGGGATGGGAGGAGGACAAGGGGCTGGGAGTAGGACAAGGGGGATGGAAGGAGGACAAGGAGGATGGGAGGAGGACAAGGGGGGTGGGAGTAGGACAAGGGGGGTGGGAGTAGGACAAGAGGGGTGAGAGAAGGACAAGGGGGATGGGAGTAGGAAAAGGGGGGTGGGAGTAGCACAAGGGGGTGGGAGGAGGACAAGTGGGGTGGGATGACTACAAGGGGGGTGGGAGTAGGACAAGGGAGATGGGAGGACGACAAGGGGGATGGGAGGAGGACATGGGGTGGGGGTGTAGGGCAAGGGGGGTGGGAGTAGGACAAGAGGGATGGGAGGAGGACAAGGGGGATGGGAGTAGGACAAGGGAGTGGGAGGAGGACAAGGGGGATGGGAGTAGGACAAGGGGGATGAAGGAGGACAAGGGGGTGGGAGTAGAACAAGGGGGATGGGAGGAGGACAAGGGTGTGGAAGTAGGACAAGGGGGATGGGAGGAGGACAAGGGGGATGGGAGGAGGACAAGGGGGGTGGGAGTAGGACAAGGGGGATGCGAGTAGGACAAGAGGGATGGGAGGAGGACAAGGGGGATGAGAGGAGGACAAGGGGGATGGGAGTAGGACAAGGGGGATGGGAGTAGCACAAGGGGGGATGGGAGGAGAACAAGGGGGGATGGGAGGAGGACAAGAGGGAATGGGAGTAGGACAAGGGGGATGGGAGGAGGACAAGGGGATGGGAGGAGGACAAGTGGGGATGGGAGGAGGATAAGGGGGATATGAGGAGGACAAGGGGGGATGGGAGGAGGACAAGGGAGATGGGAGGAGGACAAGGAGGATGGGAGGAGGATAAGGGGGATGGGAGGAGGACAAGGGGGATGGGAGGAGGACAAGGGGGGTTGGAAGGAGGATAAGGGGTATGGAAGGAGGACAAGGGGGATGGGAGGAGGACAAGGGGATGGGAGGAGGACAAGGGGGATGGGAGGAGGACAAGGGGGGATGGGAGGAGGACAAGGGAGATGGGAGGAGGACAAGGGAGATGGGAGGAGGACAAGGGGGGATAGGAGGAGCATAAGGTGGGATGGGAGAAAAGGGATGAAGGTGGGTGCTGGTAGACTGGAAGGAGAGAGAATGAGGGATAGTGAGAGTGAAGGAGAGAAAGCTTTAAAGTGTGAGAGAGAGAGAGAGAGAGAGAGAGAGAGAGAGAGAGAGAGAGAGAGAGAGAGAGAGAGAGAGAGAGAGAGAGAGAGAGAGAGAGAGAGGCTACATCTGCGGAAGTAATTGCAAAAGCAATCCCCTGGCATAGAGGTAGCTGGGGAGGCCGGGTTTTTGACCTATACTAACTGATAGATTTGAGATTTTTCTTAGTACCAAAAGTACAAGAATATATATATACTCGCATGTTGCTTTTTACACACACACACACACACACACATGATAAAGCTCACGGCTCAGGGAGAGTGACCTAGTAGCGATCAGTGAAGAGGCGGGGCCAGGAGCTCGGACTCGACCCCCGCAACCTCAACTAGGTGAGTACAACTAGGTGAGTACACACACACGCACACACACACACACACA
Organism: Cherax quadricarinatus; assembly: GCF_038502225.1. Lineage (NCBI taxonomy): Eukaryota > Metazoa > Arthropoda > Malacostraca > Decapoda > Parastacidae > Cherax > Cherax quadricarinatus. Next base: position 9,016,475 of record NC_091318.1, read on the forward strand.
CATACACACATACACGCACATACACACATACACGCACATACACACACACATACGCACACACACACACGTTCAGGAGTAGGTACGACAGGAAGCAGTAATGCCAGCTGTGGCAGGTATTGCCCACGAGTATGGCAGGTATTGCCCACGAGTATGGCAGGTATTGCCCACGAGTATGCCAGGTATTGCCCACGAGTATGGCAGGTATTGTCCGCGAGTATGGCAGGTATTGTCCGCGAGTATGGCAGGTATTGCCCACGAGTATGGCAGGTATTGCCCACGAGTATGGCAGGTATTGCCCACGAGTATGGCAGGTATTGCCCACGAGTATGGCAGGTATTGCCCACGAGTATGGCAGGTATTGCCCACGAGTATGGCAGGTATTGCCCACGAGTATGGCAGGTATTGCCCACGAGTATGGCAGGTATTGCCCACGAGTATGGCAGGTACTGCCAGGTATTGCCCACGAGTATGGCAGGTACTGCCCACGAGTATGGCAGGTACTGCCCACGAGTATGGCAGGTATTGCCCACGAGTATGGCAGGTACTATGGCAGGTACTGCCCACGAGTATGGCCACGAGTATGGCAGGTACTGCCCACGAGTATGGCCTGCCCACGAGCAGGGCAGGTACTGCCCACGAGTATGGCAGGTACTGCCCACGAGTATGGCAGGTACTGCCCACGAGTATGGCAGGTACTGCCCACGAGTATGGCCACGAGTATGGCAGGTACTGCCCACGAGTATGGCAGGTATTGCTATGGCAGGTACTGCCCACGACGAGTATGGCAGGTACTGCCCACGAGTATGGCAGGTACTGCCCACGAGTATGGCAGGTACTGCCCACGAGTATGGCAGGTACTGCCCACGAGTATGGCAGGTACTGCCCACGAGTATGGCAGGTACTGCCCACGAGTATGGCAGGTACTGCCCACGAGTATGGCAGGTACTGCCCACGAGTATGGAGTATGGCAGGTACTGCCCACGAGTATGGCAGGTACTGCACGAGTATGGCAGGTACTGCCCACGAGTATGGCAGGTACTGCCCACGAGTATGGCAGGTACCCACGAGTATGGTAGGTACTGCCCACGAGTATGGCAGGTACTGCCCACGAGTATGGCAGGTACTGCCCACGAGTATGGCAGGTACTGCCCACGAGTGCCCACGAGTATGGCAGGTACTGGCAGGTACCCCACGAGTATGGCAGGTACTGCCCACGAGTATGGCAGGTACTATGGCAGGTACTGCCCACGAGTATGGCAGGTACTGCCCACGAGTATGGCTATGGCAGGTATTGCCAGGTACTGCCCACGAGTATGGCAGGTACTGCCCACGAGTATGGCAGGTACTATGGCAGGTACCCCACGAGTATGGCAGGTACTGCCCACGAGTATGGCAGGTACTATGGCAGGTACTGCCCACGAGTATGGCAGGTACTGCCCACGAGTATGGCAGGTACTGCCCACGAGTATGGCAGGTACTGCCCACGAGTATGGCAGGTACTGCACGAGTATGGCAGGTACTGCCCACGAGTATGGCAGGTACTGCCCACGAGTATGGCAGGTACTGCCCACGAGTATGGCAGGTACTGCCCACGAGTATGGCAGGTACTGCCCACGAGTATGGCAGGTACTGCCCACGAGTATGGCAGGTACTGCCCACGAGTATGGCAGGTACTGCCCACGAGTATGGCAGGTACTGCCCACGAGTATGGCAGGTACTGCCCACGAGTATGGCAGGTACTGCCCACGAGTATGGCAGGTACTGCCCACGAGTATGGCAGGTACTGCCCACGAGTATGGCAGGTACTGCCCACGAGTATGGCAGGTACTGCCCACGAGTATGGCAGGTACTGCCCACGAGTATGGCAGGTACTGCCCACGAGTATGGCAGGTACTGCCCACGAGTATGGCAGGTACTGCCGACGAGTATGGCAGGTACTGCCCACGAGTATGGCAGGTACTGCCCACGAGTATGGCAGGTACTGCCCACGAGTATGGCAGGTACTGCCCACGAGTATGGCAGGTACTGCCCACGAGTATGGCAGGTACTGCCCACGAGTATGGCAGGTACTGCCCACGAGTATGGCAGGTACTGCCCACGAGTATGGCAGGTACTGCCCACGAGTATGGTACACTCATACTTGATACAGATCAACCTTCTATTATAGACAATGTTTTGCTCTGGATAGAGTTTCATCAGGTCTCGATAAAGCTCTTTCCAGAGTCATCAGGTCTCAATAAAGCTCTACCCAGAGTCATCAGGTCTCAATAAAGCTCTACCCAGAGTCGTCAGGTCTCGATAAAGCTCTATCCAGAGTCATCAGGTCTCAATAAAGCTCTACCCAGAGTCGTCAGGTCTCAAAGCTCTACCCAGAGTCATCAGGTCTTGATAAAGTTTTACTATCGACAACAAATGTCTCCTTTGAACCGAGTAAATTTCTACCAAAAATTCAAGACAATTATTGGTGTACGAGTCAGAGCCAAGACCTCGAACCCCCTCAAACACCACGGCGAGTACACTACAAGAACACATCTTATGTTCTTCTTCTTGTCACCTTGTTCGGGTGCAGACAATAAGACATTCCTGGTGCTACGGGCGGTATTCTCACAAAAAGAACTTTAATCATCAGCCTTATGGGTTGGTCTTTGAAGCTTTTCTTTCTACGGTCTCTTGTAGGAAGTGGTCCAAGCCAGGCCGTTCTCCGGTCCAAGGTGATTTAAAGTCGATTATCTTAAGGGAATAATATATACAAGTGACCCTTGCTAACTCGTGTCACGAGGGACTGTCTTGCCCCCAGAAACACCTTCATAATACGTCTATGATGACCGCTATGGAAGCCGAGGAATTCCATCAGGACGCCATTGAGGCGATATTTGGGTTCTATTCAACGCTTAATTGAGCCTTATTGTCCCCCTTTCCCCACCAATTGGCTACCGTCTCTCTTCACTCCCCCCCTCTCTCTCTCTCTCTCTCTCTCTCTCTCTCTCTCTCTCTCTCTCTCTCTCTCTCTCTCTCTCTCTCTCTCTCTCTCTCCCTCCTTCCCTCTCCCTCTCCCTCTCCCTCTCTCCCTCCCCCTCTCTCTTTCTCTCCAAACAACAGCAGCGGATATTTAAGGAAATATAAGGCGGGTGATTGGGACAAATTTTGTCTGCTTCTCCCGGATATTAGAGAGTAGCTGGGGAAATTGGATAACTTGGCCCACATGTTTTAAGAGATATTTCCCAAATAAGTGGTGGAGCGAGTCGCCCCAACTCCTCACCCGCCCACTGGTGAGGCGACCCAAACCCTATTCCTCACTCACTAGTGGGGCGACCCCCACTCCATACGCCAATAGGACTCAGCTCAGATCCCACAGGACTCGGATCAGCTGCCACTGGACTCGGATCAGCTGCCACAGGACTCGGATCAGCTGCCACTGGACTCGGATCAGCTGCCACTGGACTCGGATCAGCTGCCACTGGACTCGGATCAGCTGCCACTGGACTCGGATCAGCTGCCACTGGACTCGGATCAGCTGCCACTGGACTCGGATCAGCTGCCACTGGACTCGGATCAGCTGCCACTGGACTCGGATCAGCTGCCACTGGACTCGGATCAGCTGCCACTGGACTCGGATCAGCTGCCACTGGACTCGGATCAGCTGCCACTGGACTCGGATCAGCTGCCACTGGACTCGGATCAGCTGCCACAGGACTCGGATCAGCTGCCACTGGACTCGGATCAGCTGCCACTGGACTCGGATCAGCTGCCACTGGACTCGGATCAGCTGCCACTGGACTCGGATCAGCTGCCACTGGACTCGGATCAGCTGCCACTGGACTCGGATCAGCTGATACTGGACTCGGATCAGCACTTGTCAGATCACACTGATCTGACAAGTGCTCTCAGAGCAAGAAATATGATTTGTGTAAACAATCAAGACTGTTGATACGGGAGGAAACAGTGAAGGGAATTTAAATGAGAAAGAGGGAAATTAGGAGTTCGTATGAGAAGAGGTTCGGGATTAAAGGAGGAGGGAGGGAGATGAGGTGGAATATACCTGGAGGGGTTTTCTGGGGTCAACGCCCCCGCGGCCCGGTCCGTGACCAGGCCTCGTCAAGGTGCTGCGGGAAAAATTGAGGGGAGGGGGAACTGGAGGAAATCTTTCGTGAAAACTAGGCACATATAAGAACACTACAGGAGGGAGGGAAAAAAGGAAGGGAAAGGGGAAAGGGACATGGAAAGGAATGGAAGAGGAAGGGGCGAAGAAAGGGAAGGGAAAGGAAGGGGCGACGAAAGGGAAGGGAGAGGGAGTATTGGAATAATTAAATACACACTATCCCTCCCCTCACCCTCACTGCTTAACCAATGATGGAGATAATGGATACTGGGGGGATGGGAGCATGGAAGGGTAGGAGGAATGCGGTGGGGAGGAAGAGTGGTAGGGAGGAAGAGGGTGTGGCAGGGAGGGAGCTAGTGGGAGTGTAGGGAGTAGAATAGATTCTACCACCGAAGTGCCTAATTTATTGTGCACACCATAGCCATCCTGTGGATGGTAGTGGTGTACATAAGAACAAGTAGACTAACAGGAATACGCTAGGATATACAATTTTTACTAGCTGTAAATTTATATGTTGTACAAAATGGATGGTATGTTACTTTCCTAAGTAACCTTGATATAGATTATTATACTGTCTTTCTCTATATTTCTCAGTCAGTGGCTAATAGAGCAATGTTCAAGACAGTGACCACGAAGCTGACCACATACTTTATATTTAGTCTGATCGTCATCTGTATGTCTGCCAGACTGCCAGAAGTACCTTTAACCAAGCCTCAGCCTGGTTACTACACCGTCAGTCTCTTTACACTGAAAGTTGTTCCCTAGATAGGCGTATCTACGTTCATATTATCATAGTCATTGAACTACTCAGGCAACTAGTTGTATTCTTATGACATTCAAATACTATTTCTAATGTTTAACAAACATATCAAGGTTATATAAAATGTCTCTCCAATTGCCCATTAATCCCCTTTCTAACCTGCCAGTATACACTTGCTATTATTTTCACCAACTCACTCTTATATTGCATTAATAATAATCACAAAGGAAATAAAACAATTTAGTCAGTGAAGAGATGGCTGAACTGATGATGGTTACTGATTTGTCACCGAAATATTGATTACTGACTACAGTAAATGCCCCAAAATTTTAAGTCTTTCATACATAATATGAATGACCTTCAGTTAACGTTTCACATGCTACAGTCCGCATCACAAACCATGTTAGAAAATTTAGACGAAAGGGGAAATATCCTCGCCATTTATGCCGAGAGAGATGCAAACACCCTATGAAGAGAGTAGCCCTCCTACAACAGAAAAGGCCCCTTCCCCAGGGTACAAAACCCACTCAAGACACCCACCCCTACAGGGTTCAGGTAACCTAGTCTGACGGGTATTAGGACAGTGTTTTAACGTTTCCCTACTTGGGCTTCATGGGCAGCCAAAAAGCAGCTATCATGCTTCAAGACGGGCAACCGTTTCGTAGTTTTGTACCTTTCTTTGAGGCATCACAAATAACGGTTTATTTCTCAACTCAAATCTGGAATATCTCTTAAAATTATATACTGGAAACAGCAAGTGAGGAAAAAACTGTGGCTCAGAGCTCGCTCCAAGCTCACCCTGGCCCCAGTAATAGTGTTGCTTAATATTACACACTTGATAATCAATTTATAATAGAGGTATTGCTAGAGCAAGGCCTTGAAATGAGCTCTGATAACGCCTCTTAGCTGGTAAAATGAACTGAGGTAAGATAACGCCTCTTAGCTGGTAAAATACATGGCAGAAACTGCCATTCTTAATTCAATAGACCCCTTAAATGCTGAAAAGAAATGAGGAAGAGTGAAAGGGAAGTGAGAGAGAGACGAACTAAGAAGAGAGACGGAGGAGTGGAAGAGGGAAGCAGGAGGAGAGAGGCTGAGGCGCGGTGCGGCGAGCAAGGAAAATGAAAGGATAAGGACGGAATAATAAAAAAGGATGCGTGTGGGGGGGAGGGTTGAAGGAAGGGAGGATGATAAGAGAGGGAAGAGTATAGAGGAAAAACGGAGAAGGGGTGGGAAGTTAATTAAGAACAGCAGCAGAAGTAGGAGAGAGGGGAGGAGGAGCTACCAAGACAGCAACAAACAGTACACTGCAAAATGTTGACGATGATGATAATAATAATAATGCTTATTATTATTATTACCACCACACACAGTGCTTGCATACTACCACTTGTCCTCATAGGGAAAACGTGCGCTTTCAAGCGATCGAAAGAACGTGCGGAAACCACCGTTGGTTTTCTTACATTATGTACCGAGGCCGACTTCACTCAGCACATTATTTTAGACTTAGCTACAACACCATAGCAAAAATCAGTCAAAACAAGTGAAAAGCAGGGGTGCGGTGGGCACAATAAGGGAACACTGCATCAACGTCCGTGGCCCCAGATTATTCAACATCTTACTAGAAGACATCAGAAACACTGTTGGGACAAGAGTAGAAGTCTTCAAGAGGAAACTGATTAACGAGGCTTTGATGGATATGTGGGTCAGCGGGCCATCAGCAGCAATAGCCAGGTTGACCAAGCTAGCACCAGACGAGCCTGGCCCATGGCCGGGCTCCGGGAGTAGAAAGACCCTCGAAACTCATCAAAGGTATATCAAAGGTAAGAACGAAAATCAATCCTATCTAATAAAACGATAAAAAAATTAATGCACTCTAGCAGGACGTAGCAGAAATCAAACAACTGTAACAGAATGCATAAAAGAGTCAATATAAAAAGAACGTACCAAAAATTCGATCCATTCTAACAGAACGTAACAAACTGGGTTTCTTCACTACCGTAGGCGGTACGACATTTAGGTTCAGTTCCTGAACGTCGGAAAATGAACGTTGTAACTCAGTTGTTCTCCACACACGTCACTCACCTCACACACGTCACTCACCTCACACACGTCACTCACCTCACACACGTCACTCAACCCCACGCACGTCACCCCCACACACGACCTCACCCCTACACATCACTCACTACGTACAGGTCCCTCAGCCCCACACAACGTCACTCACCCCTATACATGTCACTTACCCCAAACACGTCACTCACCCCTATACATGTCACTTACCCCAAACACGTCACTCACCCCTATACATGTCACTTACCCCAAACACGTCACTCACCCCACACGTCCCTCACTCCAACACACGTCCCTCATTCCCACACACGTCCCTCACATCCACACGTCACTCACCCCACACACGTCACTCACCCCACACACGTCACTTACTCCACACACGTCCCTCATCTCACACACGTCACTCACCCCATACGTCACTCCCACACACGTCACTCACCCTACACACGTCCCTCATTCCACACACGTCCCTCATTCCACACACGTCACTCACCCCATACATCACTCTCACACACGTCACCCACCCCACAGACGTCCCTCATCCCACACGTCCTTCAGTTCACAAACGTCACTCACCACGCACACGTCACTAACCCCACACACGTCACTCATGTCACTCACAACACTCACGTCAATCATCTAACACAAGTTACTGAACACATGCATCACTCACTCAACACACGTCGCTCACCATGCACAGGTCTCTCACCCCACACACGTCACTCACAACACACACGTCACTCACATTCCCTCCACGTCCTTCTGTCTTATTGTCTCACCCGCCATTACCCCAATTCCTCTTCCTTTCTCCCTGCCTTTCCTAGCCCCCTCATTCCGGAGCATCATTCTTGCATTCTCTACCAATTTTCCCCTCTTTTCACCACCGGGGGCCAGAATTCACAGCTTATTTACCCCTCATTCAACGGAGCCTGATTTGGTATTCAGCTTCCATTCTGGGCTTTCCCGCCACTCGCGCCCTGAACAAAGGCAGGGCTAATTGCGCCAGCCCGTATGCCATCCTATGCTGGCGATCATCTCATACTGCCTCCTCCTCCTCCTCTTCTCTCTCTCTCTCTCTCTTACTAGCTGGCTTATATGCTCTCTCTCACACTTTCCATCTAGTACTATTACACTTTTTAAGTGTGTTCTAGCTTTCTCTCTCCCCCCTCCCCTCTCTCTTTCTAAAGCATATTTACTTTTGCATCTACACTCTGGATAAGTTTTATTCTACACGAGTGTCTGTGTATACGAAGACTTTTGTGAGGGTCGAGACACGGCTTCTAACCCCGTCGCTTAAGTTGCCTTCACTAAAATTTACAGGTGATTAGCCTGTACATATTCTGGAAACCGAGTACTGAGCTTCCATCGCTTCCTCAACAAGCTTATTTCAGTTGTTTTAGTACCTGTATAAAGAAATTCTAATATGTACAAGCATGCGTGAATGTGTGTGTGTGTGTGTGTGTGTACTCACCTGTTTATACTCGCCTATTTGTAGTTGCAGGGGTCGAGACATAGCTCCTGGCCCCGCCTCTTCACTGATCGCTACTAGGTGCTCTCTCTCCCTGCTCCATGAACTTTATCATACCTCGTCTTAAAACTATATATGGTTCCTGCCTCCACTACATCACTTGCCAGACTCTTCCACTTCCTGACAAATCTATGACTGAAGAAATACTTCCTAACATCTCTTTGACTCATCTGAGTCTTCAGCTTCCAATTGCGACCCCTTGTTTCTGTGTCCCATGTCTGGAACATCCTGTCTCTGTTCACCTTGTCAATTCCTCGCAGTATTTTGTATCTCGTTATCATGTCTTCCCTAACCCTCCTGTCCCCCAGTGTCGTCAGGCCGATTTCCCTTAACCTTTCTTCGTAGGACATTCCCCTTAGTTCTGGAACTAGCCTTGTTGCAAACCTCTGCACTTTCTCTAACTTCTTGACTTGCTTGACCAGGTGTGGATTCCAAACTGGTGCTGCATACTCCAGTATGGGCCTGACGTACAGGGGGTACAGAGTCTTGAACGATTCCTTATTGAGGTATCGGAACGCTATTCTCAAATTTGCCAGGCGCCCCTATGCTGCAGCAGTTATCTGGCTGATGTGTGCCTCAGGAGATGTGCTCGGTATCATACTCACCCCAAGATCCTTGAGTGAGGTCTGCAGTCTTTGGCCACCTAGCCTATACTCTGCGGTCTTCTTTGCCATTCTCCGATCTTCATGACTTAGAATTTGGCGGGGTTAAATTCGAGGAACCAGAGGCTGGACCAAGCTTCCAGCCTGTCCAGGTCTCTTTCTAGACCTGCCTGATCCTCATCCGATTTAATTCTCCTCGTTAACTTCACATCACTTGCAAACAAGGACACTTATGAGTCTATCCCTTCTGTCATGCCATTCACAATACCAAAAATAGCACTGGTCATAAGACTGACCCCTGTGGAACCCCGCTCGTCATAGGCGCCCACTCTGATATCTCGTCACGTACATGACTCGTTGTTGCCTCCCTGTCAGGCATTCTCTGATCCAGTGCACTTCCTATTATACGTGCCTGATCCTCTAGTTTTTGCACTAATCTCTTGTGAGGAACTGTGTCGAAGGCCTTCTTGCAATTCAAGAAAATACAATCAATCCACCTCTCTCGTGTCTTACTTCCGTTACCCTGTCATAAAACTCCAGTAGGGTTGTGATACAGGATGTGCCTTCCATGAATCCGTGCTGGTTGTCATTTATAAGTTTGTTCCGTTCTAGGTGCTCCACCACTCTCCTCCTGGTAATCTTCATGAATTTGCATACTATACACGACAGTGACACTGGTCTACAACTTAGTGTCGAGTGTGTGTGTGTGTGTGTGTGTGTGTGTGTGTGTGTGTGTGTGTGTGTGTGTGTGTGTGTGTGTGTGTGTGTGTGTGTGCGTGTGTGTGTGTGTACTCACCTATTTGTACTCACCTATTTGTGGTTGCAGGGGTCGAGTCTTAGCTCCGTGTGTGTGTGTGTGTGTGTGTGTGTGTGTGTGTGTGTGTGTGTGTGTGTGTGTGTGTGTGTTTGCAAAGTTTCATCAGACACGTAGAACCCAGTAGAGGAAGGTGGGGTAATTCTGAATTTTGAAGAGCGCTTTGACACTAGATAAATCAGCACTCTTGGTAATAACAAACACATACAAGAACAACAAAGATAATTTTATCGAATAAGGAAAACTACCACATATCATGAATAAAAACAACACAAATAGTAATTGCAGCAAGTGACGGAGGCTTGTGTTGAGACACTGGTGGCAGGCAGGTGTTGCAGTTTGTGGTTGCCTTGGTGGTTTGTTTGCCACGGGGGAGAGGCAGTGGCAGAGATGACCAGGGAATAAAGTAGGGAGGCATGACGATGAGAGGGAAATGACCGGGGGGAGGGGAATGAAGGGGTTAAGGGGGTGAGTTTTTTTTTCTCACAAAATTAGATATATCAGCTGTGCTGCTGCCTAATTCTATTTCGTAAGTTAGATAAAGGGATGGTTTTCATGCAGTGCTCAAACCTGTGAGCCTGAGCTGGCAGACTTCAGTTGGACAATGAGAGCATCGTCAAGTATTCCATTAAAGGTTCGTCAGTTACGGTAGCTTCAAAGGTTTCCTTCCAGCACAGCTGCAGTTACTATCACTGGGGAATTACTCTCAGGATGGTCTGGCCCATACACAGCAAAAATGGAATTTTTAAAGATGTATCTCCATCACAGTGCAGAGCAACAAAAAACTGCGATTCATTAAGACTGATGGACTGAACACCTCACACTACTACTATTACTACTACTACTACAAGTATTTTACTAATAAAGTCACTGGCTGGAGAAACGTCTCCTCAATCAAGACGCACAAGTGTTGCACTTGTGTCTTATTGATCAACTTGTCGGTAGTGAATACCATTAATATATAAAACAAAACTTATAAACAGGAGAGAAAGGAAGAATGACTCGCTAAATCGTAATAACGCGGTTGCAAATAAATCACAGAATGGGTGGAACTAGAACCCATGGCAGAGTTCGTGCCCCTGCAGTTCTGTGATTTAACAGTGGTTGGGAGGGGAAGGTTCGACAATATTATATATATAGGAATACATACATATACACACACAAACAATACAGGTGGTGGAAATGGAATGGGGATGAAGGAAGGAGGGGAAAGATGTCGTGGGGGTAAGGGAGGTTTTTTTTTATATGACAGGAGGAAGGAGTGTTTGGAGGTGAGGGGTGTATTACAGGAAGGAAGGAGTATTTTAAGGGGACAGAAAGAGAGACGGCAGAATGTTTGGAGGTGACGGAGGAAGGAAAAAAGTTTCAAGGTAAGGAAGGTAGAAGTGTTTGGAGGTGACAGATGGGAGGGAGAGAGAGACTTGCAGTGTAGGTATTGTGGGAGAGAGAGAGAGAGAGAGAGAGAGAGAGAGAGAGAGAGAGAGAGAACAGGAGGAGTGGTGAGGAAGGGCAAGGTTTGTTACTGTTATAAAGTGTTGAGTGTAGCCAGGTTAAAATACAAGCCACGCGGTGTTGGTCTAGCCAGGCAGCCAGTGCTTAAAATGCTCGCTAAATGATTACCACTGTCAATTTACGACCCCGCTCTTACAGCATTCTTAAAGAGGCAGGGAGAGAAGAGGGAAGGGAGAGAGAGGAAAGGGATACTGGAAAAGAGGAAAGGAAAAATGGGAGAAGGGACAGAAAAGCAGGAGACGGGAGAGGAAAAATGAGGAGAGGAAAACGGAATAGAAAAGGAAAGGACAGAGCAGAGATGAAGACAGAAGAGGATAGGAAGAGAAGAGGGAAAATTAGATTACATTTTAGAATTTGCCACGTAAGCAGTAAATTCTAAAATCTAATCTCTTGTGCGCCTCATAGCCAGCTTGTGGAGGATAGCGCAATAGCATGTGGATACACAAAAGGATTAGGAACTAGGCTCGAAGAGGACTACTTCCTAATCTGGGCATATACCTCTAATTTACTTTTTCACAGGTTGCAAGAAAATTTAAGATACTTGTTAAAGATGTCTGGTATCTTATTTTTATTAACAAGATACCTTGGAAATAAATCACGGAACGGGTGGGACTTTAACCCATGGCAGGTGAGTCTTAAAACTCACAGGCGAGTGTGTTAACCACTCGGCCAGCTGGCTCTAATAAGATTCCTCTATCTAGGTATATTTCATACATCATGGGGAGGTTAGCATGAGCCACCACTGTGACTACAAATGGAGGTTTTGACAGGCGAATCCCCCACCAGCGTGACTCTGACGAACTCTAGCTTAAGTCCCTTCAAAGCCGCCATCATGTCATTAAGATTTCGTGAGTTACGATGCTTTGACATATAATACAGGTTATTATACAGTACTGTCTCTCTCTGTTCTCCTCAGTGAGCTCGTCTGGGATGTCGGAGGATTAAGCCTCCAGCGTTACACACTATATTCCTCAATACTCACGAAATCGTAATCGGTCTGGAGTTTTACGACTCTCTGATCGTGGATTCTACCCCCACCCGTGGTATGGTTTATATTCCTCAATAAGTAGACAATCAGGCACACGGTGTTTAAATGGCCATACAGATGACCACTTTGCATTCACGATGGTTTAATCATTATTTGCGTGTCTGCTAAACTGCCAGAACACTTTCAACCAAGCCTGAGCCTGGCTACTACAATGTCAGTCGGTCTGTTTACATTACAAATTGCTCCGTAAATGTGCTTATGTACATTCATGCCATCACAGTGAGTTAGTGAACTACTCAGGCTTCTATTCCCACAACATTTAGAATATTTATTTTTCTCCTAATATTTCATCCCATGCTTGACACAGATATACCAAAGATATATTCTTTGTCTTTGAAGTACTTTTTTTGGCTAACTTTATCATGTAGGTGTAATGCAATGCGTGATGACTTCCATAAGAACACTAATTATTTTTCCTATATATTTTTTTAATATTTCTACCTGGTTTCTCTAATGAGCATATTGTTAGAATTAATATGCGAGTCAGGAGCATTCAGTGATGACATTCGATAATGAAAGATGCAGGCTCAGTATCGTAAGTTAACTTCTGTGCCATAGGATGGCAGACAATTCAGTCTGCAGTATAAAAACCCAGTTGATAATTCTTATGCCTAATTGAATATGGTTGCATTAGTTCTTAACTAGGGAGGTGGCAACAAGAGCAGATGCAGCCCTGCCTCTAGACTTGCTCATATCCATCAGTGTATATAATTTGTGATAAATTGATATATTATTACTAACAGTTAAGGGAGAAATGTCTTCTTGAGTAGTTGCCTTCGGAAGTGATTTAAGGAAGAGATTACTAGTCATGAGCTTTTTGGGAGGGGGGTTAAAATACTTCCCCTAAGGGGTAAAATGCTCTTGACTATAGCAATGCAGTTCGTACGGGTTATAAAAATACAACTGCATGTTTTCATAACGCATTAAAATTTGTGTTTATCATCTAGACACAGTAAAATTTGTAGTGAGTGGTTGATTCCATTACTTTCTATTACTAAACATATCATATTATCCAATATCTAATTTTAGAAACACCAAGCTTCTTTTTCATATTAAGGACCATGATAGTTTTAGGACAGCCAAGAAAATCTAAAGGCTTCGTTTTGCATGAGCTTCAAGGGCTGGAGAGAATTTTCTAATAAGCATTAACATAGGTGCAATATAATCAATTAAGTATCTAAAATAAACTATGTACATCATTCTCACAATTCTGATATTAGCACCATAGTTAGAGTTGTAACCAGCAACAGCTCTGAGAGCATTTAGTCTACTTTTTTTCATTTCTTATTTAAGTTGTGGTCTGGTGGATACACTAGTGAGTACGTGTGCACTAAAATATATGCAAAAAAATGGATGGTGCATGTCGCTTGGTTGTCCATACGTTATTCTTAGTCTCAGATGAAGGTATGATGAAGCCTGGTCGATTATATATTAGTTGAACTTCATTAGGTACAGAATAATAGTATTTATTTTCTTATGCCCTGTTGTATGGATTATATTATCAGCATAGATCTTGGCATTCGGGAGCATTAAGTGACATGGGTCTGAGAACTCCTACCTGGGGTGTACCTAGGGATGTTTCTTTAGTCACCATGACAGGGAACAAAGGATGCTCTATTTAACAGATAACTTGTTATCATACCAAGAGTGAACGAGCATGCTTCATTTACCCTCGGCAGAGCTATTAAAACTCCACTTAAGTGAATTCTATTTTACACTCATAATCAAACAAGTATATTATTTAACCACTTCATCATTGGAAAAAGGAGTGTTTACTCTTCTTCCCAATAATACACCCCTAGTAATGGTATTAGCAATAAAATCAAAAGAAATAATTCTTGGAAGAAAGTTCTAAACTAATGTAAAAGACATATAACTTATTTATCAGGACTAGTGATGAATAAATGAATACATATGACTGGGATCTTAGTACCAGAGTGTTTTGACGCTAACTCGTTAACTTCTTGGAGTGAGATTATTAAACTTCGGTTAATCTTTTCGAAAGAAGACTGGAGCACACGAATCTTTCAAATAGGAGAAATATTCGTACACAATCAGAAGCAGTATGAGATTCCTTTTGGAGCCAGTCTGGTTTTCCAAATCCTAGTATCCTCAACACTTCAGCTGTCAGTCCCTTTCCCTAACCCAGCAGAAACATGTCAAGAGGTTCAAATCTATCACTCCTACGAGTCACTCAGAACGAACCACTCCTATTGGACAAGGTGTTAGTGCTGGTATCCTGGCTCCAACCATTACATCTCTCCCTCCTTCTATATAAATAACAGAATTAGAAGAATCTATGATTGTCCTTAATTCTTATTTTATTTCTAACTCCTGACTCTACGACTTCCTTACAAACACAATAGTTTAACAAATAGCAACAGTTTCTATTTAAAAATTATAGAAATCAATTTTATATTGCAAACACACACACACACACACACACACACACACACACACAAATAAATTTTACATTTCCTATCTTAAAAAATGTTCTTCCATAGTGAGCCAGATGGTCCCAGAATATGGTCTAATTAGTATTCTTTCAAAATTTCTGCAAAGATAAGTAGTCAGTGAGATTGGACTCGGTATATCAGGCTGATACAATGAGACTGATGGTCTACTAATTATAGAAGACACCCTCATTGTAATTAAGGGTTATCAGGAACTTGTCTTAAAGTTCTGAGGACATAGTATATTACGCCATCCTCTCCAGGGGCTGCTGATCGAGGTTTATTTACTTCGATGTCTAACTCATATTCACTGAAGAGCCAGTCACTGTCCAATATTCTGGCTCATAAAAATAAATCAATTTTAACTTTTCTTTAGAAGCACTCTAGTTTTTTTTCTTATATAAAATAGGAGATTTTCATGCCTGGATGCTGTGGCCCAGTTATTTATGAGGTCATTAACTTTTTCAAGAGGGAAAGTTTGAGCAATATTATACTCTTTCTTAGTTATTTTATTTATACCTTTCCAGGCTAGACTTAAGAGAAGGTAGATCACTTTTACCCATTAGCAAATTGTTCCCATTCCTTTGGCCTAAGTTCTTGTTTTCTGTTACTTGTATTTGCTAGTGCACTTTAGGTTTTGAGTAAATATAGGGTTCTAGAGTCATGATATGCTTTACTAATCCTTCTAGCTAAAAGTATTAAGCTACACAGATGTGCCTTAATATTGTACTTAGGATAAGGTTGGTTAATATTTAAAGATCTGCGCCTTCTCTTTGTATCTCTGTGATCTGTGAACTATCAAAGTTAGTGAGTGGATCATCCATTGTTATGATTTTTGTTGTCAAGTCAATCCCGTCTCCCTGATTCCTTACGTTCCTCTTCGCTGCGGTGTTGTTTCCTAGTGCACCTCCCTACACAGTGTTGCACCAGGAAACAAGGCCCATCTTGAAAACAACGACTACACCTGCAACAACGACTCTCAACAACGTATTACCACTACGACCATCAACCATAGTATGCCCTGCATACTGTCAATCTTTGATATATTGTGCCTTGGCTGTAAAATGAATTTAAATATCCTCTACCACGGCAAAGATGAATACAAGCGCAAGCAACAAGTACAAGCAACAAGCAGCAATACTACAAAACGAGCAACACTCTCTCTACTGCTTTGAATCGGCCCAAAATTTCATTACTTTTTTTCATTAGCTTTTCTCAAGAGTAATTACAGCAATGGCTTCATTCCCTCGTTCAATTAGAGTAAAATAATTACATTCTCCCCCCATACCCCGACCACCCGGCGCCCCTCCCTCACACGACCCCCCACACCCCCATCAATCCCCCAACTTCCCACCGCCCACTCCCCTTTCCCCCTTGCTTCCCCCTCCCACCCCTCCTCGCTTGGCGTGTATTTAAATACTTTAATTTCTGTTTCGCTAATAATGGCACCCGGAAAAAGTATCGGGTTTTATTTTTAGAAGAGAAATCCCTTTAATTACATTAAATTACACCGATGTAATCTAAAGAGAAAAAATTCATAAGCAGTAGGTGTTGGTGGGGAAAATTACAAGTAGGAAGCGTTGGTGGGGAAAATTACAAGTAGGAAGCGTTGGTGGGGAAAATTACAAGTAGGAAGCGTTGGTGGGGAAAATTACAAGTAGGAGGCGTTGGTGGGGAAAATTACAAGTAGGAGGTGTTGGTGGGGAAAATTACAAGTAGGAGGTGGGGGTGGGGAAAATTGCAAGTAGGAGATGTTGGTGGGGAAAATTACAAGTAGGAGGTGTTGGTGGGGAAAATTACAAGTAGGAGGTGTTGGTGGGGAAAATTACAAATAGGAGATGGGGGTGGGGAAAATTAAAAGTAGGAGGTGTTGGTGGGGAAAATTACAAGCAGTGGGTAATTGGGATCAAGCATTAGTATTAGGTGATGGTTGGGAAAAATTATGTGTGCATGTGTTGTCAGCGGGGTCAGGTGTTTTACGAGTGTTTAGGTGTTCAGATGTAACACCTGCAAATGGTTCCAGGGAAAACTGTCTCAATGGAACTGTCTCAAAACAAGGCTCTTCAATTAGGAAAATACATGTATCAGACAGGTACAGGTATAATACAGATATCCAGGCTCGGGTATAATACAGGTACAGATATCCAGGTACAGGTATAATACAGGTACACGTATAATACAGGTACAGGTATAACTATTACAGGAATACACAGGAAAAAAGTGCACATGAAATATACAAGTTTCCAAGATTTACCGGCTTTCACAAGTTCGTAATATTTACTTATCTTTAATTCGTAAGACTTACTTGCTATCTTTAATCTATAATATTTACCTGCTATATTATATACGTAAGATTTACCTGCTATCTTAAGTTAGTAAGATTAACCTGTTATCTTTAGTTTGTAAGCTTACCTACTATACAAAACCTTACCTGCTATCTTAAGAACAACAGCAACCATGGGACAGTTTACCACTGACAAAGAAAGTGTCTCATGACGCTGGTCTCAGGTCAACACACTGCAGATGGAGCTTTTCATCCACTGACTGAGACCTTTCCCTGGCTTACAGTTAATTCCGTAAAGAGCTAAATACTGTGTGAAATGTTTAGAAAAAGATTTCGTGTCACAACCATGATATGTGGTTATTACCTCCCTGGATAGTGACTCCTGGATAGTGACTCCTGGATAGTGACTCCTGGATAGTGACTCCTGGATAGTGACTCCTGGATAGTGACTCCTGGATAGTGACTCCCTGGATAGCGACTCCCTGGATAGCGACTCCCTGGATAGCGACTCCCTGGATAGCGACTCCCTGGATAGCGACTCCCTGGATAGCGACTCCCTGGATAGCGACTCCCTGGATAGCGACTCCCTGGATAGCGACTCCCTGGATAGTGACTCCTGGATAGTGACTCCTGGATAGAGAGATCTGAATAGGGACTCCCTACACAGACTCTGCATAGGAACTCCCTGAATAGAGACTGAATACTGACTCACTGGATAGAGACTGGATAGGGACTATCTAGATAGACTCTGGATAGGGACTCCCTGGATATTTGCTTCTACTTGGTGTATTGATGTTTTGAAAATAGTGTGTGTGTGTGTGTGTGTGTGTGTGTGTGTGTGAGCGTGTGTGTGTGTGTGTGTGCGCTTAAAAGAGAGAAGAGAGTGTGGATATTTAGAAAGAAGAGAAGGAGGGTGTGCGGGTAGTTTGAGAGTATAGAAAAAGGCAACGTAAGTAGGGATGGGGGTTGTCATTAGGGGAGTGGTGCTAGTAGTGGTAGGTGGTGTGTGAGTAGGGGCAGTGAGAGTAGGAGTAGTGATACTAGGGGTTGTTAGAGTAGGTGTAGTGAGAGTAGGTGTAGTGAGAGTAGGTGTAGTGAGAGTAGGGGTACTGAGAGTAGGGGTACTGAGAGTAGGGGTACTGAGAGTAGGTGTAGTGAGAGTAGGTGTAGTGAGAGTAGGTGTAGTGAGTGGGTGCTAGTGAAGGGTGCGGGTGTTGCTGAGGTGAGGGGTTAGTTACTGAGAAGTGTACTGAGGTGGGTGTAGTGAGGTAGGTGTGTGAGGGGAATGGGTGGTGGGGTAGTGGTAGGGGGTGCTGAGTGGGGTAGGTGTAGAAGGTGGGTGTGTGAGGTGGGTTGTAGGTGTTAGGGGTGGGGAGTGGGGTGTAATGAGGTAGGTGTAGTGAGGTAGGTGTGTGGGTGGAGGTGTAGTGAGAGGGTGGGTGTAAGTGAGGTAGTGTGGTGAGGTGGGGTGGTGAGGTGGGTGTGGTGAGGGGTGGGGGGTGTGGTGGGAGTGGGTGTAGGGGTGGGTGGGGGAGTGGGGTGCTGAGGGGTGGGGGTGCTGAGGTGGGGTGCTGAGGTGGGTGTGGTGAGGGTAGTGGGGTGTGAGTGGGTGGTGGTGAGAGTGGGTGTGGAGTGAGGTGGGTGTGGTGAGGAGTGGGTGTGAGTGGGTGAGGTGTGGGGAGTGAGGTAAGGTGTGGGGGGTGAGGTGGAGGTGTGGTGAGGGTGGGAGTAGGTGGTGAGTGGAGTGTGGTAGTGAGTGGGTGTAGTGAGGGTGGGTGTGGTAGAGTGGGGGAGGGTGCTGGGAGGGGTGGGTGCAGTGAGGTAGGTGTAGTGGGAGTGGGTGTGGTGAGGTGGTGTGGTGAGGTGGGTGTGGTGAGGTAGGTGTAGGTGAGGGTAGGGTGTAGGTGTGAGGGTGGGTGTGGTGAGGTAGGTGTAGTGAGGTAGGAGGTGCTGATGGGTGTGTGAGTAGGGGTACCCAGGGGGTAGGGTAGGGAGGTAGGGGGTGTGAGTGAAGGGTAGGTGTGGTGAGGTGGGTGTGGTGAGGGTAGGTTGTGGGGAGGGTGAGGTAGGTGTAGGTGGGGTGGGGAGGTGTATAGGAGTAGGTGTGAGTGAGGTGGGGTGTAAGGGTGAGGTAGGTGTGTGGGTGAGGTGGGTGTGGTGAGGCAGGTGTGGTGAGGTAGGGGTGCTGAGGTAGGGGTGCTGAGGTAGGGGTGCTGAGGTGGGTGTGGTGAGGTGTGGTGTGGTGGAGAGGGGGTGCCTGTGAGGTGAATTGGGTGTGGTGAGGTAGGTGTGGTGAGGTGGGGGTGCTGAGTGGAGTGGGGGTGTGAGGTAGTGCAGTGAGGGTGGGGTGCTGAGAGAGGTGTACTGAGAGGTGTGTGAGGTGGGAGTAGGTGTAGTGAGCAGGGGTGCTGAGGTGGGTGTGGTGAGTAGGTGTGTGAGGTGGGTGTGGTGAGTAGGGTGTGGTGAGAGTGGGTGTAGTGAGGAGTGGGGGTGCTGAGGTAGGGGTGCTGAGAGAGGGGATGCTGAGGTAGAGTTGCAGGTGAGGTGGGGTGCTGAGGGTAGGGGTGGTGAGTGCAGGGTGCTGGGAGAGTGGGTGTGGTGAAGGGGTGCAGATGCTGAGGTGGGTGTGGTGGGGTGGGGTACTGAGAGTAGGGGTAGGGGAGTTGCTTTGTAAATATGGAAAAGAAAAGAAAACTGTACAACAGTGTATAATTAGGTGAACCTGGCAGGATTATCCTGGCACGCTGTACTCCTCTTATTATCTATAATGTGTGGAGAGAGAGAGAGGGGGATGGTAGAAGAAGGTAAGACACACACACACAAACACAAACACACACATACATACACACGAGATGAGCGAGAGGTTACCCACAAACGAACAAGAGGTCACCACACACGAACGAGAGGTCACCGCACACGAACGAGAGGTTACCCACACACGAACGAGAGGTTACCTACACACGAACGAGATGTTACCACACACGAACTGGAGGTTACCACACAAAACCAACCCATAAATCAAGCCGAAAATAGAGTTACAATAATTTTTCCAGGCTCTCCCAAGGTCGAAATTGGCCCCCCGGTTGGTTAGGCGGATACCTTCACTGCCCCGGCACCGGCCAGGCACCGGCCAGGCACCAGCCAGGCTCCAGCCACGCTCCAGCCAGGCTCCAGCCACGCTCCAACCTCGCTCCAGGCACATCTTGGAAAGAGACGCTGGAGAGGAGAGAAACGGTAGAGAGAGAGGAAAAGAAACGGTGGGGCGAAAGAAACGATGGAAAGAGGGGAAACTGTGGAAAGAGGGAGAAAGACAGTGGAAAGATGGAAAAGGATGAAGGAGGACCTCAAGGTGAACACCTCGAGGTACACACCTCAATGACAGCGAGAAGACCCAAATAATTTGCTGACAGATAATATAAACTCACTTCTACCATTCTACCACCTCATAAATGTCAGGATGTTATAACTGTTGGTGACCTAAACCAGCATCTTATACATAGTAATTTTGATGACATGGAAAACTTGGTATATTTTTTCCTTGCTCGTATCTGTGGCTCCTCCCTAGACTCAGTTGCGAGTGATTTACCTGAAGGCACAGTCACTTGCCAGCCTCTTGGATATGTAGGCTCACATGATGACTAGGCTGTCTTGACGACACTGAAGCGTCCAAAAGACAGATGTGAGGAATAAACTCCCACAGCCTGGCCGTGGGAGATGATTCCTCACATCTGTCTTTTCTTTCTTCCACAGCCTGAATGTGGGAGAAAGGAAATTGGTCGGCCTTTTCTTCGGAGCTTGCCGCCTCTGAATGAAATGCACTTTTTACGAGCATGTTAATAGCCAAGAGAATGTTTTCACTAAACATATCCATAATCTCCAACACAAGTACATTCCTCACCAGCAGTGTGTAAAGAAACCCTCAGATCGGTCTTGGTTTGGAAATCGTTGCCTGGTAGCTGCTGCTAATAAGTACAAGGCTTGGAGAAGGTACAAAACCTCCGCCTCATATCTCTGAACCAAGAAAAAGCTGTCGAGCCCAGATTAGGCGAGCCTGAGATTGCTGATTAGATGCCATGACCAGCTAGCATCACCTCTCACAGCTATCAACTCTGCCAAACTCTGGGTAAATGACCATCTTTGTACAGACAGACAAATATAGTCTGTGCGATAATCAGCAACTACAGACCAGTTTCACTCTTGTCAGTCACTGGCAAAATTCTCGAGACAGTCTTACTGCAAATAGCAGCATTCTGAGATTACCTCTCAATACGGATTCAGAAAAGGTTACTCTGCAACTTATCTCCTGTTAAGCCTCTCCACTACGTGGCACCAATCACTGGACGAATCCAGGGTATGGCATCAGAATTCTTGACAAAACTGGTCAAGCTCTGCACTATACCTCAGTGATTACTTTCAAGAGTGGTTCTCTGTGGAGCTGCCTACCAGCCACTCAGTCGGTACCAGTGTTCCACAAGGACGTGTGCTTGGTTCATTGTTATGGAATGACTACTTCAATGGCCTACTTCATCTCATGTGAGTAGTCTTATTGTTATGCAGCGAACGTTATCAAAGTATCACACTTGGCTCCACTTCACGGTTAGATAGAAGGCAATTCTTATTCTACAAGACGGGCAGCAAACAGTAACCCCCACACTGGCTGTACCCTTCTCAACAACGCCACTTCATCTGCGATCATTTCTTCCTGGAATACCTGAGCTTGGAACATAGTTGTACAGCATTCAAACTTTAATGAAAACTGCCAAAATGAAATCTTAGGCCCACAGCTAGTTACTACCACATCCTCTTCTCCCCTTGTGTATGTTTTATAAACAAAATGAATTTCTTACGTATAAGTTGCATACACTTGTGTCAATGACTCGCATCAGGTAGCGAGGAAAAAATAAACTGCCTCATTTCGACATGTTTACATCAACAACAATATATTAGTATTTCAATCTGCTCCTTAATTTTGTAGATTATTGTACTAACAATGTTGAAAGGAATATAATCATGACTGGAAGAAATTATATTAAGTGCTTTTTACTGCTTCAAAGCTATCATTAATTATAGCAACTTGATAGATAAAGGGGGCGAAACGTCTATACGGTGGTGAGTGCGTACACGGTGGAGAACTTTTAAAAGTGCACACGCTTATGAACGCACATCAGCGGTCGAGGCAAGTGAAGGAACAGTCATGTACAACACCATCTTACAATCATGTACAATACACAGTCTTACAATCATGTACAATACACAGTCTTAGTCATGTACAATACACTATCTTAATCACACACGAATGAAAATCAAATCAACTATTAACCTCTAGTTTGATTCATCATCGACTCAAGCCAAATTTATTCAGTTTAATAACAAATATAAATAGAGGGAAGAAGGGAGGGAGGGAAATGGAGTGATAAATATAAATGGGGATCAAAGAGGAAGAAGAGAGGGAGGAGGAAAGGAGAAAGAGACAGGACATGGGAAGAGACAGTTATCAGAGGACTTGGAAGTCCACACAGGAGAGAGAGAGAGAGAGAGAGAGACATAGAGAGAGAGACATAGAGAGAGAGAGAGAGAGAGAGAGAGAGAGAGAGATGGAGGCTGGGAGAATCGTTGATTGCGTGGGAATTTGAAGACCGACAAAGAAACGTGCGCTTCATCACGATTTTGAGTTAGAGTTTTGGAGGATTTCTGAAGAATTTCTATGTATGGCACGACCCCCCTTTCCCCACTCCCGCCTCCTCTCCCTCTCCTCCCCTCCCCCTCCTCCTCCTCCCCCACCCGCATGCCCTCTCTTTCCAACTTCCCACTCCCACTCACCATCCACTCCTATCTTCCCCACCTTCCCTATCCTCCGCTACCCCTACCATCTGATTATTTTCGAACTCTCCCCCCCCTCCCACATCTTCCCGCTCAACTCTCCTCTATCTCTCTCTATTTCTCTGTCCCATTCACTACCCTGTTTTCCACCCATTCCTTTCTCTCTCTCTCCCTCCCTCATCCCCCATCATACCCTCTACACCACTTCAAGGACACTTGATGGATGCTTCCAGGGGGTCAACGCCCCCGCTGCCCGGTCCCAAATCAAGCCTTCTGTTGTATGAAGGCCTGATCAACTAGGCTGTTGCTGCTGGCCGCGCGCACTAACGTACGAGCCACAACCAGACCGATCAGGCACTGATTTGAGGAACCTGTCCAATTCCCTCCTGAAGAGGAAATTAATCAGTAACTCCAAAAACAGACTACTGGAAGGCAAGAGTAACACTGTTAAACACAACTACACTGAAACACTTTCAACTTACACAAGAAGTTGTTATACTAACTGATAGTATATCACGGCTTTACTAGTTAGGCGATACAGATTTTACAACATCAGCATACCACGACTGGTCTACTAGCAAAGACTAGCCTACCAGCAATGACCAGCCTACCAGCAAGACCAGCCTACCAGCTAAGACCAGCCTAACATTAAGACCAGCCTACCAGCTAAGACCAGCCTACCAGTAAGACCAGCCTACCGGCTAAAACCAGCCTACCAGCTAAGACTAGCCTACCAGTAAGACCAGCCTACCGGCTAAAACCAGCCTTCCAGCTAAGACCAGCATACCAGTAAGACCAGCCTACCGGCTAAAACCAGCCTACCAGCTAAGACTAGCCTACCAGTAAGACCAGCCTACCGGCTAAAACCAGCCTACCAGCTAAGACCAGCCTAACATTAAGACCAGCCTACCAGCTAAGACCAGCCTACCAGTAAGACCAGCCTACCGGCTAAAACCAGCCTACCAGCTAAGACTAGCCTACCAGTAAGACCAGCCTACCGGCTAAAACCAGCCTTCCAGCTAAGACCAGCATACCAGTAAGACCAGCCTACCGGCTAAAACCAGCCTACCAGCTAAGACTAGCCTACCAGTAAGACCAGCCTACCGGCTAAAACCAGCCTACCAGCTAAGACCAGCATACCAGTAAGACCAGCCTACCACTAAGATCAGTCTACCAGCTAAAACCAGCCTACCAACTAAAACCAGCCTACCAACTAAGACCAGTCTACCAGCTAAGACCAGCCTAACATAAGACAAGCCTAACAGTCAGACCAGCCAACCAGCTAAGACCAGCCTACCAGCTAAGACCAGCCTACCACCTAAGATCAGCCTACCAGCTA
>NC_091318.1:9045806-9048306 GCF_038502225.1 Cherax quadricarinatus
AACTGGGAACGTCTCAAAGAACTTGGAATGTTCTCTCTGAAAAGAAGGCGAAATGGTGCGTGAAAATGTACATATGAAAGATACTGGAGTGCCTGGTCCCAAATCTACACAATACTATAGCAACGTACTGGAGTGTAAGATACGAGAGGAAGTGTAAAATAGGGCTAGTGAAAAGCAGGGATGACATAAGCGCAACAAGAAGACACTGTCAACATTCGTGGCCAAAGATTTTACAACCTGCTATCAGCATATATTAGAAATACTGCTAGCACAAGTTGTGTGGAAGTCTTCGGAGAGGAAAATGGATCACTATCGCCGCGGTGCGCCAGATCAACCAGGCTGTAATGAATCAGCTGGCCAGCAAGCCGCCATAACCAACAGCCTGCTTGACCGGGCAATCAACAGAACCGGCCTGCAAGAGTAAAAAAAAAACTCTCGAGACCAGGTGAAGGTAAATCACAGGTAAATTACGCCTCTCATAAAATACATCCTCCCCTCTGTCCCCATATATTAGAAAGCTTCCTTTCCTCATACACCACAACCCAATCGTAAACACCGCCACAACCTCACTCCCACACAGTACACCATCTCAACACCTCTCCCTCCCAATACACCCTCACAACCCCTTCCATCTCTATACAATAGTGAGTTACGATTTACTCCCTACTGTTTCTTGCTCCCTCTCTCACCATCCCTTTCACTTTCCCCTTTCTCCTCCCTCTTCCACTCTCCTCTGTCCCCTCATCCCTCCCCTTTCACTTTTCCCTCTTCTCCTCCTCCTCCTCTCCCACAAATTCCATCACAGCTGGTCTGCTCATCATTCTTCATTCTTCCGAGTCCCTCTCTATAATCAAGTCATTTTCTTCGTTAACTTTGAGTCAATTGGGGTAATTTCTAAAATGCCACCTGGCACTTATTTGCAAATCCACGAAATCAGAAGTAAATGTCCAAACAATTTAAATTGCAAATCTTGGAGACTTGCAAAGCCTGCTGACGGCGCTTCCAACCCAGGATGTTGCTTGTGTTGCTGTTGTTGTGAGGGAGGGAAGGAAAGAGGGAAGGAGGGAGTGAAGGATGGATGAAAAGAAGGGGGAGAGAGAGAGAGAGAGAGAAAGGGGGGAGAGGGGTGTAAACAGCACTCAACACACTGTACAAGTCAGTTTTAGATTTTCAAACACTGTTCTGAGGTTAACTAACCAGTCACATGACTGGGAGGCAACCGGGTACTAGGGTAGAGTAGCTCAAACTCCTCGGATCAAGAGCGCTTAAGCCCCAGTAAAGGAAATATGTCAACGGCTTTACTCATAGAATGCTCCTAGCATCAACAACCTGGTTGATCACATCTGCCTGTGCACGCACCACCCTCAGGATCTACCAGTGCACGCACCCTCAGGGTGTGCCTGTGCACGCACCCTCAGGGTCTGCTTGTGCACGCACTCTCAGGATCTACCAGTGCACGCACCCTCAGAGTCTACCTGTGCACGCACCCTCAGGGTCTGCTTGTGCACGCACCCTCAGAGTCTACCTGTGCACGCACCCTCAGGGTTTGCCTGTGCACGCACCCTCTGAGTCTACCTGTGCACGCACTCTCAGGGTCTGCCTGTGCACGCACCCTCAGAGTCTACCTGTGCACGCACCCTCAGGGTCTGCTTGTGCACGCACCCTCAGAGTCTACCTGTGCACGCACCCTCAGGGTTTGCCTGTGTACGCACCCTCTGAATCTACCTGTGCACGCACTCTCAGGATCCACCTCTGTACGCACCCTCAGGGTCTACCTGTGCACGCACCCTCAGGGTCTGCTTGTGCACGCACCCTCAGAGTCTACCTGTGCACGCACCCTCAGGGTTTGCCTGTGCACGCACCCTCTGAGTCTACCTGTGCACGCACTCTCAGGGTCTGCCTGTGCACGCACCCTCAGAGTCTACCTGTGCACGCACCCTCAGGATCTGCTTGTGCACGCACCCTCAGAGTCTACCTGTGCACGCACCCTCAGGGTTTGCCTGTGCACGCACCCTCTGAGTCTACCTTTGCACGCACTCTCAGGATCCACCTCTGTACGCACTCTCAGGGTCTACCTGTGCACGCACCCTCAGGATCCACCTCTGTACGCACTCTCAGGGTCTACCTGTGCACGCACCCTCAGGATCCACCTCTGTACGCACTCTCAGGGTCTACCTGTGCACGCACCCTCAGGATCCACCTCTGTACGCACTCTCAGGGTCTACCTGTGCACGCACCCTCAGGATCCACCTCTGTACGCACTCTCAGGGTCTACCTGTGCACGCACCCTCAGGATCCACCTCTGTACGCACTCTCAGGGTCTACCTGTGCACGCACCCTCAGGATCCACCTCTGTACGCACTCTCAGGGTCTACCTGTGCACGCACCCTCAGGATCCACCTCTGTACGCACTCTCAGGGTCTGCCTGTGCACGCACCCTCAGGTTTACCAGTCCACACATTTCAGTTCTTCTCATGTACAAGTTGGATTCCAATCCTAA
>NC_091318.1:9055806-9138306 GCF_038502225.1 Cherax quadricarinatus
ATGATGTATGACCTCTGGACTTCTGTTGCTTACACTTCTTGATATAAATCCCAGTAATCTATTTGCCTTATTACATACGCTTAGGCAAATATCTACGTTATGTAGCTTTTCTCACATTTCTTCAGCAAATTTCTCGGCTCGTTAGGATGGTCGTTCTATATCCATGATCATAATATACCACAATGAAAAAATTATTTTTGTAAGATAAAAGTTAAGGCTGGGCTGAGCGAACAGAAAACGAGACTAACTGAGCAAGGTGGGGAAAAGGTGAGATTTGGACTGCTTAAGGAACCTTCACCAGTCTCGCATTTGACTTGTCTTTACAACGGTCAAATACTGTCTGTAATGTACTCTATACTCCAGCCTATCATTTCGTGCACCTGAGTGTAAATATCTGCACTCTCTGTTCCAGCCTATCATTTCGTGCACCTGAGTGTAAATATCTGCACTCTCTACTATCATTTTCCTGGCGGGTGACAGTAACATTTGCGTCATCTTCAAAAGTAAGATATCCGATACGGATACTCGGAAGCGTCTCTCTTCCGCTCTACTGAATAATTTGAGTGTGCTTTATACTGTTATGTTCGTCAGTATAGTGAATTAATTGTGCATTGATGAAGCTCAGTGATGTAAATATGACGCAATGCTGGTTATGGTATTTGACTGAGGAGACGTTTCGTCCACCAGGGACTTTATCATTGATAAAGACCCTTGGTGGACGAAACGTCTTCACAACAAACGTCACATATTGCCTTATTAATATACTTGTCAGTATATAATAACATTGGTATACTCATGGTCAGTAAGGAAACATTAAACAAGCATTGATGACGTTCTATGGAGCGTCATGCTCTGGTGGCCTGGTGGCTAAAGCTCTCGCTTCACACGGCGAGGGTCTGGGTTCGATTCCCAGCCAAGGTAGAAACATTGGGCGTGTTTCGTTACACCTGTTGTCTATGTTCACCCATCAGTAAAATGGGTACCTCGGTGTGAGTCGACTGATGTGGGTTACATCCCGGGACACTGACCTAATTTGCCCGAAATGCTCAGCATAACAAGGGGCTTTTTATATAGTAGTATGTCATTGATGTCGGCTAGGCCTGTATACCTTGTACATGTACTTACAGTAAATAAAGATATTATTATCATTATTATTGATGACCGGCTCAGCCGAGTAGCAGCAATGGTAGTAGTGGAGACGGTGGCGGCAGGAGAGGAGAGCGCTGTTACCCAGGCAGCAGCTGGGTGTCTCTTAATTCCAAAGGAATTATTATAAAAGCAAGAACAGAATAAAAAAAATTAGGAATGAGAGAGACAAGAGAGGGTCCTGTCACACATACAGTGAATGGTTGTAAATTAGATTTTGCGGAGGAGGGATGGTGAGGATTGTGGGGGAAAGGTGGTGGGGATTGTGAAGAGGAACGGTGAGGAGGGCTGGTGGCGATGTTGGAGAGGGTTGGTGAGGGCTGTGGGAAGGGCTACTTGGGTGGATTCGCGAGGTAATTGTATACTCTTAATCACGTGTATAATCTGTCTAGTGTATTCATAATCACACTTGTGTATTCATAATTATATTTAAGCATTCATAACTGTACTCGTGTTAATACATCCGTACACGCATTTACATATGTATTCCTATAATCTATACAAGCATATATACATACAGTCAGGTATGTATTCATATATTCCAATAGTTATGCATAGTCAGTCATCTATGCATACACATTACACACAAATGTATGGATACACAGTTACAAAACTACTTACTACAACTAATTTTGTAATATACTTTTACAGGACTATCTTGAAATTTAAGTGTACAGAATAAGTGGAGGTAATGGGAGCACTAAAGTGGAGATAATGGTAGAACTAAAGTGGAGGTAATGGTAGAGCTAAAGTGGAGGTAATGGTAGAGCTAAAGTGGAGGTAATGGGAGCACTAAAGTGAAGATAATGGGAGCACTAAAGTGAAGGTAATGGCAGGCCTAAAGGGGAGGTAATGGGAGCACTAAAGTGAGGATAATGGGAGCACTAAAGTGAAGGTAATGGGAGCACTGAAGTGAAGGTAATGGGAGCACTAAAATAAAGGTAATGAGAGAACTAAAGTGGAGGTAATGGGAGCACCAAAATGGAGTAAGAGAAAGAAGTACGTAAAGTGGAGGCAGTTGAAGCACCACGCAAATGGAAGTAGGAGATACACTAAGTGGAAGCAGTGGAAGAAGTGTGGAAATGATCGACAAGACGTTAATTGTTGTTGACATTGTCTCTGCTTAAACATTACAATCAAAAGATTCCCCCACAATCAAAAGATTCCCCCACAATCAAAAGATTCCCCCCACCCCCACACAATCAAAAGATTCCTCCAATCAAAAGATACCCCTATAATTAAGAGATCCCTCTCCAGACAATCAAAAATTTACCCCATAAGAAAAATATTCCCAAACAATCCAAATATTTCTCTCCCACAATCAAAGCTCCCTCAATAAAAAGAAATATTCCCCAACAATCAAAAGATTCCCCTTCACAGAGGAGCATAAGGTCAGAGGGTCAAGAAATATTAATGAATTTGTCAATAAAATCAGCTTGAATATGCACGCAACATGGCACTCAACACAGCACCCAACATGGCACCCCAACACAGCACCCAACACAGCACCCAACATGGTACCCAACATGGCACCCAACATAGCACCCAACACAGCACCCAACACAGCACCCAACATAGCACCCAACAGAGCACCCCAACACAGCACCCTACACAGCACCCAACATAGCACCCAACATAGCATCCAACATGGCATCCAATATCGCACCCAACATGGCACCCAACATGGCATCCAACATGGCACACAACATAGTACCCAACATGGCACACTAACAAGTAACCCATTCTTATTTCTTATCTCTGCCATACTTTGATCTGCTCTCCTCCCCCGTTTTATCCCTTCCCACCCGTTCTCTCCCTACCTATTTGCTTCCTCTACACCCGACGTTCACCCCCATTACCCGTTCTCTTCATATTTATTTTCTTCCTACCCGTTCTCCCCTTCCCACTCGTTCTCCAGCGTAATTTTTTTTCTCAGCCTTCCCAGCCGTTTTCTCCCTGCACTCCCGTTCACTATCTCCTTCCTCACCTCATCCTTCTAGTTTCCATTCCCCGTTCCCACCTGTTCGCCATATCCCAAATTGTTCAACTACATCAGCAACTGCTCGTTCCGTGTGTGTGTGTGTGTGTGTGTGTGTGTGTGTGTGTGTGTGTGTGTGTGTGTGTGTGTGTGTGTGTGTGTGTGTGTGTGTGTGTAGCTATACATATATCTGTGTTTATGAAGACAAGTGAAGAAACACTAGGACATACTTAAGAATTACAAGTTTTTTGTATCAGACTAGACTACTGAACAATGACTCTGCATTTTTTACGTATTGATACATGTAGCCAACTTTCTCTTTATCCTCTCTTTTTTCCCTTTCTCTCCTCACTATGCAGGTTTGTTACCCTCCTCTCTGATGAGAGAGAGAGAGAGAGAAAGAGGGAGGGATCTTCATAAATATTTCATCTCTCTCAAAATTATCTGGTAATACCAAATAATAATAACTGTAGCTCTGATGGAAGGAAATCTTTGAAACTATCGTAGCTGATAAACCTTTAATGGAATACTTGACCATATCCTAACTGACCTACTGAAGCCTCCCAGCTGAGGCTAGGAGGCTTCAGTGGTGTCAGTCTGAGCTGCGAGACTTCAGTGCTAGTGCTAGTGCTAAACATTAACTACTAAATGAAGGTTGACCCAAGATAAATTGGGTACGCCTAAGCTGCATTACTGATCATCAGAGAGGTCAAAAAAGCTAGATTACTCAAGTATAAAACAAAACTACACGACAGTATACATACACAGCACGTTAGTATGCATACACAGCACGTTAGTATGCATACACAACACGTTATTAGGCATATATAGCACGTTAGTATGCATCCAGAGCACATCAGTATGCATACATAGCACGTTAGTATGCATACATAGCATGTTAGTATGCATGCACACACGCACGCACACACACACGCACGCGCACACACACACACACACATACACACACATACACACACACACACATACACACACACACACACACACACACACACACACACACACACACACACACACACACACACACTCACTGCTGCAGCATATGGGCGCCTGGCAAACCTGAGAACATCGTTCCGATACCTCACTAAGGAATCGTTCAAGATTCTGTACACTGTGTACGTCAGGCCCATACTGGAGTATGCAGCACCAGTATGGTGCTGCATACTCCAGTTCAAGCACGCCAAGAAGTTAGAGAAAGTGCAAAGGTTCGGAACAAGATTAGTTCCAGAGCTAAGGGAAATGTTATGCGAAGAAAGGTTAAGGGAAATCGGCCTGATGACACTGGAGGACAGGAGGGTTAGGGGAGACATGATAACAATATACAAAGTACTGCGAGGAATAGATAAGGTGGACAGAGACAGGATGTTCCAGAGAGGGGACACAGACACAAGGGGTCACAATTGGAAGTTGAAAACTCAGATGGGTCAAAGGGATGTTAGGAAGTATTTCTTCAGTCATAGAGTTGTCAGGAAGTGGAATAGTCTTGCAAGTGATGTAGCAGAGGCAGGAACCATACATAGTTTTAAGACGATGTATGATAAAGCTCATGGAGCAGGGAGAGGACCTAGTAGCGACCAGTAAAAAGGCGGGGCAAGGAGTTGTCTCGACCCCTGCAGCCACAATTAGGTGAGTACAATTAGGTGAGCACACACACGAATATATATACACACAAGTAATTAGGCTAGTACATAGCTATATATAGTTATACACTCGTAATGCACACAGTACTTACTGTCTGCCCTTCAAGGATGGGTGGAAGATATGCTTTGATGATAGAAAGGGGCTCTTGATGCAAATTATTGGAGTTACTCTCCATTTGGGTTAAACCTAATTACCTCCGATTCCCTAGGAGTTTGGTGTTTCCCTATCAGTATAATAATAATAATAATAATAATAATAATAATAATAATAATTACAATAATAAATGATAATAGAGCTAGCAACAAAATATTATCAATTCACAGGACCCACAAATGTGAGGGAAACCCACACACATCTGATACTCCCTCAAAGACCCACAAGAATAAGGGAAGACTGTGACCCATCCACACCTGATACTCTTTCAAAATGAATCTGAAATCGAGGAGATAAAGAGCCCCTATACGAGCAAGAGATCGCTGCGTTTCGACGTTTGATTACACAGTGGAAGTGAGAATAAGAGAGAGAGAGAGAGAGAGAGAGAGAGAGAGAGAGAGAGAGAGAGAGAGAGAGAGAGAGAGAGAGAGAAATATCAATAGGCATTGGTACAAGAGAGACTATAAAGGAAAGAGAAATCTTACAGTGGGACAGTGGAATCAGTTAGGTATTATCAAATCATACCTGTGGGATACCTGTAGTCGTTCCGGGGGTTGTTCCCCTCCCCCCACGACCAGGTTCTAGACCAGGCTTCTTGGTTGCTGGCCTGATCAACCAGGCTGTTGATACCCGCCAATATCATTGCGTGACCCAGCCACGCGAAGAGTCTGCTGATACATTCTATCACGCTCAGAAGTTTGAGGAAAATACGAAGATAATCAATTATTTAACCAAAGACGGCGCCTGACCCATACTTACCGTGCCGGCGGCCCATACTCGCTTGTGTGTGTGTGTGTGTGTGTGTGTGTGTGTGTGTGTGTGTGTGTGTGTGTGTGTGTGTGCAGCAACCTTTGCTGACACCTGCATTTACTGTCTTGCTGGTCCGTACCCACGTATGTGTGTGCTCATACTCACCTGCAACAAAGAAAATGCTAACATTAAACATAGGCTGAGAGGTGAGGACACAGTAAGAATAGCAAGAACAAGCAACCTATGTGCTAACACCTTCCCTCTGACACACAAAACTAACACCTTCCCTCTGACACACAAAACTAACACCTTCCCTCTGACACATAAAACTAACACCTTCCCTCTGACACATAAAACCAACATCTTCCTTCTGACACAATAAAAACATTAATATGTAAACACAAGCAGTACTTATGTACAAGCACAATGGTACATTATTATATAATACACTGAACACAGAACAGCATATCAAGGCGGGAAAATCTTTGAGGTATACTCATAGCATACTTATATTTACTCCTAAAGACGTAGTGCAACTGTTATGTAAATGAAAGCAGATTATACGTTGTGAGTATATTGACGGGTTGCAAAGATTAGACGACGAGAAGTTGCCATCTACCATGATCATTAACTCTGCTCCTGCAACTGTAAACTATAACCTCCTTCCTCTTTTTTTCTTTTACTCAAGTTTTTTACAAGGTTAGGTTAAGAGTCTCTACCTTCATTTACAAGCTAAGAGCTGTTGCCTACCTCAAGTCATTTGAAATCCTTACCTAACATTACGTTTATTATTTTTGTTTTATTATGAAACATACAGATAGGGAACAGGGTGAAGTTGGAGTGTCCTGTGAGCCAGAGATTAGAGATTTCATTAGGGCAGTTTACTATTTTATTGATGTTGTACGAATATGTTCCAGACTCTAGTCATTCTACAAATGAATGATCTAAGATGAAGTCATGTTCCTGAGAAAGGTACAGCCAGAGTGTAGTTGCTGTTTGTTGCCCGTCTTGTGGTATAAAATTTGTCTTTTCGCTGTTCGCGAAGTGGAGCCCAGTGTAGTACCTTGACAATATTGGCCTTGTACATAACAGCAAGTCCACCCACATCTATCTGATGCTCGGTTTAATATTATGTCCAGAAGTCGTAGATGAGACGGAAGGGAGGGAGAGGAGGGGAAGACAATCCAAGAAATTGCTGCATACTTAGTGTGAGTGCATTTGTGCCTAGTACAGAGTTTAGCAGCCTCCCTTCCCCCTTCCCTCTCTGTCTGGGTACATCACACACATACACACACACACACCCACACACACCCACACACACCCACACACACCCGCACACACCCACACACACCCACACACACACACCCACACACACCCACACACACACACACACACACACACACACACACACACACACACACACACAAACTATAACAACAACAATAATAATAGTACTACTACTACTACTACTACTACTACTAATAATAATAATAATAATAATAATAATAATAATAAATAGAACTTCCTAAAGAGGAAACTATTCAAGGGAAATGAAGGATTTCCTAAACGGAGTCCAATAGGAAAGGGAATTGGATGGTGAGGCAGCCCAGATGATGGAGGAGCCTAACTAGAAATGGGAGGGAGGCCACAGAAAGGTACATACCAATCCGGAGTGGAAATACGAAACAGAGAGAATGCCTGGTTCTCCGCCGCTCTTATGACAGTCCAATGATAAACTCACTGTACCGCAGCACGCAGGAACTCTCCCGGTGCATGCACTGTACTTACCACCTTCACCGTAGATTCAGTGGCTATGAAAGTGCAGGCACTGAACTTCCCACCTTCAAAACAAGTCTGGTAAACAGTTTCTCTAAATTCTTCCAAAGTACTAGCACTCTCTATTCTAGAACATTCAGCTCTAGCACTCCCCGATCTAGCACTCTCCGCTCTAGCACTCTCCTCTCTAGCACTCTCCTATCGAGTACTCTCCGCTCTAGCACTCTCTGCTCTAGCACTCTTTTCTCTAGCACTCTCCTCTCTAGCACTCTCCGCTCTACCACCCTCAGGAATGCCTGCTGCGTGCTTCCTTCCCTGCCAGTCATTCCACTAAACTTAATTCCAACCCATTTCTTAAAGGTCTCTACACTTCCTTCCACCCCAGATTTGAATACCTTAATTCACCTATCCTGATCCGCACTTTCTACATGATCACATCATCTCATCTACCCTTG
This sequence comes from Cherax quadricarinatus, assembly GCF_038502225.1. NCBI lineage: Eukaryota > Metazoa > Arthropoda > Malacostraca > Decapoda > Parastacidae > Cherax > Cherax quadricarinatus. The sequence continues at coordinate 9,063,724 of NC_091318.1, forward strand.
TTTTCTCTTTGATTTATACCTTTCACACCCCCATAACTCCGTCTTTCAGTTACAGCCAAGCTTATTCTCTGCTTAATATTTACATCACTGATCCTGCACGACAGTTCCAATGTCTTCAGCTTTTTCTTTCTCTAAAAACGTCAGTAAGCCTATATTCCGATACATTCTTCTTTTTTCTGCATCCACTGATAAGAACATAAAGAAGGAACACTGCAGCAGGCCTATTGGCCCATGCGAGGCAGGTCCAAGTCACCTTCCGGCTTAAACCAATGGCTCACCTAGTCAGGTCAGGCCAGGTCACATCCACTTAAGGAGCACGGCATCAGACCTATTAACACAAGCTAATGAAAATAAATGGTATAAAATACCGACACAATGGAAACAAACACATATGCAGTTTAATGTGATCCTTTATTGACAACGTTTCACCCACACAGTGGGCTTTTTAAAGTCACACAGATCTACCGTACCTTCCACCCCAGGTAGATCTGTGTGTGACTTGAAAAAGCCCACTGTGTGGGTGAAACGTTGTCAATAAAGGATCACATTAAACTGCATATGTGTTTATGTTTCCAACACAAGCTAGCCGGGTCCAATTCACACACACCCACACCCACTCATGTATTAATCCAACCTATTTTTAAAACTACACAACGTCTTCGCTTCTATGACGATACTCGGGAGTTTGTTCCACTCATCCACAACTCTATTACCAAACCAGTGCTTTCCTATATCCTTCCTGAATCTGAATTTTTCCATCTTAAAACTATTGCTGTGAGTCTTGGCTAGATATTCCCCCTAATTCTACGCCTTTCTAGAGAGTGCAGATTCAGGGCCTCAGTCTATCCTCACAGGGAAGATTTCTGATACATGGGATCAACTTTGTCATCCTCCTTTGTACGTTTTCCAGTGCATTTATATCCATTCTGTAATACGGTGACCAGAACTGTGCAGCATAATTTAGAAGAGGCCTAACCAAAGATATACAGAGTTGAACAACCTGAGGACTCCTATAATTTATGCTCCTTGATGTAAAGCCAAGGATTCTGTTCGCTTAATTGCGAACACTTATACACTGTTGTCTTGGTTTTAGATTACTGCTAACCAGAACTCCCAAATCATTCTCGCAATCAGTAATATTAAGATCTACATTATTCAGTTTATATGTGGCATGGTTATTTTCTTTCCAATATTTATAACTTTGCAGTTGTTTATATTAAACTTAATCTGCCATTTCTCCGGCCACTGCGTCAGTCTGTTCAGATCTTCCTGGAGTGTTCTAATGTCCTTATTAGAATGAATTAGGCGACCTATTTTGGTGCCGTCAGCAAACTTGCTTATGTCGCTATTTATTCCCTCATCAATGTCGTTTATATAAACTGTGAACAAAGGCCCCAACACTGACCCCTGTGGAGCACCACTCGTGACCCGCCCCCATTCTGATTTCTCCCCATTGATGCAAACTCTGCTGCCTATCTATCAACCAAGTCTCTACCCAGGAAAAAATGTATCCTTCTATTCCGTGTGCCTTAATTTCCCTCAATAGCCTCTGATGTGGAACTCTATCAAAAGCCTTACTAAAGTTCATATACGGTGTTATGTTGTTGGACAAGTTCATACACACAATATCATATTCATTACGTTGGTGAAAAAAAAATTAGTAAATTCCTAACACAGGAACACCCCTTTGTTAAACCGTGCTGAGATTCATTAATGTATTCCTTTCAAGATGGCTACGAATTGCCTCGGCAATTATTGATTCCATTAACTTTTCCACTATGCAGGTAAGGCTTATTGGTCTATAGTTTGAAGCTAAGGACCTGTCACCTGCTTTGTAAATAGGTATTACACTTGCCGTTTTCTACTTATCTGGCACCATGCCAGTTTGTAGTGATATGTTAAAAAGATTACCCAAAGGTTTGCTAAGTTCCTCTTTACATTCCTTTAACACCCTTGCAAACAGTTCATCAGGGCCACCTGGGGATTTGTTTGGTTTCAATTTCTCTATTTGTCTGAGGACCATGTCACTAGTTACCCTAATCGTGCCGTTTATTATCGTCCTGTTCTACATAATTTATTTCTGGAATTTCGCTAGTACCTTCCTGCGTAGAAACTAAGAGGAAATAAGAGTTAAATATTTCACACATTTCCTTATCAATGTCAGTGATCTGACCTGAGTTACTTTCGAGTGGTCTATCTTGTCCCTAATCTTACTTATATATACTCGAAAGAAACCATCTGGGTTAGTTTTCGAATCCCTTGCCACTTTAGCCTCATCTCTTTTAGCTTTTCGTATTTATTTCTTTAATTGAATATATTGATTTCTTAACTGCCCATCCCCTCTTTTGATACACCTGCAATTTTCTTTCATCAGTTATGTGATCTATATTACTGTCTTGGACTTAGTAGTTTGTCGTAGTATGAGGATGGTGTTGTTCCTTACCTCAAAAGTCTCACGTTCTAGCTGAACCCCTACCCAGCGTTTATTTAAAAGTTTTACCTATTCGGCACTACATTATATATATATATATTTGAACATCTTAAGTTTATCTTAAATTTTAAAGAAAATTACCAATTAGCTTGTGTGATTAAGTCAAAGCCATTTACCACGTCTTGTGTGTGTGTGTGTGTGTGTGTTAATGAAGAGTGCGTGGAGTGAGAGCCTTGCCAAAGGTCACCATTAACATTATAAAGCTGGCATCAGCAACAACAGCTGCGGCAAGAACACACTGGCCCAGGATATCACATCACTGTCTGAAATTAGCGACGGTACTGGGTTGAGAGAGAGAGAGAGAGAGAGAGAGAGAGAGAGAGAGAGAGAGAGAGAGAGAGAGAGAGAGAGAGAGAGAGAGAGAGAAGAGAAAATGAAGGAGAAAAGAAATGAGAGAAAATGGAGAAAAGAAGTTAGAAAAGAGAAGAGAGAGAAAAGGGTGGAGAAAGAAAAAGGAGGACAGAGAAAAGAGAGAAGAAAAATGAGAAAAGGAAATGGGAAGAGGAGAGAAAAGGCAGGAAAATGGGAGAGGGAGAGGGGATAGAGAGAAGAGAGTGGAAGAGAGAGGGGAGAGGGAAAAAAGAGAGCGAGCGAGAGAGAGAGAGAGAGCCGTGTCAGCCAGTGAGTAAATGCAATTGGCGTGACGTTCTTTTCTCCCGTTAATTTGCAGCCTAATACAAATTCAATTACCACAATTCATGCAGAAAATAAGCTACAGCGGGCGAGGGAGGGGAAAGAGGGGCGAGGGAGGGGAAAGAGGGGCGAGGGAGGGGAAAGAGGGGCGAGGGAGGGGAAAACGGAGTGAAGGAGCAAGAAGGGAGTAAAGAAACAAAGGAAGCCCAGAGGGGAAAGACGACAATTGTTACTGTGTGTGTGTGAGAGAGAGAGAGAGAGAGAGAGAGAGAGAGAGAGAGAGAGAGAGTAAAAGAATGATTGGCATAGATCGTACAATGGGTGGAGAATGATTGACAAATAGAGTGGATGGAAGAATGACTTGTACAGATATAGTGAGTGAGAGAATGACGGACACGGAGTGGGAGGGAAGGAGACGGAGAAAAAGAGAAAGAGAGAGAGCGAGAGAGAGAGCGAGAGAGAGAGAGAGAGAGAGAGAGAGAGAGAGAGAGAGAGAGAGAGAGAGAGAGAGAGAGAGAGAGAGAGAGAGAGAGAGAGAGAGAGAAGAGATGATGCTCAGGGACATGAGGAGAGCGATGGATTATAGGGCCACGAGAAGGAGAGAATACGAAGATAGGGAAAGGAGAAAGAAGGAAAAAATGGGGGCTACGAGAGAAGAGATAGGGAAAGAGGAATTAGAGGGGAGAGAAAGATAAAGGGAGATGAAGGTAGATATGGGAAGAAGATAAAAGACTACATGGGAAAGACAGATGGATGACTACCTGCTGAGAAGAACTATCTACTTCTACCCAGATTAAGGACTATCATGAATTATCTAAGTGTGTGAGACACGGATAGAAAATCAGAAGGCTCTCTCCCCACCTTCCACTCCCTACAGCCACTGCCGCCATAAAAAAAATAAGAAAATATACCGTATCACAAATCAAAAAAATCAGGGAAATTAACCGAGAGATGGGGAGCGCGCACGCACGCACACACACACACACACACACACACACACACACACACACACACACACACACACACACACACACACACACACACACACACGCATAAAGTTTACATACAATATGGACATAATGCACATTCGTAAACAGCCATTCGATACTTCAAAAAATTAAGGAATATGCACTTGCAGTAGACTGGCGAAAACCAGCGTAAAGACCAGAAAAAAACTACATGTATTAAGAGCAGTGTAGAAAGTGACGGAAGGGGAGGTCAAAGGAAAAGCCGGGAGTTACTTGTTAGTCTGATATTCCTGTGACCTGTCTGGAGAGTTTTCCTACCCTTCAGGTTAAGCTATTTCTGCTGATTGCCTGTTTAATCTGGCTGTTGCTGCCCACAGCCGGCACAGTCTGGTTGATCTGGCAGTCATCGAAGCTAGTCATCCAATTTCATCTTAAGATTCAACTTCGACACTACGTACGGCAATTTTTCTGATACTTGCTAGTAGAAGGTTAGTCATGGTCCACGGATGTTGACACAGTGTTCTCTTATTGTCCAATAAAAACAAGTTTCCCCCCCCTGTTCTTCTGTGTAACATTTCACTGTTTTAATTATGGATGTCGTGGATGTTTGAAGATTTGAGATTAAGGCCTCAAATATTTTCCAAGTGTATATAATGAAACATTTCTCTCTTCGCTCTATAGCCATTCCCAGTGGTTAAAAATGCTTTATTGGCTCTATGCAGGCAGCAAACGATCTCTACCTTTTCCAGGTCTCATCTCTTTCTTGCCTTTAACAGAGCTGTCATCACAGAACAATATTCTAAACGAGATTTGAATAGTCTCTTGTTCTGAAAATCCCCATTATCCACTCCGCCATTTTTCTAGCTAAGAAAACATACTAACCTCAATCATCTTGAAGAGTTAGGGGGATACAAGGCCTGATAAGCCAACTTTTCGTAATACTCGCCACAAGATCTTTCCTTTGGTAGCTACCCCACAGCATCCAAGTGAGAGAACTTCCCTAGGCATACTGGCTCCCGCCTGGCTGAAGGTTCAGTGCCGCCCAGTCACGTGCACCTTTTAAATAAATATATCTACGTCGATCTGCGTTTCTCTCCAACTTGACTCCCTCCAAGGAGTTGCCTTGATTTTGGTGAGCGGCTCTTGAATCAAGGAACCGGACTTATCCTTCCCTTCCATAGCTCGAACTTTAATGCTTCCCGTTTCCCAGGCGTTACATGATGCCTGATTATAATATAAACTTCTCTCCAACTCTACAAACATTTGAAACCACAATTCTGATCGTATCAGAACACCAATTAAGAGAGGAGCTAGGGAGTAAAGGAAGAACTAAGGGGTAAGTGAAGAGCTTAGGGGGTAAGGAAAGAGCTTTGGGGTATGGGAAGGGGGCAGCGGCAGCGTGGTGGACGGTGGATGCTGGGAGGCCGCCCCTTTGACGACGCTGGTAATTGGGATGCGTCGGTGTGGAGATGATGCAATCGAATATACATGATCCCTCACCGGCCTTTATTGTCGCGTGGTCGCACGACGGAACGAGGGAGGGAGGGAGAGAGAGGATAGGAGGGGTGGCAGAGAGAGAGAGAGAGGAAATGAGTCGAGGGAGAGAAACTAGAGTTCAGAGAGGAAATGAGAGAGAATGAACGGATGAAAAATTAAAGGAAAAAGAAAGGAATGAGGGAGGGAGAGAGGGTAGGGAGGGAGAAGGAAGAGGAAGAAACAGTAGGAAGGGTAGAAAGGGTAGGGAGGGCGAAAGCAAAGGAGAATAGGTGGTAGGAAAGGAGAAAAAAGATAAGGGACAAATTATAGAGTTGTAATGACACGATTGCAAACAAACCATCCCACGGGTGGGGTTGGAACCCGCGATCAGAGTCACAAAACTCTCTGATCGCGGGTTCTAACCCCACCTGTGGTATGGTTTGGATTCCCCTTTTTTTATTCAACAAAATTAGACACATCACCAGCGTGCTGCCATCCCCAAGCTATATAGTCACAGTGGGAAAAAATGTTAATCCTTAAAAACAGGTAGTAGGGAGGGATGAGAAGGATAGTGGGGAGATGGTGAGAATGACAGAGGTACAGATGGGAATAAAGAGGTACAAATGGGGAGTAAAGAGGTAGAGAGGCGCATAATCCACCCTTCCTCTCTTAAATGGGGAGAGGTAAGTGGGATAAGTGGGGAGGGGATGGAATATGTGCCTCACTTCTTATGCAAAGTGCCCTACGTAGGTGCCTGGATCAACGTCACTTAGGTACCTGAAGCATCGTCGTCTGGGAACTAGACTATACTGAGAGATGACAGTTCTTAAGTAACTAACTCCAGCACCGCTGGAAAGAACCCTTTAGGGTTGCTATAGTTCCTAAACCCATAGCGGATTGCTTGAAGATATCCCACTTAAATAACCAGTACATAAGAGAAGGACGACGTTTCGGTCAGACTAGTCGGGCCGAAAAGTCGTCGTCAGTTTCCTTCTCCTATATACGGGTTATAAGAACATAAAGAAGGAACACTGCAGCAGGCCTACTGGCCCATGCGAGGCAGGTCCAATTCTCCTACCGGCTTAAGCCAACGCCCTAACCTAGTCAGGCCAGGTCACATTCACTTAAGGGAGGAGCACGGCATCTGACCTAGTAGCATAAGCTAGTCAGGTCCAACTCACACCCACTCATGTATTCATCTAACCTATTTTTAAAACTACACAACGTCTTAGCTTCTATGACGGTACTCGGGAGTTTGTTCCACTCATCCACAACTCTATTACCAAACAAGTACTTTCCTATATCCTTCCTGAATCTGAATTTTTCCAACTTAAAGCCACTGCTGCGAGTCCTGTCTAGGCTAGATATTTTCAGCATGATATTTACATCCCCATTATTTATTCCTGTTTTCCATTTATACACCTCAATCATATCATATTTGTGTATTGAAGAAAGAGACACTTGGGCAACATTTGGGAATCTTCATTTAGGAAACGTTTCGCCATCCGGTGGCTTCTTCAGTCCAATACAGAGTAACAGTGGAAGATGAGGAATAGTTTGAGGAATGTTAGACGAGTTTCTCATTCTTCAACTTGCCGGTTTTCAAAACCATTTTCATCACATATTTGTGTAGTATTTCAGTCACGGTATTGGCCATGACTGGTATTTTTTCTTGAATATATCCTCAACGTCTTACTGAAACATCCCAGTTTAAGTTGATAGATTTTATTACCTGATTTAAGAAACCAACTTCGTCTAATGGAAAAACTAGCAGCAGCAAGTTACGGGTATATAATAACCGCTGAGAGTAACTAGAATGAAAGTTAAACACAGGTGATGTTTCAATTATGGGTTAAAAAAAATGTAGGCGTTATAAGAAGAGTGACCCCCATGTTGATCTACGTTGACGTACGCTGACCTACGTTGACCTTCATTGATCACAAGTTCTTACCAAGCCGATATATGCACTGTCAGGGACCCCCCAGACATGACTATCCCCCCACTCTGCCTGTGTTCTGACCCTACCCCGTGTCCTGACCATGCCTGTATCCTCATCCTGCCCGTGTCGTCAACGTGCCTGACAAAAACCTTGAACAATCTTCCCATAGTTTAGTGTGTACACTTTTGGTTAATGCCAGAGGAAAATCCTCGAGAGATTGGTCCCAAATCTGCACAGAGACTTGGCAGACGGTGCAACATGCACCCAATGAAAAGTAGGGGCGCCAGTGGTACATTAAGCTCAATCGCTAGCGCACTCACCTCACATACTGAGGTCCGGGATTCGAATCTCCTCTGGTACGGCTTGAAAACATTAGGGGCGTGTTTCCATAAGACTCTTGCTGTCCCTGTTCATCCATCAGTTTAAAATAGGTGTTAGTCGACTAGTGTGAGTCGCATCCTGGGACAAAACTGACCTAATTTGCCCGAAATGCTCAGCATAACAAGCGGCTTTCTATATAGTAGTATGTCATTGATGTCAGCTAGGACGGTATACCTTGTACATGTACTTGTAGTAAAAGATATTATTATTATAAGAGTAAACACAATAAGTGTCCGGGGCTCAATACTGTTCAACAGCTTCTCATCAGGCATAAGGGGAATTACCAACAAACCCTTGGTTGCCTTCAAGAGGAAGCTGGACTGACACCTAAAATCAGTACCTGACTAGCCAAGCTGTGGTTAGTACGTTGGACTACGTGCGGCCAGAGTAAAAGCCTAGTTGAGCAGGCCCTGTTCCACCGGGAGGCCTGGTCAAGGACTGGGACGCAGGGGCACTGGCCCCCAGGTAGGTAAGTCTTAAGATGCAGACAGTTCCTCTTCACAAAGGAGGCAGCAGAGGTCCGGCAAAAAAAAAAAAAAATCAAACCAGTGGCACAAAAATCACCCATGATGAAAGTCTTCAGAAGAATGCTGAGATGCCAACTTGTTTATATGGAGAAGACAGACTTAACAACCTAAATCAAATGGATATCGAGCAGAAAGATCTTTTGATTATTATAGCAAAATTTCTGAGGCTTAAAAAGAAAACCAGAACGCGCAGATGTAGTTTACATGGATTTTGTAAAGGAAAATGTGACCACGAAGCGATAGCCAATAAAATGAGATTTACCATTACCTGTGATTGATTTCTTGAGTTTTCCTACTCTCGCAGCCCGGCCCTGAGCCAGGCTTGTCTGGTGCTTGCCTGGTCAACCAAGTTATTGCAACTGGCGGCCCGCTGGCCCACATATCCATCACAGCCTGATTTCACAGCAACTGCCTGGTTGAACAAGCATTCATCAAGGAAGCTTGGCAACAGACCGAGATACGAAAATAGGAAAGCCCTTAAAATCCACCACAAATTGGTAGATATCTTTTAGTATCTGTTTCTTTTACTACCTGGAGTCTACCTGGAGGGCATTCCGGGGATCAACGTCCCCGCGGCCCGGTCCACGACCAGGCCTCCCGGTGGATCAGGGCCTGATCAACGAGGCTGTTACTGCTGGCCGCACGTAATCCAACGTACGAACCACAGCCCGGCTGATCCGGCGCCGTCTTTAGGTATCTGTCCAGCTCCCTCTTGAAGACAACCAGGGGTCTTCCCGTAATGCCCCTTATTGCTGGTGGGAGGCTGTTAAATAGTCCTGGGCCTCGGACACTTACTGCGTTTTCTCTTAGTGTACGAGTGACGCCCCTACTTTTCACTGGGGGTATATTATATCGCCTGCCAAGTCTTTTGCTTTCGTATGGAGTGATTGCTGTGTGCATATTAGGGACCAGTCCCTTCAGAATCTTCCAGGTGTAGATTATGACATATCTCTCTCGCCTGCGCTCTAGTGAGTACAAGTCAAGTGCTTCCAGGCGCTCCCAGTAGTTAAGGTGTTTGATGGAACTTATACGTGCAGTAAAGGTTCTCTGTACATTCTCTAGCGCTGCAATTTCACCTGCCTTGAATGGGGATGTTAATGTACAGCAGTATTCCAGCCTAAACACAAAAGCGCGCGCGCACGCACACACACACACACACACACACACACACACACACGAAAAGACAGGGGGAGAGAGAGAGAGAGAGAGAGAGAGCGAGAGCGAGAGAGAGCGAGAGAGAGCGAGAGAGAGCGAGAGAGAGCGAGAGAGAGAGAAAGAAAGCCCTCACACTCCCTCATGGGTGGGCATTTGAAGCTTCCCACTACATGCTCCCTAAAGTGTCCCACAGCCTGAGCCACACCAACACCTGCTCCCACTTACCCTTCCCTTCCTCACCGCCTTATGAGTGCGTCCCAGTGGGGAGCTCTCTCTATCCACCTAAATGCCATTACTACACTCCCCTCCCCCCTCCTCGCTCTTCCTCTCCTTTAGTCTTTCCCTTCTCCCCTTTTTCCTTGCTTCCATCCTTTCCTCTCGTGCCCTCTTCCCCTACTATTCCCCCACCTCTCCAGCATATACCACCAGGCTCCTCACATCCCTGCTCTGTGTGTACAGAAATTTCAAAACCCGTTTCACCTAATAGTTCCTTCACGGGCGACTGCCTCAACCCAGACGTCAAATACTTCCTTCCCCTTACCACCACCACCACTCCATCTATGTTAGCTCCTACCGTCCTCCTCCCTCCCTCCTCCCGTTCTTCCTTCCCTCCATTTCATCCTACCTACCTCCATTCTTCGTTCCCTTTTTTTGCTTTACCTACTTCCCTTCACTTCCTTCTTTCCCTCAATCCTACCCTTTCCTATTTCATTCTCTTCCATCTCTTCCTTCGTCCACGCCTCCCTCTACCCCTCCCTATCAATGGAGACAGGGAATACGTAAGAATGCAGGTTTGTTCGGTGATCAGCCCAAGGAAAGGGTCTGGCAAATGAATGGGAGGGTCTGTTTACATGTATACTATGAGGACTTGCAAGTGTCTGGGGCCGACTGTCTAATTTCTTTACGGATCTGGGGGGAAAAAAGGTCAAGAATAGAAGCCCATTTAAGCACACGAGGTAAGAAATAACTTAGCTAAAAGGGTTTTGGATATCAACAGCATTTCTTGGTTAACCCATCAAAATTGAGATGCGTTTGGAATGGAGATACTTTTCTTACTGAAATTGAGTACGGGTTTGACGAGAGGGTGACTACCAATCACCCTAACCACGAAGCTCCCAGAACTACTACTTTCCTCAATACTACCACCACTACCACCCTCCTCCTCCAGTACTACCAACAGTACCACACTCTTTCTTCAGTACTACTGCCAGTATCACCTTCATCCAATACTACCACCACCACTACTATACACCACCCTCAGTACTACCACCACTACTATACACTACCTTCAATACTACCACCACTACTATACACTACCCTCAATACTACCACCACTACTATATACTACCCTTAATACTACCACCACTACTATACACTACCCTCAATACTACCACCACTACTATATACTACCCTCAATACTACCACCACTACTATATACTACCCTCAATACTACCACCACTACTATATACTACCCTCAATACTACCACCACTACTATATACTACCCTCAATACTACCACCACTACTATATACTACCCTCAATACTACCACCACTACTATATACTACCCTCAATACTACCACCACTACTATACACTACCCTCAATACTACCACCACTACTATATACTACCCTCAATACTACCACCACTACTATATACTACCCTCAGTACTACCAGCACGACTATACACTACCGACACGATTATACACTACCATCAGTACTACCAGCACTACTATACACTACCCTCAATACTACCACCACTACTATACACTACCTTCAATACTACCACCACTACTATATACTACCCTCAATACTACCACCACTACTATATACTACCCTCAATACTACCACCACTACTATACACTACCCTCAATACTACCACCACTACTATACACTACCTTCAATACTACCACCACTACTATACACTACCCTCAATACTACCATCACTACAATACACTACTCTCACCACTACTATACACTACCCTCAATACTACCACCACTACTATACACTACCTTCAATACTACCAGCACTACTATACACTACCCTCAATACTACCACCACTACTATACACTACCTTCAATACTACCACCACTACTATACACTACCCTCAATACTACCATCACTACAATACACTACTCTCACCACTACTATACACTACCCTCAATACTACCATCACTACTATACACTACCCTCAATACTACCATCACTACTATACACTACCCTCAATACTACCATCACTACTATACACTACCTTCAATACTACCACCACTACTATACACTACCCTCAATACTACCATCACTACAATACACTACTCTCACCACTACTATACACTACTCTCAATACTACCATCACTACTATACACTACCCTTAATACTACCATCACTACTATACACTACCCTTAATACTACCATCACTACTATACACTACCCTCAATACTACCATCACTACTATACACTACCCTCAATACTACCACCACTACTATACACTACCCTCAATACTACCACCACTACTATACACTACCCTCAATACTACCATCACTACTATACACTACCCTCAATACTACCATCACTACTATACACTACCCTCAATACTACCATCACTACTATACACTACCCTCAATACTACCATCACTACTATACACTACCCTCAATACTACCATCACTACTATACACTACCCTCAATACTACCATCACTACTATACACTACCCTTAATACTACCATCACTACTATACACTACCCTCAATACTACCATCACTACTATACACTACCCTTAATACTACCATCACTACTATACACTACCCTCAATACTACCATCACTACTATACACTACCCTTAATACTACCATCACTACTATACACTACCCTTAATACTACCATCACTACTATACACTACCCTCAATACTACCATCACTACTATACACTACCCTTAATACTACCATCACTACTATACACTACCCTTAATACTACCATCACTACTATACACTACCCTCAATACTACCATCACTACTATACACTACCCTTAATACTACCATCACTACTATACACTACCCTCAATGCTACCATCACTACTATACACTACCCTTAATACTACCATCACTACTATACACTACTCTCAATACTACCATCACTACTATACACTACCCTTAATACTACCATCACTACTATACACTACTCTCAATACTACCATCACTACTATACACTACCCTCAATACTACCATCACTACTATACACTACTCTCAATACTACCATCACTACTATACACTACCCTTAATACTACCATCACTACTATACACTACTCTCAATACTACCATCACTACTATACACTACCCTCAATACTACCATCACTACTATACACTACCCTTAATACTACCATCACTACTATACACTACTCTCAATACTACCATCACTACTATACACTACCCTCAATACTACCATCACTACTATACACTACTCTCAATACTACCACCACTACTATACTCTCAGTACTACCCACCACTACCACACACCACCCTCAGTACTACCACCACTACCACACACTACCCTCAATACTACCGCTGATTATATCTTTGAAGGGTTTCGAGTTTTCCTACTGTTGCAGCCCGGCCCCGAGGCAGATTTGTCTGGTGCTTGCATGATCAACCAGGCTGTTACTGCTGGCGGCCCGCTGGTCCATATATCCATCAGAGCCTCATTGATCTGGGACTTGGCGGAGGTAAATGTCTGTCGTCCTCTTGAATACTTCTGCACTTGTGCCATCAGTGTTTCTGATTTCCTGTGGTAGAGTGTTATACAGTCTGAACCTACGGATGTTGATGTTTTCATATCGTGTCCACAGCGCCCCTGCTTTTCACTGGGTTTATTTTACAATTTCTCAAATGTCTCTGGCAACAATATGTTGTTATGACAGTGTGCAGATTTGGGACCAGGTCCTCGAGTACTTACCACGTTTACATTATCGTGTGCTTCTCCTCCGCTCCAGCGAGTATATATTTAGGACTTTGAGACGTTCCCGGTAATTTAAATACTTTATTGGCTTTATGCGGGCAGTAAATGGACTCTATTTGTTCCATCTCTGATATTTCTCCTCCCTTTGAAAAGCGTCACCACAGGCACTATTCCCCCTGTTTTGAGAGTTCTCCCTACCCACCTCGCCATTATCAAAGCTTTCGCGATATCCTTGTGTTCTTTCAAAGAACGATCAGCTGACATTATTACACCCAGATCTCTCACATATTTCTTTCCTTCTCTCTAGTTCTCACTTTATGTTTTATACACAGTGTCCCTTTTGATTTCTTCAATCTGTCCATATCGAACCACACACCTCCCTCAGTACTGCCACTACTATCACCCTCCTCCCTCAGTACTGCCACTACTATCACCCTCCTCCCTCAGTACTGCCACTACTATCACCCTCCTCCCTCAGTACTACCACTACTATCACCCTCCTCACTCAGTACTGCCACTACTATCACCCTCCTCACTGAGTACAGCCACTACTATCACCCTCCTCACTCAGTACTGCCACTACTATCACCCTCCTCACTCAGTACTGCCACTACTATCACCCTCCTCCCTCAGTACTGCCACTACTATCACCCTCCTCACTCAGTACTGCCACTACTATCACCCTCCTCCCTCAGTACTGCCACTACTATCACCCTCCTCACTCAGTACTGCCACTACTATCACCCTCCTCACTCAGTACTGCCACTACTATCACCCTCCTCACTCAGTACAGCCACTACTATCATCCTTCTCACTCAGTACTGCCACTACTATCACCCTCCTCCCTCAGTACTGCCACTACTATCACCCTCCTCACTCAGTACTGCCACTACTATCACCCTCCTCACTCAGTACTGCCACTACTATCACCCTCCTCCCTCAGTACTGCCACTACTATCACCCTCCTCACTCAGTACTGCCACTACTATCACCCTCCTCACTCAGTACTGCCACTATTATCACCCTCCTCACTCAGTACTGCCACTATTATCACCCTCCTCACTCAGTACAGCCACTACTATCACCCTCCTCCCTCAGTACTGCCACTACTATCACCCTCCTCCCTCAATACTGCCACTACTATCACCCTCCTCACTGAGTACTGCCACTACTATCACCCTTCTCACTGAGTACTGCCACTACTATCACCCTCCTCCCTCAGTACTGCCACTACTATCACCCTCCTCACTCAGTACTGCCACTACTATCACCCTCCTCACTCAGTACTGCCACTACTATCACCCTCCTCACTCAGTACTGCCACTACTATCACCCTCCTCCCTCAGTACTGCCACTACTATCACCCTCCTCCCTCAGTACTGCCACTACTATCACCCTCCTCACTCAGTACTGCCACTACTATCACCCTCCTCACTCAGTACTGCCACTACTATCACCCTCCTCACTCAGTACTGCCACTATCACCCTCCTCACTCAGTACTGCCACTACTATCACCCTCCTCCCTCAGTACTGCCACTACTATCACCCTCCTCACTCAGTACTGCCACTACTATCACCCTCCTCCCTCAGTACTGCCACTACTATCACCCTCCTCCCTCAGTACTGCCACTACTATCACCCTCCTCACTCAGTACTGCCACTACTATCACCCTCCTCACTCAGTACAGCCACTACTATCACCCTCCTCACTCAGTACTGCCACTACTATCACCCTCCTCACACAGTACAGCCACTACTATCACCCTCCTCCCTCAGTACTGCCACTACTATCACCCTCCTCACTCAGTACTGCCACTACTATCACCCTCCTCACTCAGTACAGCCACTACTATCACCCTCCTCACTCAGTACAGCCACTACTTTCACCCTCCTCACTCAGTACAGCCACTACTATCACCCTCCTCACTCAGTACTGCCACTACTATCACCCTCCTCACTCAGTACAGCCACTACTATCACCCTCCTCACTCAGTACTGCCACTACTATCACCCTCCTCACTCAGTACTGCCACTACTATCACCCTCCTCCCTCAGTACTGCCACTACTATCACCCCCCTCACTCAGTACAGCCACTACTATCACCCTCCTCACTCAGTACTGCCACTACTATCACCCTCCTCCCTCAGTACTGCCACTACTATCACCCTCCTCACTCAGTACTGCCACTACTATCACCCTCCTCACTCAGTACAGCCACTACTATCACCCTCCTCACTCAGTACTGCCACTACTATCATCCTTCTCACTCAGTACTGCCACTACTATCACCCTCCTCCCTCAGTACAGCCACTACTATCACCCTCCTCCCTCAGTACTGCCACTACTATCACCCTCCTCCCTCAGTACTGCCACTACTATCACCCTCCTCCCTCAGTACTACCACTACTATCACCCTCCTCCCTCAGTACAGCCACTACTATCACCCTCCTCCCTCAGTACTGCCACTACTATCACCCTCCTCACTCAGTACAGCCACTACTATCACCCTCCTCCCTCAGTACTGCCACTACTATCACCCTCCTCACTCAGTACTGCCACTACTATCACCCTCCTCCCTCAGTACTGCCACTACTATCACCCTCCTCCCTCAGTACTGCCACTACTATCACCCTCCTCCCTCAGTACTGCCACTACTATCACCCTCCTCCCTCAGTACTGCCACTACTATCACCCTCCTCCCTCAGTACTGCCACTACTATCACCCTCCTCACTCAGTACAGCCACTACTATCACCCTCCTCCCTCAGTACTGCCACTACTATCACCCTCCTCACTCAGTACTGCCACTACTATCACCCTCCTCACTCAGTACTGCCACTATTATCACCCTCCTCCCTCAGTACTGCCACTACTACCACCCTCCTCCCTCAGTACTGCCACTACTATCACCCTCCTCACTCAGTACAGCCACTACTATCACCCTCCTCACTCAGTACAGCCACTACTATCACCCTCCTCACTCAGTACTGCCACTATTATCACCCTCCTCACTCAGTACTGCCACTACTATCACCCTCCTCACTCAGTACTGCCACTACTATCACCCTCCTCACTCAGTACTGCCACTACTATCACCCTCCTCACTCAGTACTGCCACTATTATCACCCTCCTCACTCAGTACTGCCACTACTATCACCCTCCTCACTCAGTACTGCCACTACTATCACCCTCCTCACTCAGTACTGCCACTATTATCACCCTCCTCACTCAGTACTGCCACTATTATCACCCTCCTCACTCAGTACTGCCACTATTATCACCCTCCTCACTCAGTACTGCCACTACTATCACCCTCCTCACTCAGTACTGCCACTACTATCACCCTCCTCACTCAGTACTGCCACTACTATCACCCTCCTCACTCAGTACTGCCACTATTATCACCCTCCTCACTCAGTACAGCCACTACTATCACCCTCCTCACTCAGTACTGCCACTATTATCACCCTCCTCACTCAGTACAGCCACTACTATCACCCTCCTCACTCAGTACTGCCACTACTATCACCCTCCTCACTCAGTACTGCCACTACTATCACCCTCCTCACTCAGTACTGCCACTACTATCACCCTCCTCACTCAGTACAGCCACTGCTATCACCCTCCTCACTCAGTACAGCCACTACTATCACCCTCCTCCCTCAATACTGCCACTACTATAACCCTCCTCACTCAGTACAGCCACTACTATAACCCTCCTCACTCAGTACAGCCACTGCTATCACCCTCCTCACTCAGTACTGCCACTACTATCACCCTCCTCACTCAATAGCAGTACCACTACCATCCTCCCTCAATACCACTACCACATCAAATCTATGTATAGCAGAGAAAAATCCATCGTTTTCTCCTCTACTTTTAGACCAGAGAACGAGAGAGAGAGAGAGAGAGAGAGAGAGAGAGAGAGAGAGAGAGAGAGAGAGAGAGAGAGAGAGAGAGAGAGAGAGAGAGAGAGAGAGAGAGAGAGAGAGAGAGACAGAGAGAGACAGAGAGAGAGACAGAGAGAGAGAGAGAGAGAGAGAGAGAGAGAGAGAGAGAGAGAGAGAGAGAGAGAGAGAGAGAGAGACAGAGACAGAAATGATCAAAGAACTCCCTATTTCTCGTCCTTAACTCACTCACCCTCGCTTGTTCTGTCTGTCTTCTATTTATCCTCTTTCTCTCTCCCTGTCTCCTTGCCTTTTGTTTACCCTCCCTTTCTGGCCCTGTCAATCTCCTCAATCTCCCTACCTTCTGGTTATTCTCCCTCTCTCTCCCCGTTTCCCTGCCTTCTCTTTACCCTCTCTTTACCATTTACCACCTTTTGATTCCCTATGTTCCTCTCCCTATTTCCATGACTCCTGCCCCCCCCCTCTCTAGTCTTCCCTTCTCTGCTTACCTCCCTACCTCTCCCTATTACCTTTCTATCTCATCCCTCGCTCTTTATTCCTCATTCACTCTGCGATTAGAGACATGAAAGAATAGACAACAGAATGAAACAAAAGAAAGGGAAAGTTCGGTGGAGAGGGAGGGAGAAGAGAAAAGATAGAGACAGGAGAATGTACATGGAGAAGAGTGAAGGGAAGAGAGAATACAGAAGGGAGTAGACGGAAAGGAAAGAGAGAAATGAGGAGGAAGAGGAAAGAAATGAGGGAAATGGTGGAAGAAGAGGGGTAAGGAGCTGGGTAGAGAGGTGAGGGAGAAAGGAGAATGCTTCCCCTCACAGTTTTGATAGTAATGACATTATATCCCCCTCTCCTACTCTGCCTGTCTTGAGGGGGGCGGTGATGGTGTTAGGTTACCACGCCACTTACTGCCCATCCACATTCTGCCCTCCCACTTACTGCCCTCCCACTTACTGCCCTCCCACTTACTGCCCTCCCATTTACTGCCCTCCCACTTACTGCCCATCCACATACTGCCCTCTCATTTACTGCCCTCTCATTTACTGCCCTCTCATTTACTGCCCTCTCATTTACTGCCCTCCCATTTACTGCCCTCCCATTT
Source organism: Cherax quadricarinatus (assembly GCF_038502225.1). Classification (NCBI taxonomy): domain Eukaryota; kingdom Metazoa; phylum Arthropoda; class Malacostraca; order Decapoda; family Parastacidae; genus Cherax; species Cherax quadricarinatus. The sequence continues at coordinate 9,082,242 of NC_091318.1, forward strand.
ACTGCCCTCCTATTTACTGCCCTCCCACTTACTGCCCTCCCACTTACTGCCCTCCCACTTACTGCTCATCCACATACTGCCTTCCCACTTACTGCCCTCCCACTTACCGGCCATCCACATACTACCCTTCCATTTACTGCCCTCCCACTTACTGCCCATCCATATACTGCCCACCCACTTACTGCCCTCCCACTTACTGTCCATCTACCTAATGTTTTCAGCACATACTGTCAGCTCACTTACTTTATACGTATCGTTCACTCAATATTCTGGTTCTCAATACTACTACCATTGCTATCACCCTTATTGCTATCACCACTGTTATCACCCTTATTGCTACCACCACTGCTCTCACCCTTATTGCTATCACCACTGCTATCACCCTTACTGCTACCACCACTGCTATTACCCTTACTGCTACCACCACTGCTATCACCCTTATTGCTACCACCACTGCTATCACCCTTATTGCTACCACCACTGATATCACCCTTATTGCTACCACCACTACCACCCCCTCCCTCAGCACTACCACCACTGCTGTCACCCTTATTGCTACCACCGCTACCATCCTTCTCCCTCAGTACTACCACCACTGCTATCACCATTACCACCCTTCTCTCTCTCAGTACTAACACCATTACCACCCTCCTATCTCAATACTATCACCATTACAAATATCCTCCCTCACTACCAACACTACCATACATCTCCCTCCATTAGGTGCCTGACCAAACATAACAGCCCTTAAACTAATACCTTGCCCACCGAATGTCAACACTATCTTTAACCAGTCCACTTACTGCCTTACTCTTGAACACTTACTGATCGTCCACTTACTCCTGAACACTTACCCCCCGTGTACTTGCTGTCTCCTTCATGAACACTTTCTGCCCGTGAACTCACTGCCTCACTCATGACCACTTAATGCCCGTCCACTTACTGATGAACACTTACTGCCTTGTATATAAGAAGTATTCATCACCGAAAACATGATGAATCTGAGGGACTGATTACCTCATTACTCACTATTTGCTGAATATATTTCTGTTATGTCCATGTACTGGTACCCAGATGTTGCACATGTCTCTCATTCATTAACATATCCCTTCATGTGAAGATTGCTTCATGGTGCTTCCATCACATCAAGATTGCTTCATGGTGCTTCCATCACATCAAGATTGCTTCATGGTGCTTCCATCACATCAAGATTGCTTCATGGTGCTTCCATCACATCAAGATTGCTTCATGGTGCTTCCATCACATCAAGATTGCTTCATGGTGCTTCCATCACATCAAGACTGCTTCATGGTGCTTCCATCACATCAAGATTGCTTCATGGTGCTTCCATCACATCAAGATTGCTTCATGGTGCTTCCATCACATCAAGATTGCTTCATGGTGCTTCCATCACATCAAGATTGCTTCATGGTGCTTCCATCACATCAAGACTGCTTCATGGTGCTTCCATCACATCAAGATTGCTTCATGGTGCTTCCATCACATCAAGACTGCTTCATGGTACTTCCAACACATCAAGATTGCTTCATGGTGCTTCCATCACATCAAGATTGCTTCATGGTACTTCCATCACATCAAGACTGCTTCATGGTGCTTCCATCACATCAAGATTGCTTCATGGTACTTCCAACACATCAAGATTGCTTCATGGTGCTTCCATCACATCAAGATTGCTTCATGGTGCTTCCATCACATCAAGATTGCTTCATGGTGCTTCCATCACATCAAGACTGCTTCATGGTGCTTCCATCACATCAAGACTGCTTCATGGTGCTTCCATCACATCAAGTTTGCTTCATGGTGCTTCCATCACATCAAGATTGCTTTACGGTGCTTCCATCACATCAAGATTGCTTCATGGTGCTTCCATCACATCAAGACTGCTTCATGGTGCTTCCATCACATCAAGACTGCTTCATGGTGCTTCCATCACATCAAGACTGCTTCATGGTGCCTCCATCACATCAAGACTGCTTCATGGTGCTTCCATCACATCAAGACTGCTTCATGGTGCCTCCATCACATCAAGATTGCTTCATGGTGCTTCCATCACATCAAGATTGCTTCATGGTGCTTCCATCACATCAAGATTGCTTCATGGTGCTTCCATCACATCAAGACTGCTTCATGGTGCTTCCATCACATCAAGACTGCTTCATGGTGCTTCCATCACATCAAAATTGCTTCATGGTGCTTCCATCACATCAAGATTGCTTCATGGTGCTTCCATCACATCAAGATTGCTTCATGGTACTTCCATCACATCAAGATTGCTTCATGGTGCTTCCATCACATCAAGATTGCTTCATGGTGCTTCCATCACATCAAGATTGCTTCATGGTGCTTCCATCACATCAAGATTGCTTCATGGTGCTTCCATCACATCAAGATTGCTTCATGGTGCTTCCATCACATCAAGATTGCTTCATGGTGCTTCCATCACATCAAGATTGCTTCATGGTGCTTCCATCACATCAAGATTGCTTCATGGTGCTTCCATCACATCAAGATTGCTTCATGGTGCTTCCATCACATCAAGATTGCTTCATGGTGCTTCCATCACATCAAGATTGCTTCATGGTGCTTCCATCACATCAAGATTGCTTCAATCACATCAAGATTGCTTCATGGTGCTTCCATCACATCAAGATTGCTTCATGGTGCTTCCATCACATCAAGATTGCTTCATGGTACTTCCATCACATCAAGATTGCTTCATGGTTCTTCCATCACATCAAGAATCATGGTGCTTCCATCACATCAAGATTGCTTCATGGTGCTTCCATCACATCAAGATTGCTTCATCAGTGCATCAACCAGGACACGAGTTTCCGAACGCATATTACCTCGTTGATTTCAGCGTAATTTAAACCTCTACTTGCCTCTTCTTGCCGAATAAGGCAAGTGAAAATTTGCGTATGCAATAATTTCGCAAAAATCATTCTGAACCTAACGAAAACAAAATATCTTTCATTGTGTTTATTATTAAATTATTGTAAACTTATCTAAAATATATTTAGTTGGATTAGGCTAAATTAAATTGTGCTTGTTATAACAAGGTTAGGTAAATTTTCTAAGGTTCTTTTGTACCAAAAGAACCTTAGAAAATTTACATTAACATAAATGAAAATTTACATTAACATAAAAAATATATTTCTAAACATATAAGAGAAAATTTTACAAAGGACTTAATTTTAAATGAGTTCTTGCTAACTGACCAGTTTTACCTACTCGGCACGACTCATAACTCACATCTCCCATACTCCATGTCTCCCTCCCTCTGCATCATGTCACTCTCTTGCACCTGTCTCCCCTGCCCCATGTCTCCATACCCCTGCCCCATGTTTCCCTCCCCCTACAGCTGTCTCCCTTCCCCTGTAACTGTCTCCCTTCCCCTGCATCTGTCTCCCTTCCCCTACACCATGCCTCCCTACCCTTATACCATGTCTCCCTACCCCTGCACCATGTCTCCCTCCCCCAGCACCTGACTCCCTCCCCCTGCCCCCGTCTCCCCCCCAGGGTCTGGTGAGTGCCTGGACCAATACATTGCCAGAGTGGATTCAAATGGCAGAGTAAGTGAACGGCGGGGACAGCGTCGTTCTCTAAGTGTTGTTACGTGTCGATTGATTGCCAATGCTGAAAGAACGGCCCCGTACAGCGGGCAGTGCGGAGTGCCAGTAATGGAGCCATATTGAAGTCTACGACAGTGCTAGCTATTATTGAGGAGTAGCTGGAGAGTGGCACTGAGCAACACCACTGACTGCGTGCACGCACACACACACACACACACACACACACACACACACACACACACACACACACACACACACACACACACACACACTGAGCGGGCTCCAGAGAGAGAGAGAGAGAGAGAGAGAGAGAGAGAGAGAGAGAGAGAGAGAGGGCTTTGATTGCAGACTGCTAAATATAAGAAAGGACTCCATCCTCCTGACTCCCTCCCTCTACTTTACCTCTCGATGATAATGAGGGTGATTGCAATGGTGATGACTGATGCTCATTACGATGATGTGATGATTGTATTTGATAACCTACTCATAAATTCAATTTTTTTATTAAAAAAAAAATGGATATTTCAGCATTGTATTGGTGCCCAATTCTATACGACAGTTACACAGTGGGGACAAACTAACTGTTTTTCCTTGTCATATTCCACCACTCAGGATGGGGCTCTTATAAGGTACTGGAATGTGTCAGCCTGAGCTGGGAGACTTAATTAACATCTCTCTGGATAGCCTATCCCATACGCAGGAGAAATGTAATATTTGAAGATATCTCCATCCTAGAGAGAGAGATACACAGGAGGCAGAGCAGAAAGAGGGGGGAAGGGGGTGGAGGGAAAGTTGAAAATGGATAGCATAATACGGTATGCAATAATCGCGATAAAAGATGCAAAATAACCATAGGGGGAGGTGAATTATAACTCTAGGCCTTTCGTGTTGCAATCAACACATCAGGAGTTTGCAGTGCTGCGCAAATAAGAAGTCCAGGTAGATTCGTTTTGGGAGAATCGTTTCTCTGAAGGAATCTACCTGGACTTCGTACTCATTTATGCAACACTGCAAGCGCCTAATGTGTTGATTGCAACACGAAGCGCCTAGAGCTATCATTCAACTCCCCCTGTGACTATTTTGCATAATACAGTATATTTAACTACATGTATACATCGGTAGATAACAATATATAATGACGTTAGCTTCGTGACGAACTTTTCTTATTTTCCAGTTTTTTGTTCAATAAAATTAAAAACACAAAATTACTTTTCCATTTCCCTGGGGAGTGTGACGGCTTGGGACGTCCCCAGAGACACAGATGTAATTCCTAAGTTACAGTAACTCCAACTCTAGAAAGGTATTTTTGAAGCGGCTGTAGTTGTACCCACAGTGGAGTGTTTGACGCTATCCTCACAGTCACTCTGAAGTCTCCCAGCTCACACTGATTTCAATACCTGATGTATGAAACCCGTTGTGTGTGTTTGAAGTTTGTTCCCACAACGTAACTCTCATACAGAATGAGACAGCAGCACACTTAGTGTATTTCTAATTTGGTTAATTAAAACAACAGTCTTTCCCTCTCTCCCTCCCCCCGACCCACCCACCCTCCCTATCGTTAAAACAGAGTATGAGGGCGGGATGGGCGGTGGGCTTTGTAAACCACTATTGATCAGGTGAAGCTGCCATGAACTACACACCCTCAAATGAGGTCGCCTGCGTAAAATTTGCACCTGCAACAAGCGCCCTTTTTAACTCGAGAGGATCACATCATGCGCCAATTTCAACCTCCACTGCGCCCAACACATGTGTGTTTTTAACCACATGTTGACAAGTTATATTACCTGCACGCGCCCACACGTTATTTTAACCACTGACGTATCCTATGTTAAATTCACTTACACTGGCCTGCTTGCTTCAGAACTGGTTTGCCGCGGGTTCCAACCCTCTGTTTATTGAGCTGTTTACAGTTGTGTCATTACGATTTAGAGAATTATTCATTTACATACTAATTTCTTTTTAGATATCTGTTGCATACATGTTGTAAAGTGCACGAGTCATCGTCCTCGCGGTGGGTCCACAGATAAGGTATCAAGAGTCCATGTTTAAAGGACAAAAAAGGCACAATACCGTGACTGGAACAATATACAAATATCCCGCACATAGGATACCGAAGCTTATGACGACGTTTCGATCTTGGACCATTTACAAGTCTAGTAAATGGTCCAAGATCGAAACATCATTAGCCTATCTCTCCCATCTGCGAGATGTCCATGTTTAGGCATGATTTCCAATTTTATTTTAAGATATATTACAAAAGTGTTGATGGTGTTGTCATTGTAATATATATCTGGCAGGGCTGGGTGTGCACTGCCTTTGCAATGCTGAGAAGATTTTCACCAAAATATTCGCAAAATCGTCCACTAACACTTGCAATAACACCCGCGGAGCAACACTTCCGTATCTTCTATCAAGGCTGAGGGACTCAACACCTTAAATTCTCTCTCCCCCTGTGCCACTGTCTCCAGCATTAACACCTCTTCATTCGACTGACGAAGACTGCTACGTAGACGACACGTTTCGGTAATACAGATAAGCACTTGTTGCATGTCATATTCATCTGTTTGCAGGTTATACTACTATTGTATAACATTCAAGGCTATAGCTAAGAGTATAACACTCAGGCTTCCTTGTTGAATAAACTTCTAGGCTGTTAGGTAAGACACATATGCAACAGTTAGGTATCTTTATTTTGAAACGTTTCGCCTACACAGTAGGCTTCTTCAGTCGAGTACAGAAAAGTTGATAGAAGCAGAAGATACTTGAAGACGATGTAATCAGTCCATCACCCTTAAAGTTTTGAGGTGGTCAGTCCCTCAGTCTGGAGAAGAGCATTGTTCCGTTGTCTGAAACAATATGAAGTTGAAGTGACAGAATCGGGCCTTATATAGTGCCAGGAGGTGAGACGTAGGTTGATTTGGGAGGGCAGGTCCTTCTCAAACCCAGCCGTTCTCACTAGTAGAGGTTGTCGAAGTAGATGGTCTGTACCAAGATACCCTTGTGTTGCAGTGTCTGACAGAATGAACATTAAAATGGTATAAAATACCGACAGATTGTTAGGTAAGACACATATGCAACAGTTAGGTATCTTTATTTTGAAACGTTTCGCCTACACAGTAGGCTTCTTCAGTCGAGTACAGAAAAGTTGATAGAAGCAGAAGATACTTGAAGACGATGTAATCAGTCCATCACCCTTAAAGTTTTGAGGTGGTCAGTCCCTCAGTCTGGAGAAGAGCATTGTTCCGTTGTCTGAAACAATATGAAGTTGAAGTGACAGAATCGGGCCTTATATAGTGCCATGGTATATGGTACAGACCATCTACTTCGACAACCTCTACTAGTGAGAACGGCTGGGTTTGAGAAGGACCTGCCCTCCCAAATCAACCTACGTCTCACCTCCTGGCACTATATAAGGCCCGATTCTGTCACTTCAACTTCATATTGTTTCAGACAACGGAACAATGCTCTTCTCCAGACTGAGGGACTGACCACCTCAAAACTTTAAGGGTGATGGACTGATTACATCGTCTTCAAGTATCTTCTGCTTCTATCAACTTTTCTGTACTCGACTGAAGAAGCCTACTGTGTAGGCGAAACGTTTCAAAATAAAGATACCTAACTGTTGCATATGTGTCTTACCTAACAATCTGTCGGTATTTTATACCATTTTAATGTTCATTCTGTCAGACACTGCAACACAAGGGTATCTTGGTACAGACCATCTACTTCGACAACCTCTACTAGTGAGAACGGCTGGGTTTGAGAAGGACCTGCCCTCCCAAATCAACCTACGTCTCACCTCCTGGCACTATATAAGGCCCGATTCTGTCACTTCAACTTCATATTGTTTCAGACAACGGAACAATGCTCTTCTCCAGACTGAGGGACTGACCACCTCAAAACTTTAAGGGTGATGGACTGATTACATCGTCTTCAAGTATCTTCTGCTTCTATCAACTTTTCTGTACTCGACTGAAGAAGCCTACTGTGTAGGCGAAACGTTTCAAAATAAAGATACCTAACTGTTGCATATGTGTCTTACCTAACAATCTGTCGGTATTTTATACCATTTTAATGTTCAACTTCTAGGCTGTTGGTGCTAGCGGCCCCGTAGGTACAGCCATCACAGTCTGGATGATCAGGTACTCTCAGTACATACTGGCACAGTTTCCTCATAAAAACTCCCACCTTTGTTCGGACAATGTTTTTCCCGTGGTGAAACAGCGACACTGTCGGCCGGTCGATAAGAATTATTTACTGGAGAGAAATGATATAAAATACCCCTACGTATTTAACGCTTACCCTAATGATTATAATAATAATTGGTATAAAAGACAAATGAAGCACAATATAATCCTTTCTAAACGATGTTTCGCCCACACAATGGACTTTATCAGTCACAAATACGTTGATCTATGCGTAACTTGATAAACTCAGCGTCTGGGCGAAACATCAGCAAAGGATCTCGTTATACTTGTCTCTTTTTTTCCTTTATCATTTAATATTATAATATCGAGGGGGAAGCGCTAAACCTTCATACACGGCACTTGGAACACTGAAAGGAGGGGAGGAGAAGCCCAATTCCTTGGATCAAGAGCTCTTCACCTGTGAGAGACGATAAACACTATACAGACTCTGTATAAATGGTTTAGAAAACCAACAAGGTTGATAAATAAGACTTGTGCAACACTGGGCAACACTTGTGCAACACTGGGCAACACTTGTGAAACACTTGGCAACACTTGTGCAACACTGGGCAACACTTGTGCAACACTGGGCAACACTTGTGAAATACTGTGCAACATTTGTGAAACACTAGGCAACATTTGTGCAACACTAGACAACACCTGGCCATTTTTTTCTGGAAACATTTCGCCTACACAGCAGGCCTCTTCAGTCAAGGCAATCAGATTCAGTCAAATGATGTAACAGGACCATGAACTCGTTACATCTTTATTTCACTACTACATCGGCTTCCTCTGTATTTGACGAAGCCTACCGTGTAGGCGAAACGTTTCGGCAATTAAGATACCCAACTGTGGTACGTGTATCTTAATCTTCAGTCTTGTAGCAGTAGGTTAAGGTGGTCAGTCCCTCAGCCTAGAGATGTGTTCGGCTTCACAGTCTTGAGCAATGTGAGAATGGTGCCTTTTATAGTGCCGGAGGTGAGGTACTGGGAATGGAAATTACGTCACGGGAAGCGGGGCCCACTAACAGATGTAAGAAGATAACTGAGGAACACTGCAGCAGGCCTACAGGCCCAGGCTGGACAGGTCCTCAAACCCAGCTCATCTGGGTGGATGTCCTCTGTACTACGATACCGTTGTATTGCAGTTGTATATACACAGACACATATATCTTTCAGCGTACATATACAGAGCTGTTCATCTCTCGGCGTATTACACTGAGAGACATGCATCTCTCAGCGTAAATACAGCTATACACCTCCAGGTATACATGACGCACCACTCACTTCCACCCACCCTCTTATAATTAGATTTAATCTAAGAGAAGGTTGGATCCAGAGCACATCAGCACCTAGTAGCGCCCCTCAGTCATATCTGCTCTAGATAGCTAAAAACTATGGAGTTTGCCTCGCCAAGAGCCTGGTGGACGAGGCCCAACAACCTGGAGACAACCAAGTCTGGCACCGTGCCGCGGCTACTGGTAACCACCTTGTAACACATAGCGAGTCATTTCTCTACTTACTTGAGACGGCATTTGTGTATATGTGTGTGTGTGTATTTTTGTGTTTGAGTTATCGACTGTGGCCTGAGGGAGAAAGAGGGAGAGAAGGAAGGAGGGAGGGAGGGATATCAGTGTAATTCAACTTACGTACGTTAGCCGTGATGCCACGGACTTCAAACACTATCAGGTCAGCAGAATAACCAGGAGAGATTAATATAACAGATTGATTATTTTTGTGTTTTGCTGCAACACTAAGCTTGAGCTGCAGCAGTAACACTAAGCTTAAACTGCAACATCAACACTAAGCTTAAGCTGCAACATCAACACTAAGCTCAAGCTGCAACAGCAACACTAAGCTTAAGCTGCACCAGCAACACTAAGCTTAAGCTGCAACAGCAACACTAAGCTTAAGCTGCAACAGCAACACTAAGCTTGAACTGCAACAGCTACACTAAGCTTGAGCTGCAGCAGAAAGCTTGGATTGCTATTACGCGTATCTGTTAATCAAACATAAATATTCGTCCATTATTATCAAGGCACAGTCATATAATTAAGGCTATTAACAACTCGCTAACAATTAAGGTTATTATCTCGCTAACATTAATGTTATTAACTACTCGCTAACATTAATGTTATTAACTACTCGCTAACAAAGATATTAACTAGTTAATTTGAACCCTAAATAAGTACTAATTGAAAACGGAAGATGAAATGGATGGTCCGGTTACTTGCTTTAAACTCCTTGGTCACAGTGCTACGGCAGTGCCTCAAGCACACAGCAGTGACAACTAAATGGCACTGCTGGTACCACCACCTCCAAGCACAGCAGTGACAACTACCACACTTCTAGAGCACAGCAATACCTACTAGGTGGCAGTGCCCACAACCCCACACTCCTCGAGCATACAGAAGTGCCTTCTAGGTGGCACTGCCGCTACCACACTCTTAGAGCAACCAGTCCTAAATTCGTCTGTTCAGTCAAGAAAAAACGAAGATGTCATTAAAATACGCAAGGCTGACTTGTCGTATAATCAACGTCTCATTCTTAGTTGTTCCAATCGTTCTGGTCACTCATCAAACATAAAAAAAATCTATTCTTCTTTACAACATTACAAAATAATGAATGTCTAGGGAACACACGTACAAATACACATTCCTTACACAGCCTAGTCCAGAAATTTACTGTGAACCTTAGATAAGAAATCTACATAATGTTTATGAGAGGAGGATGGGTCGTGGAAACAATGTTCTTTATTATTTTATTATTTCATTTATTGATGAATTTCCTGGATCTACTCGTCATTCCCTGGAAGTTTGGAGCGAACACATTTCCTAGGGTAAGGAAATGAGAAAGTCCATTACAACAAGAACGAGGGAAAGCGGGAGTGGGTGGTTAGAGGGGTGAAGGGTATGGGGGTCTGAGGCGGGACATGGAGAGAGGGAGATGGATGGGATAGAGGGGAAGTGACTGCCACATAGATATCCCACTAAAAATCACGAGATCGTTTATGTATTCTTTCCAGTTACAACAATCACAGCAAATATTATGATGATGATGATGCTGATGCTGCTGCTGTTGCTTGTACTACTACCACCACCACCACCACTAACACTACAATTACCATTCCAACAGCCATTTCAGTGTGCTGCTGCTGTTGTTGCTACACTATTACTATCGCTACTGTTCCAACCTGCTGCATATGTCACTACAGAAATTTCCACCACTATCAATACTCTTCTGCTACGACTAACAATATTACTTTCACTTATTTTTTTAGACTAATATGTCTGCTGCCTCACTAATGCCATTACTATAATATTTTTGCACTACCAATATTACTACAGCTATTACTAATAGCTGTGTGAGCTGGTCGATGGACGCAAACCGGTCCACGTCTGGGGACAATAAGAGGGACCACCTCAGGGTGTGGTACTAGGGATGGAGACCAAAGCTTCGCCTCTCTTACTAGACTAATTTTTGACCACTTGCCACTTAACATTCAAAGAAAATAAGGAAATTATCATGGGGAAAATGATAAACCGAATATATAAAGGAAATTTAATTATTAGATTAATGGGAGAACGGGGAATCTGCCACTAAAATAATGGTTACCAGGAGAGTAATATAATTGTAATGGGTTCTAGAGCAATGATCAGTAACCAACTGAAAACAAGAGATTCACCAACCGCTAGTGCAACGTAGGCTTATAATAGGCAGTCCACTGCTGTTCTAAGCCTGAGTTCTTCAGGACTGGCTCCAGAATTGGCTTTAATTTTACAAGTAGGTCTCAAGACCCGCCACTCCTCGCGCAATCCTCAGCACTCTTCTTCCCTCCATGGGGATCAGACACCATCTGTGGCTATAACCAGCTACATTCTCTTCCCCTTATAATGAAGGAAGAAAGAACTTGCATTACCCCTTCTTCATGTACGGATATGGTCGGTGAAAGCACATCTAACATCACATTCTCTTTCCTTAAAAAGAAAAGTCTTAGAAGAGCTTACGATTTTCCTAAACTCCTGTTACCTTTTCCTAACTTTTCACTCTGCAAATACTTTCATATCCAGAGGTGTAGCGTCACCATCCTCAGACCCTATCTACCTTCCATGGAGGCCAATATGTAGTATGTGGCTGTAGCCAGCTAAAGTCCACACTCACATTCTGAAGGAACAAGATACTCCTGCAATTGGACAGGTGGAAGGAATGGAAAAACACGCCTAGCATCAAAGATTCACAGATGCAGACTGATCTACGCTGAGCACATTAGTAGAAAGCAGCTGATACTCAGTGCAAGTACCTTGTACTGAGTATCAGCAGGGACCTGCTCATGGTTTCGGACCTGTCACTGGAGGCAGATAGGACCTTACTGAGAACATCGCTATGGACAAACTTGGATCAGTCGACCGGTCCATGTAGGCCGACGGGTCCACACGGAGGATATTGTGGACCAGTTCAAAGTTGTGAACCAGTCCATGGAGGCACCGGTCCACAGCGAGCAGCCAGCTGACGGATGTAAAGTGGTCCATAGAGATACACCGGTCCACAGTGGGCAGTCACCTCGGGGCTGTAGAGAGGTTCAGAGAGGTGTACCGGTCCACAGTGAGCACTTCAGCAAGCATCCAGCAGAGCGGTCCATGGAGGCCTAGCGGTCCACAACATCAGTAGGGCGCAGCTTAGGGTGGCCGGGCTGGTCTATGTTGCTAATTGCTTCCATCATAGTATTTGAATAACTTATGAGCAGCCATTATAAGAGTTAACAAGTGGGTTTCCATTATGGTGTTTTGTGTTAGTGTCTGTGTGTGTACTCACCTAGTTGTGGTTGCAGGGTCGATTCACAGCTCCTGGCCTCGCTTCTTTACTCGTCGCTACTAGGTCACTCTTCCTGTTCCATGAGCTTTATCATACCTCTTCTTAAAGCTATGTATAGATCCCGCCTCCACTACATCATTTCCCAAACTATTCCACTTCCTGACATCTGTCACTGAAGAAATACTAACTAACATTCCTCTGATTCAGTCTCTTTAACTTCCAATTGTGTCCCCTTGTTGCTGTGTCCCATCTCCGGAACATCTTGCCTTTGTCCACCTTGTCAATTCCTCTCAGTATTTTATATGTCATTATCGTATCCCCCCTGTCTCTCCTGTCCTCCAGTGTCGTCAGGTCGATTTCCCATAACCTCTCCTCGTAGGACATGCCCCTTAGCTCTGCGACCAGTCTTGTTGTAAACCTTTGCACTTTCTGTAATTTCCTTACATGCTTGGCTAGGTGTAGGTTTCAAACTGGGGTTGCATACTCCAATATAGACCTGACATACACGATGTACAGGGTCCTGAGCGATACTTTATTGTGATGTCGGAATGCTAGTCTTAGGTTTGCTAGGTTCCGGTATGCTGCAGAGCTATTTGGTTGATGTGTGCCTCAGGAGATGTGCCTGGTGTTATACTCACCCAAGATCATTTTCCTTGAGTGAGGTTTGTAGTCTCTGGCCCCCAAGACTGTACTCCGTCTGCGGTCTTCTTTGCCCTTCCCCAATTTTCATGACTTTGCGTATGATAGGGCTGAGCTCCAGAAGCCAGTTTCTGGACCAGGCCTGCAGCTTGTCCAGATCCCTTTGTAGTTCTGCCTGGTCCTTGTCCGACTGAATTCTTCTCATCAACCTCACAGCACTGGTCCTAAGACTGACACCTGTGGAACCCCGCTCGTCACAGGCGCCCACTCTGACACCTCGTCACGTACCATGACTCGCTGATGTCTTCCTGACAGGTATTCCCTGATCCACTGCAGAGCTTTCCTTGTTATACCCGCCTGGTCCTCCAGCTTATGCACTAATCTCTTGTGTGGAACTGTGTCAAACGTCTTCTTACAGTCCAAGAAGAAGCAATCTATCCACCTCCTATCTCTATTGTCATACTGCTGTCACCCTGTCATAGAACTCCAGTAGGTTTGTGACACAGGATTCCCCATCCCTGAAACCGTGCTGGTTGTCGTTGACAAGCTCATTCCTTCCTAGGTGCTCAACCACACTTCTCCTGATAATCTTTTCCATGACTTTGCATACTATACATGTCAGTAAAACTGGTCTGCAGTTTAATGCATCGTATCTGTCTCCTTTTTTAAAAACCTGGACTATATTTGCTGTCTTCCATACCTCAGTCGCCCTGTTTCGATAGATGTGTTGAAGATTGTTGTTAGAGGCACACATAGTGCCTCTGCTCCCTCTCTCAGGACTCACGGGGAGATGTCCGGCCCCATCGCCTTTGAGGTATCTAGCTCGCTTAGCAGCTTCTTCACTTCTTCCTCGGTTGTACGTATTGTGTCCAACACTTGGTGTACCCCACCTCTCCGTCTTTCCGGAGTCTCCTCTGTGAACACTTCTTTGAATCTCATGTTGAGCCCTCGCATACTTCTCGGTCGTTTCTTGTGATCTTCCCTCCTTCCTTTCTCAGCCTGATTACCTGGTCTTTGACTGTTGTTTTCCTCCTGATGTGGCTGTACAACAGTTTCGGGTCAGATTTGGCTTTCGAGGCTCTGTCACTGTCGTTGGGTCTCCTTTCTGTGCATATTCATTTCTGGTTCTACGACTGCTCTCCTTATTCTCCAGGGTCCTTTGCCTTCTATACTTCTTCCATTCTTTAGCACACTTAGTTTTGGTCTCACTACACCTTTGAGTGAATCAAGGGCTTATCCTGACCTTCTCGTTATTTCTGTTACCCTTGGGTACAAACCTCTCCTCAACTTCCTTGTATATTGGTGTGTGTGTGTGTGTGTGTGTGTGTGTGTGTTTGTGTGTTCGCGCGCGCGCTCGGAGTGTGAAGTGGCTTGAGTTTGGTTCTAAGTGAACTAGGATAAGCAGGTAGAGTGGATTTCAGCGAACTTGGACCAAGTGGGTTTGCCGAGGTCGGTTCAATGGGATAAGGGACTTGGATGGCTGGGATAAGGGGCTGAGATGGCTGTGATAAGGGACTGAGATAGCTGGGATAAAGGACTGGGATGGCTGGGATAAGGGACTGGGATGGTTGGGATAAGGGACTGGGATGGCTGGGATAATGGACTGGGATGGTTGGGATAAGGGACTGGGATGGCTGGGATAAGGGACTGGGATGGCTGGGATAAGGGACTGGGATGGCTGGGATAAGGGACTGGGATGGCTGGGATAAGGGACTGGGATGGCTGGGATAAGGGACTGGGATGGCTGGGATAAGGGACTGGGATGGCTGGGATAAGGGACTGGGATGGCTGGGATAAGGGACTGGGATGGCTGGGATAAGGGACTGGGATGGCTGGGATGGACTGAGGCGGACTAGAGGGCTCTCAATAGTACATTATAATTTACATATATATGATAAACCTGGAGAAGCCTGGAAACACATATGCTTTTGTGATTACCTTAATTTACGAGAATCGAGCTCCGGCTCTTGGGCCCTCTTTGCTTTCATGATGTATATCGTATCTGTGTTTAAAGCTGTGTAATATTTTGGCATCCAGTATGTCCTTCAGTGTATTCCACGTCTTGACTACACTGACGTTGGGCGTTTCCTTAAATTAAAAATTAAATTAATCCATGTTAAGCGCTAAACCCAAGCGAGTCATTCAGCGCAAGACGTGTTGGAGGCTCGATCCTCCGTCTGGTGAGCGCCAGACAGACGCGCTTCCTATTTGTACTCGCCTAGATGTTCTGGGCGTTTCCTGACGTACTTGTGATTCATTCTAGCGTTCAGTTTTTCCCTCTGCTCCTTCCCTAGGACTCCATCCTAGTTCTTACCATAAATATTGTCCCTATCCACCCTATCTAAGCCACCTAGAGTATTTTCTGTCCTGCAATCAAATCTCACGTTCTTGGTTCTTTTGTTTGGAAATTTAGTTCGTATAGTCTTTCCAATTTGTTTCTCGGTTCTCTTAATCCGGTAGCAAATCTTTGTACTTTTCAAGTTTTTGCATTCTTTAGTTTGTGCTTCCCACATATACATAGCACTCCAAATGATTCCTTGTTCAGGTTACTAAAAGCCGTTATTACATTTGCCAGCCTGACACACGCCACTGATGTTTTGTGCACTTCTGGAGACAGGTTAGACGTAATGTTTACGCCCAACTCTTTACATTTATTTTGGATGAACCTTAGCAACTATTTTTTTGTTTACCATTCTTGCAGCCTATTCAGATTTTCATGTAGATTCTTGTAGTCTCATATATTAGTATCCGCATTAGTTCCGCTACGTCTGCAATCATTGAAATGTGATTAAATCAGTCCTGGTATACTATGTCAATCCCTCCTGTGTCAGCCCGTCCTGGTAGGCTGTGTCAGTCCCTCCTGGTAGGCTGTATCAATCCCTCCTGGTAGGCTATATCAGTCTCTCCTGGGAGGCTGTATAAATCCCTAGTGGTAGGCTGTATAAATTCCTAGTTGCAGACTATACCAATCCCTCCTGGTATGCAGCATCAGAACGGATGCTTGTAGAACCTCGTCCATACTGATACCATTTCTTTTACCAAGATAACTGCACCTTCCACTCAGCTTATCCTCTTATCCCATTCTAGTGGCTTCCCTGGTACTCCAGCTTTTCTAGTTTGTGTCCGTGTCCTGTATAGTGGTATAGTGCCAGAGGCATTTTTACAGTCAAACAACACACAGTGTACTCACACTTACTCTGTCTTACCTTATTGCCGACAAGTACAAACACAGACGAAAGTTGCAGTACCATCCCCATTTCTGACATAGAGATGTAAGCCATAGCTCCGTGTCTTCATTTGCGGATAACACCCGGATCACCATGGCAGTGACCTCCATCGAAGACACTGCGAGACTCCAAGCGGACATCAACCAAATCTTCGAATGAATGGGCCACTCCAAACAATATGAAGTTCAACGAAGAGAAATTTCAACTACTCAGATATGGAAAACTTGAAGAAATTAAAAATGTGTCAGGGTATACCACAAATTCTAACCATACAATAGAGTGGAAAAGTAATGTTAAAGACTAGGGAGTGATAATGTCAGAGGATCTCGCCTTCAAAGACCACAACAATGTATCTACCTCATCTGTTAGGAAAATGATAGGATGGATAATGAGAACCTTCAAAACTAGGGACGCCAAGCCCATGATGATTCTCTTCAAATCGCTTGTGTTCTCTAGGCTGGAATACTGCTGTACACTAACGGCCCCCTTCAAGGCTGGCGACATTGCAGACCTGGAGAGTGTACAAAGAACTTTCACGGCACACGTAAGTGCGATAAGGCACCTAAACTACTGGGAACGGTTGAAGGTCCTTGATCTGTATTCCCTCGAACGCAGACGAGAGAGATACATGATAATGTACACTTGGAAGGTCCTGGAGGGATTGGTACCAAACCTGCACACGAAAATCACTCCATATGAAAAAAGACTCGGCAGGAGATGCAACATTCCCCCGATGAAAAGCAGGGGAGCCATGAGTACACTGAGAGACAACACAATAAGTGTCCGGGGCCCAAGACTGCTCAATTGCCTCCCAGCACACATAAGGGGGATTACCAATAGACCCCTGACTGTCTTCAAGAAGGCACTGGACAGGCACCTAAAGTCAGTACCTGACCAATCGGGTTGTGGTTCGTACGTCAGCTTGCATGCGGCCAGCAGTAACAGCCTGGTTGATCAGACCCTAATCCACCATGAGGCTTGGTCTGAGACCGGGTCGCGGGGGGCGTTGGCCCCTGAAACCCTCTCCAGGTAAACCAGTTTCTAGAGCGACAACGTTTCGCTCTGAGTCGTGACTTATCAACCTCTACACAGCGAAACGCTGCCTCAGCAAAAGCTTGTCTATAATTTGTCACTGGCATCGTAATTCCAGTGACTGACTCTCCATGCCTCTCAGAGTGCTCAGTTAGTCTCATTATTTTCTCCGCAGCTTCGCAGGAAAAGCTTATCAGGGTTACTGCTCCTTGTCTGTTTTCCTTCCGTAACAGTGAGACTACAGCCGTTGTGTTCCAGCTGCTTACTAGTTGAAGTATTAGTCTAGTGTGCAACAAATGGATATTTTTATTATGAAGACGTTTCGTCAACCAGTGGCCTTTTCAGGGCAACACAGGGACAAAAACAGAAGAATGAAGAGGTTGAAGATAAGGTAATCAGTCCCTCAGTCTAGGAACAGGGACTGATTACCTCATCTTCAACGTCTTCAACCTTTCTATTTTTGGCCTTGTAGTGATGAAGCCACAGGTTGGCGAAACGTCTACATCATATAGATACCCAGTTGTTGCACATGTTCTTGTTGCAACTTGTCGGTATTATATACCTTTGATGCTATTATGTTTAGTGGTCCTACTGCCTCTCTTGTTTTACTGCGTGTCCAGGCAAATGGTTGTTGCATAGAGCTGCTGTCCCTCTGGTCTATATACCCTTCTGTTTACAAACCGTCAGGTTCCACTGCTTTTGCTCTATTCTTTTAACTTTCCTAACGAGTATATTAAGTGTGACACCGTGTCAACACTACCAGTACATGTGTAAGTCCACTTCGTGCAGTTTTATAATGTTATGTACCCAGTAACGTGAGTGTGGAGTAGGCGCACTTTTTGTTTTTACTGCCTCGCAATTTCAAAATGCCACGAGAGCCAGGTAGGTGTGTGTGTACCATCATGTATGGTGCCACGAGAGCTAGGCAGGTGTATGTACCGTCATGTATGGTGCCACGAGAGCCAGGCAGGTGTATGTACCGTCATGTATGGTGCCACGAGAGCCAGGCAGGTGTATGTACCGTCGTGTATGGTGCCATGAGAGCCAGGCAGGTGTGTGTACCGTCGTGTGTGGTGCCACGAGAGCCATGCAGGTGTGTGTACCGTCATGTATGGTGCCACGAGAGCCAGGCAGGTGTGTGTACCGTCGTGTGTGGTGCCACGAGAGCCAGGCAGGTGTATGTACCGTCGTATATGGTGCCACGAGAGCCAGGCAGGTGTGTGTACCGTCGTGTGTGGTGCCACGAGAACCAGGCAGGTGTATGTACCTTCATGTGTGGTGCCACAAGAGCCATGCAGGTGCATGTACCGTCGTGTGTGGTGCCACGAGAGCCATGCCGGTGCATGTACCGTCGTGTGTGGTGCCACGAGAGCCAGGCAGGTGTGTGTACCGTCGTGTGTGGTGCCACGAGAGCCAGGCAGGTGTATGTACCGTCGTATATGGTGCCACGAGAGCCAGGCAGGTGTGTGTACCGTCGTGTGTGGTGCCATGAGAACCAGGCAGGTGTATGTACCTTCATGTGTGGTGCCACAAGAGCCATGCAGGTGTATGTACCGTCGTGTGTGGTGCCACGAGAGCCATGCCGGTGCATGTACCGTCGTGTGTGGTGCCACGAGAGCCAGGCAGGCGTATGTACCGTCGTGTGAGGTGCCGCGAGAACCAGGCAGCAGTACGTACCGTCGTGTGTAGTGCCACGAGAGCTAGGCAGGTGTATGTACCGTCGTGTGTGGTGCCACGAGAGCCATGCAAGTTTATGTACCGTCGTGTGTGGTGCCACGAAAACTTGGCAGGTGTGTGTACTATTATGTGTGGTGCCACAAAATTCACGGAAATGAATCCGCGGCATGCCAGGCCTAAAACTAGTAGGCCAGTACCCTAGCCACCACACCAGACGATTGCAGTTCCTAATAACCTTCTAATACTTTAATCCTTGTTGGATGGGCGAGGTAGTGTGAAACTCCACTCCTCAACTCTAATCAATTATGGCTGTCCATCCACACGCACGTTGCCACGGTGTCCACCTTAAAAGCCTTCAACAATATCATCTTCATCGCCTCTCTCTTCCACGGGAAAAATGATTATTTCATCCCCCACGGACATCTAATTTAAAATGTGATACCCGTTAATTTTAGCTTGGCTGATGTAGGTGAGTGTGCATATGAGGACGCACATGTGCGTTAGTGTGTGTGCGTGAGTGCGTGCGTGCGTGAGTGAGCGAACCAATACAACTAATGGACGTACGAGATGGCCTGCAACCCGAGCCTTAGCGAGCTTCCACAACTCTGCGCCATCTTCCCGCAATGTTTCACCTCCGAGGAAGGCCGGCGTACCGCCGCTCCCGCCTCCCTCGCCCACAACCCCTACTAAAACACCATTTAATCCTAAAGTTACAGTGTGTACTGGTGAGTACGAGAGTGGGTGTAGCCGCATCCAGCGAGAGGGAGAGAGGGCGGGGGAGTGGGGGTGAGCGAGGTGTGGCGGGTGTTGTGGGTAGTGGGTGATGGTGGGCCGTCCAGCCAGCCAGCCACTCACTCTCTTACCGTAAGTGCCTCCTGCGCCAATTTGCTGTAATCGGTGCCGGCCGCTGAGCAGGGTCCATCAGCAGCAGCAGCAGCAGCAGCGGCGGCGGCGGCACAGCAGTGTCGGCGGCACCAACAGCAGCGGCAGCAGCAGCACTAGAAGAGTCCATCAGCAGAGGGAATAATGGTGGGAGAGCGTGCAGTAGCAGAGGTTGATGGAATGCACTTGGTGGGTGGGTGGGATCCCGGTAGTAAGTTGCCCTCTAGTGGGATCCATCACAGCCTGGACCAGTGGCTGCCCCTCCCCCGCAACACACACCCTGGACCAGTGGCTGCCCCTCCCCCGCAACACACAGCCTGGACCAGTGACTGCCCCTCCCCCGCAACACACACCCTGGACCAGTGACTGCCCCTCCCCCGCAACACACACCCTGGACCAGTGGCTGCCCCTCCCCCGCAACACACACCCTGGACCAGTGGCTGCCCCTCCCCCGCAACACACACCCTGGACCAGTGGCTGCCCCTCCCCCGCAACACACACCCTGGACCAGTGACTGCCCCTCCCCCGCAACACACACCCTGGACCAGTGACTGCCCCTCCCCCGCAACACACACCCTGGACCAGTGACTGCCCCTCCCCCGCAACACACACCCTGGACCAGTGACTGCCCCTCCCCCGCAACACACACCCTGGACCAGTGACTGCCCCTCCCCCGAAACACACACCCTGGACCAGTGACTGCCCCTCCCCCGCAACACACACCCTGGACTAGTAACTGCCCCTCTCCTGCAACACACCCTGGACTAATGACTGCCCCTCCCCTGTAACACACACTGGACCAGTGGCTGCCCCTCCCCCACAACACACCTTGGACCAGCAGCCGCCCCTCCCCCGCAACACACACCCTGGACAAGTAACTGCCCCTCCCCCGCAACACCCCCTGGACCAGTGGCTACCCCTCCCCCGCAACACACCCTGGACTAGTGTCTGCCCCTCCCCTGCAACACACACTTGGACCAGTGGCTGCCGCTCCCCCGCAACACACCCTGGCCCAGCAACTCCCTGCTGCTCCTCACAATACACATCAAGGACCAGCAGCTCCCTGCTGCTCCTCGCAATACACATCAAGGACCAGCAGCTCCCTGCTGCTCCTCACAATACACATCAAGGACCAGCAGCTCCCTGCTGCTTCCCACAATACACATCAAGGACCAGCAGCTCCCTGCTGCTCCCCGCGATATAGACCTTCTATTAACCAGTCTGTTGGCCACCACAGTTTATGTTGTTGACGCCTGGAAGCCACATTTTTACCCTCATTACAACACGGGACGTAATTCAACATTATTGAGTAGGGAGAGGCAAGCATGTGGCTCGTCTTAATGGTGGGAGAATGATGAGGTGGAGTGTTATGGCAGGCTCTGGCCACCACTCACCACACCACTTGCATTCCACTCTTTCATCTTCATTTCCCGAGCTTTTATGTGGCTCCATTATCTCTTCCCTCTGTCGGAATACCCCCATCCAATCTCTGTCCCATTCACCGCCTCACAACTTCTTTTTTGGCTCTTTCTTTCCCCCCTTTTTCTCTAACCCTCTCTTTCTCTCATTCTAGCTCTGCTCACACACACACACACACACTTAAATTCCTGGCTCTCAATAAAGTCGAAGTTACATTTATTAACATCTCTATCTGGTTCCCCAACTCTTTCATTCATTGATTCTCTCATTCTCTCTCTCTCGCCATCTCTCTCTCTCTCTCGCCATCTCTCTCTCTCTCTCGCCATCTCTCCCTCTCGCCATCTCTCCCTCTCCCTCTTCCTCTTGACCCAACTCTCACTATTCCTCCATCTTACAGTTGACTTCCTCCACTTTTCCCCTCCACATCTCAGTTCTCCACTTTCTACTCGACTCTCCTCCCTCAGCGCTTCTTCCTGTATTTCTCTAATTGTATCCTCCCTTTGGCAGCTGAACTCTTCGCTTCCCCTCCCTCTACATCCCCTCATTTCTCGTCCTCTTCATTCCTTTATTTTTCCCCTTTTATTTACCCTCCTTTTACTCCCTGTAAATTTCTTCCTTTCCTTCTCTATACATCTTTTCCTTCTTTTTACATCTTTTCCTTCTTTTTACATCCTCTTTACATTATTTTCGCTTCTTCCCTCCTCTCTACTTTCCTGTCTCTCACTTATTATTGTCTTTCTGCATCGTTCCTAATTCCCTATCTCTCACTGCATCCTCTATAATTTCATATCTCTCACTTTTTTCCTTATCTTTATAGCCTCCATATTTTCCTATTTCTCACTCCTCTCTTTCTCTACATCTCAACTTTCGTACCTCTCGCTCCTTTTCATTTCTCCACAGTCTCTCTCAGTACCTACAAGTTCTTCGTGAAGCTGTTAGTTAGGTTTGCTGAGTCAGCCTAAATTGTTTTATATGCCAGACAACTTGATAAGTTGTAGTGGCTAGTAAGGTATAGTGAGGGACGACAGTAGCGAGATGATGCCTAGTACAGTCGCTACTTCTCTGCTCACTAACACCACACTGAGGTCAAACCAAACCCACGAGGGCTGTCATATTCATTCAGTAGACGGAACATTCTGAACCCAACATATTCCTGATGTCTGTTCAGCAACTGCGTCAGGAGGATCAGTTGACAACGAGGTAATCAAGTCAGCAATTGCAATACTAGTAGAAGTAGAGAGGTGTGATAGTCATAGTAGAACCAGAAGCAGAACCATTGGTTCACATGGCTCTGTGACTGGTAGTGGTGTAACACAAGTGGTTTACGATAGTATCAATACTATTTTAGTAGATATAGTTGTAGCCCACACGTCCCATCCAGTTTCGTCTCTCCTGTAAATTCCATTCTATTTTTTCCAGTATGGTATGGCAAATTTCTCTCCACCCTCCATTTCAATTCTTGCCTCAAACGCCTAGATAATTCCCGATAGTCCTCAATCATTATTCTCATTATGTATACTTGTGTACTCTTGGCTCAGGTAGAGTTGTTTGTGACTGTGTGGGCGAAACGCAGTCAATAAAGTATCTCATCATATTGATTTGGTATCTATCTTTTCACCTTAATCTAAAAGTAGACAGTTCTCCTCAGCAGACAGCCTCAATGTGGACTTCCAAAGTCCCCTACTGTTTTGTTTTTTCCCATGTACTCCCACGCACCCTCCGACCTTCCCTGACTCTCTCTCTCTCTCTCTCTCTCTCTCTCTCTCTCTCTCTCTCTCTCTCTCTCTCTCTCTCACACACACACACACACACACACACACACATATCTTCCCAAGCCCTCACATACACTATAGCCCTAATCTACATCTTCCTCTGACCATTACACACCCCTTAATCCCACCTCCCTAACAGATCTCATACCCCCAGTCCCCTTCCCTAAATATCACAGATCCCAAACCACCGACCCACAACCCTGACCATTACAGATCCCATACTCCTTACCCTCAACCCTAACCATCACAGATTCCATATTCCCTATCCACAACCCTGACCATCACAGATCCCATACTCCCACCCCCCAACCCTGACTTTCACAGATCCCATACTCCCTACCCATAACCCTGACCATCACAGATTCCATACTCCCTACCCACATCCGGCCGTCACAGATCCCATACCCCCTACCCACAACCCTGGCAGTCACAGACCATACTCCCTACCCACAACCGGCTGTCACAGATCCCATACTCCCCACCCCCAACCCTGGCCGTCACAGATTCCATATTCCCTACCCCAACCCTGCTCGCCAGATTCCATACTCCCCACCCCCAACCCTGGCCGTCACAGATCCCATCAAGCGAGAAGAAAGTACTAACTCGGGCATGAAAACAAAGCACCCCAGAAAGCAATGGACGATCCAAAAATGAGGAATGTGAGAAGATGGAAGATTAGTGGAACAGAAGGATGAGAGGTGGAATAGATGAAAGAGTGTAATAGAAGGAAGAGGTATGGAATGGATTAAAAAAGATAAGGAATAGATGGAACAGGGGTGGATCAGATGGTAAAGGTAAGGAATACAAGATGGAAGAGGGGAGAGATAAGAGAGACAATGAATACTGTCTTAGGCAAGCAGACCAGCGAGACCATGAATACTGTCTTAGGCAAGCAGACCAGAGAGACCAGTAGACCAGTAGACCACTAGCAAAATAATGAGATCAGCAAGAAAATAACAGACCCACAAAACCAAGATACCAGCAGATCAACGAGACCAGCAGATCAACAAGACCAGGATACACACACACCATGGTAGAGGCAGGTTCCATACATAGTTTTAAAAGCAAGTAAGATAGGGCCCAGGAGGAAAGGAGTGAGTGAATTTAGCAAGGGCAAATTGAGATGCTGAGCCTGGATCTAGGAATCAACCCCTGCAACCACGAATAGGTGAACACACACACACACACACACACACACACACACACACACACACACACAAGTACAGAGATGCGTTTGTTAATTTTATTTCAAATGCTGCATCCAGCTGGTTGGAGCACACCCTAGATACTAGACATTACACCACTGTAATGCAACAATGACGCTGGGAAAGAAAACTAACTGCTCTGGGGTCCTAAATTCACTGGTGAATCTTTTGCCCAACTCCTTCAGGAACTTGGATGCGCCTTCTTTCCATGAGTCTGTGAGAGCGAATATGTAATGTATGTTGAGCAATTCACTTTATTTTATAGAATGTTTGGACTCCGTGAAGCTGACAGCTGCATCTCCTTCATCCCTGCTTTACTGGAGAGAAAGAATTGTCAGCTAGTGTGGATGTGCATGGAGAGAAAGAAGTGTCAGCTAGTGTGGATGTGCATGGAGAGAAAGAAGTGTCAGCTAGTGTGGATGTGCATGGAGAGAAAGAAGTGTCAGCTAGTGTGGATGTGCATGGAGAGAAAGAATTGTCAACTAGTGTGGATGTGCATGGAGAGAAAGAAGTGTCAGCTAGTGTGGATGTGCATGGAGAGAAAGAATTGTCAGCTAGTGTGGATGTGCATGGAGAGAAAGAAGTGTCAGCTAGTGTGGATGTGCATGGAAAGAAAGAAGTGTCAGCTATTGTGGATGTGCATGTGTTAATATCTGTCCATGGTTGCAAGAAGATTCTATCTAGATGCTCTTGGTTGCCATTGAATCAGCATAATTGGGGCGGCTCCTTTATTGTTGGGCATGCTTGATCATGTTAAGCTCTACGTACGTTGTAATCTTTACCTCAGATCTACAACAAACATGACCACAATATCTGAACTGGTGTGCCGGTGCACTGCCACAGATGTAGCTACAGTATGTTCCATGAAGATAGGAATGGGAAAACGAAGAGCAACATCAACACGAGTAGTTTGAGGCTCGAGGCTTTTTCCTAAAGGAATTAAGCCAAAGGAGAGTACCCGTCATGAAGAGCTCTCACTGTCAGGAGATGAACTTAGTCCTTCACAGACATACCTGAAGCACTGTTTAAGCTATATGCTCCACCATTACGACTGTTAGCAGTTACTAGGGAAAACTAATCTGGCTGAGGAGCCTGGTAGGGTATCGCATGTCTGGCTCCATTAATAAAATCTGGGTAATGAACCCCACATTTTTACTGACTGCGGTGTTCGGGGGAGGATCGCTGCTACAAGTTTGCTGGATGCCAACTTACGAACTTATTAAAGAACCTCGAACCTCGAACCTCGAACACAGACAGGAATGCAGGTGGTGCTATCTGTGATGCCATGCGGACACCTGTGCTCTCTACTCTGAATACAAGTGTTGCTTGATCCTACCACTCATATTCTAGAGTAAAATTAAGTACTTTTTTGAATATCAACTTAACGAGACTTTCATAATGTCATATAAGGGTGAACATCTTAGCAAATACTTTAGTCTGAGCAGGCTCAAGCTCTTTGTGAAAAGGCACAAGATTTCATGGGCATCTAGGCTGCTTATTTGTTGTTCCTCATCTTCCAATCATCCAGTTTGTCCTCTAGAATTATGTGAGAGGTATTAGTCTCGAGAGGTGCTTCAAGCAGGAACCTATCGCGGGGGTAATGATTGATTTGCCTGGAAAGTTTGTATCTCATTGCCCCAGTTGCTTGCTGATTGGCCAAGATAATTTTGCATTTGGAAGATCTAAGGACAAGCCTCACTGCCTATCTCATTGTCGTCACATGATCAAGATCTACTAACAGGGACTCCTTTGTATCTGTCAGTGTGCCATCATCTAGGAACCAGATCGTCAGTTCACAGGTCACTCTGATTTCTACAATGGCATTATAAAAGAGAAGTGGAACGAGACGAGATCCTTGCTGAACGCTCTCCAACGCAACGCTCCTCGGTGTATCCTAAGACGAAAGAGAAGAGACAAGGGAAACATGCTCGAATGACTCTTAATACTGCTTTTTTCAGTAAATAAAAAACATTTTTAAAGTTTAATATTAAGACTGAATTATCTTCAGAAAGGTTAATGCTATACACTCTTCTTACACGATCCATTGCTGTGCTGCCTTGAGGGACCCCAAAACCAAGCTGGTTTAGTTGAAGCATCACAGCCGCCTTCGTGTGAATGTTTTTGACATCCGCCTTAGCAACGAGGCGACGAAGCAGGTTGTCCATGGCAGTGAGTCTAAGTCCTTCGTCTTCCTTTCTTATTTAAGGTACAAAGGGATGCACCAAAGATCGGTTTAGTTTCGTCTGGGAATTGTGGACGAACCTTGTGATCTCTAATAGGAGGATCTTTTCCCGAGAACCGGATAAATGTTGTGGTTTTACTCCAGTATAGCCCCAGCAGAGCCAGACAGGAATGACACAACACTGCAAAAACATTTGTTCTGCATTAAAGAAAGCGGTGTTAGAAATGCTGGCACCCCTGGTCACTCTGGCAGAGTGTTTTTATCAGTATTTGAGCAGTATCGGCATCTCTGGGGGAGATTTTATCTTCGTTGGCAATTAGTCTGTGTCACTTTCATCATTTTTTGGATTTTCACACTATTGGTGGAGATACATTAGCTCTCACTCTCCCGTGACGCACTTCTTGCTAGAATAGCAAGTCAAACTTTGTCAAACAGCAAGTTGTGCCATGCACTGGAGGTGCATGGAGTGGGCGGGTGGAGCATTTAGTGTAGTGGAGCATCCGTGTACTTCCGGAAATCTCTGAGCTTCCCAGCTGCGTGTGAACGGGCTGCTCTAAGAGAGTGTGGGAGAGTCCTGGTATATGTTGCTTTGATTGCATTTATATTATCTAATTAGGTGGACCATATTACGTTGCTCTTAGCTGCTTAAAGTGACTACATTACTTTCCACGGAAAGGCATCTTGAACCAACGCAGCTACCATGTTTGCGGAGAAAACCATTAATGCTAGAGCGACAAACCAGTAAACAAGGTTGACACTTTCCTCTCCTAATATTAACAGCTGTCTGATTCCCTTGGCAACCAGCTTCCTCCTGATTAGCATCCATCCAATTAGCTAGGGTGCGTAGATAAGGATCGACATGGTAGGTGAAGCAAGGGTGTGGAAGGGGTTCAACATAGTGGATGCTGCTTGGGTATGTGACGGCTGAAATGGTTTGGCAGATACTACGTCTGACCGTGGCCTGGAGCAGGAAGTGCTGTGTACTCACCTAATTGTGGTTGCAGGGGTCGATACACAGCTCCTGGCCCCGCCTCTTCACTGATCGCTAATAGGTCCTCTCTCTCTCTGCTTCCAGAGCTGTGTCATACATCGTCTTAAAGCTATGTATGGTTCCTGCCTCCACTACATCACTTGTTAGGCTATTCCACTTCCTGACGACTCTATGACTGAAGAAATACTTCCTAACATCCTTATGACTCGTCTGAGTCTTCAGCTTCCAATTGTGACCCCTTGTTTCTTTGTCCCCTCTCTGGAACAACCTGTCTCTGTCTACCTTATCTATTCTACGCAGTATTTTGTATGTCGTTATCATGTCTCCCCTGACCTGCCTATCCTCCAATGTCGTCAGTCCGATTTCCCTCAACCTTTCTTCGTAGGACATACCCCTGAGCTCCGGAACTAGCCTTGTTGCAAACCTTTGCACTTTATCTAATTTCTTGACGTGTTTGCCCATGTGTGGGTTCCAAACTGGAGCTGCATACTCCAGTATGGGCCTGATGTACACAGTGTACAGTGTCTTGAACGATTCCTTACTAAGGTATCGGAACGCTATTCTCAGGTTTGGCAGGCGCCCGTATGCTGCAGCAGTTATTTGGTTGTGTGCCTCCGGAGACATGCTCGGTGTTATGGTCACCCCAAGATCTTTCTCCTTGAGCGAGGTTTGCAGTCCTTGGCCACCTAGTCTATACTCTGTCTGCGGTCTTCTTTGCCCTTATCCGATCTTCATGACTTTGCACTTGGCAGGGTTGAATTCAAGTAGCCAGTTGCTGGACCAGGTGTCCAGCCTGTCCAGGTCTCTTTGTAGTCCTGCCTGGTCTTCATCTGATTTAATTCTCCTCATTAACTTTACATCATCTGCGAACAGGGACACCTCTGAGTCTATCCCTTCCATCATGTCATTCACATATACCAGAAATAGCACTGGTCCTAGGACCGACCCCTCTCGTCACAGGTGCCCACTGTGATACCTCATCCCGTACCATGACTCGTTGTTGCCTCCCTGTCAGGTATTCTCTGATCCATTGCAGTGCCCTTCCTGTTATACGAGCCTGATCCTCTAGTTTCTAAACTAGTCTCTTGTGGGGAACTGTGTTGAAGGCCTTCTTGCAGTCCAAGAAAATGCAATCAACCCACCCCTCTCTCTCGTGTTGCACTTCTGTAACTTTGTCATAGAACTCCAGAAGGTTTGTGACACAGGATTTGCCTTCCATGAATCCGTGCTGGTTATCGTTTATAATCTTGTTCCGTTCCAGGCGCTCCACCACTCTCCGCCTGATAATCTTCTCCATGACTTTGCATACTATACAGGTCAGTGACACTGGTCTGTAATTTAGTGCCTCTTTTCTGTCTCCTTTTTTAAAAATGGGAACTACATTTGCAGTCTTCCATACCTCAGGTAGTTGCCCAGTTTCAAGGGATGTGTTGAAGATTGTGGTTAATGGCACACACAGTACATCTGCTCCCTCCCTGAGGACCCACGGGGAGATGTGCGGTCCCATTACCTTTGATGTATCAAGGTCACTTAGCTTCTTCACCTCCTCCTCAGTTGTGTGCATATCGTCCAGCACCTGTTGGTCTATTCCCTGTTGGTGTCTCCGTCTGTCCTGTCTTCCCAGAGTCCTTCCTGTCTCCACTGTGAATACTTCCTTAAATCTCCTGTTGAGCTCCTCGCATACCTCTTGATCGTTTCTTGTGAGTTCCCCACCTTCTTTCCTCAGCCTGATCACCTGGTCTTTGACTGTCGTCTTTCTCCTAATGTGTCTAAACAGCAGTTTCGGGTCAGACTTGGCTTTCGATGCTATGTCATTTTCGTACTGTCGCTGGGCCTCCCCCCTTATCTGTGCATATTCGTTTCTGGCTCTTCGACTGATCTCCATGTTTTCCTAGGTCCTTTGCCTTCTATACTTCTTCCATTCTGTAATGCACTTAGTTTTTGCCTCCCTGCACCTTTGGGTAAACCAAGGACTCGCTTTGATCTTCCCATTGTTTCTGTTGTCCTTGGGAACAAACCTTTCCTCTGCCTCCTTGCATTTTGTTGTTACATACTCCATCATTTCATTTGCTGTCTTTCCTACCATTTCTCTGTCCCACTGCACCTCCCGCAGGAAGTTCCTCATACCTGTGTAGTCCCCCCATTTATAGTTTGGCTTGTGTGTGTGTGTGTGTGTGTGTGTGTGTGTGTGTGTGTGTGTGTGTGCGTGCGTGCGTGCGTGCGACCCCACACATTCACCATTATCGTAAAATCAAATATGAAAACACCCTCCAGAAGGAAGAAAATAATTGTAAAAGGTGTTCAGAATCGCTAGAGAACCTTCATCAGGCCACAATGAAAAAACAAAAACAAAATGCGCGAGTCTCAGCTGCATCTGGCACATTAACAGAACTGCGGCTTGGCCAGGATTCGATCCTGCATTCCCATGCCCAGCCCTGTGTGAACTGAACAAAGTACGCATCGCTCTCCACTGGACCACCATCCTTAAACCCCAGGCGCCCAGCAGTACTGAGCGTGTTATCCTGGTGCAAGGACGTTCGTGGTCATGGAACCTCAGAGACTAATTTCACCCTCATCCTCTTTGGTGTATCAGCCTTCACGAGCAGTCTATATATCAATGAAATCACGGAACAGGTGATTTCGAATCATTAACAGAACACTGTATATATATATATATATATATATATATATATATATATATATATATATATATATATATATATATATATATATATATATATATATATATATATATACATATATAATATATATATATATATATTTATTTATTTATTTATTTTTTATTAACACACTGGCCGATTCCCACCAAGGCAGGGTGGCCCGAAAAAGAAAAACTTTCACCATCATTCACTCCATCACTGTCTTGCCAGAAGGGTGCTTTACACTACAGTTTTTAAACTGCAACATTAACACCTCTCCTTCAGAGTGCAGGCACTGTACTTCCCATCTCCAGGACTCAAGTCCGGCCTGCCGGTTTCCCTGAATCCCTTCATAAATGTTACTTTGCTCACACTCCAACAGCACGTCAAGTATTAAAAACCATTTGTCTTCATTCACTCCTATCAAACACGCTCAACGTCCAAGCCCCTCGCACACAAAACCTCCTTTACCCCCTCCCTCCAACCTTTCCTATATATATATATATATATATATATATATATATATATATATATATATATATATATATATGCAAAACAACCACTCTGAAAGAATAGAGAAATTCCAAGCGCTTTCGTGACTACTCACATTATCAAGGAACTATGAAAGTGAAGCATCCAAGGAAGCTATATAAGGGGTCGGCCAGCACCTCACTATCAGATCCCACAACGGTTAAACACGTGACGCGCGGCGAGCCAACTTGGACAGGTCCTTTGCGAAACTCACCCCCAAGCTATTTATTTGTCCAGTGTATTATTAAATTCTACCCAAATTCTATTAATTATAAATGGATCTAATTTATATAAACCAAAGGAAATATTCATATTATTGTCAAAACTGCTTTTTATGAAACAAGATTCAATTATATTCCTGTCGACCATGGACTTGCTTGATACTACTTTCTCAACTTTTTGAAAATCAATTGGATGGTTAAAATCTCTTACATGAATAAATAGAGCATTGGAATCTTGTCCAGTTCTAATGCTATATTTATGTTGTTTTAATCTTAGTTCGAGATTTTTACCAGTTTGACCGTAATAAACTTTATCGCAAATTTTACAAGGAATCTTATAGACACATCCATCAGCATTTTGGGGGGAATTCTTAATCAAAAGTTTTTTTACTGTATCAAGATTTTTGAATACAACTTTAATATTAAAAGTCTTAAGAAGAGAAGGCATATCAACCAAGTTTTCATGGTAAGGGAGAACCAACATATTTTTAGTTGAATAAGGCTGTTTTGCATATCTTATTGCATATATATATATATATATATATATATATATATATATATATATATATATATATATATATATATATATATTATATATATATATATATAATGCAAATATCGCAAACCAAGCAATACAGGATGCAAAACAACCAACATATTTAATAAATAAAATAAAGTGAAGCTCAAAATTTCAGAACTATATTAAATATTTAGAAACATTACGGAAAACAAAATTGCTATGTAAATTACCCAGCGATACAATAATACAAGAAAATACCAGTTAAAATAACAGCATGAAATATACAAAACTGATATGCAAATGCCTCAATAATACAAGCCAAACACATTTATTTATAAAGACACAATGTTTTATGTAAAAATTTCTAAAGTATACAATAAAGTTACCATAACTAATAATCAGAGCAAAAATAAGAGGCCTATGTATGGCCTACTGGAATATACCCATATGGTAAACTAAAGCAAATTATTTAACAGTAAATAGTGTTGATAAATGGTTCAGAAACCGACTGGTTGATAAATTAGACACATGTGCAACACTTGTGTAACTTTATTGTAGAAACGTTCCGCCACACAGTAGCTTCATCAGTCCAATACAAAGAAGTACACTGTATAGTGAAGATGAGAAGAAGTTTGAGTTAATCAGTTACACAGCCTGGAGTCGATGTAATCAGTCCATCAGTATTTATAAAAATACATCATATGCGTAAAGTGGCTTATATACTTGTAGGGAGGTGAGGTGAAGCAGTTGTAGGTGGTGTCACCTTGGACAAATCCACAGGTGGAAGTATGTCATGCCTATAGGCAAGCGAAAATAGTGTAGTTGACGTTATTGTTATAAAGTTTTGATCTCAAATTCTTTATCTGTGAAGACTCAAACAATCTAAGATCAAGAGACAGTTAAAGCACTTATTCAAGATTTTAAAGTCACAGATATTGAATGCTCTCGAATTTCAGAATGAGAAACTCGAGTGAGAGGAAGCTCAGATATTCTGATTTAGGATATTTTGTAAACAAGTCCCAGTACACCACAATATTTGAACACAGAGGTATAGCGATTGTTCTTAAATTTAATGTAAGAACCAACTGTTGAGGAGTTGGTAAAGACGAATCTACTTCTCTTAACAACATACTAACACTTGTAATTATTCTTACTCCCACATCCACTTGGTGCAAGTGGCACTGGCAAGGCCTCCCTCATTGATGTAAGTGGCACTGGAGAGGCCTTCCTCACTTGATGCAAGTGACATTGACGATGCCTTCTCACTTGGTGTAAGTGACACTGGCAAGGCCTCCCTTGATGCAAGTGGCAATGGTGAGGCCTTCCTCACTTGATGCAAGTGACATTGACGAGGCCTTCCTCACTTGGTGCAAGTGGCACCGGCGCGGCCTCCCTCACTTGGTGCAAGCGTCACTGGCGCGGCCTCCCAACTTGGTGCAAGCGAGCTGCTACGTTCATCCCTTCCCCCCCACACACACAGGTTCATTACATAGCTCCTACGATCAGGGCCGCGCAGAAGTTCATTAAATAGCTCCTACGTTCAGGGCATCGCAGAGGTTCATTAAGCAGCTGCTACGCTCAGGGCCACGCAGAAGTGAGCGCACTTTAGTCAACAGAGCAGTGCGTTATAAAAACATTGGAGGGAGAAGGGCGGAGGCGTATAAATCTTACATGGCGGGAGCGTACTGACCATCACATGGAAACACCACGTCACTATTTTTGTGGCCCAGATATTCGCTTCATATGCAAATCTCCGGGCGTGAAAAATATCTGGCGTCCATCCAATACCCCAGGCCGGCCTTTTCAATAAGCTGCGAGCATGAAGCGGTAATCCACGGTGGGGGCCCGCTGGACCGGCAGTCAGGCAGACTGCTGCTGCTGCCGCTGCTGCTGCTGCTGTCTTGCTGCTTCTGCTGGGCTAGGACGGTGTGGCTGACTACTGCTGTTGACTGCTGCTAGACTAGGTCTGCTGCTCCTGTGCTGTTCCTGGAGATGCTGATGGGGAAGTACTACTGGGATGGTGATTTCACTGTGGCTACTAATACTTGTGGTACTGAGATTCAGGTTCTTCTGAGCGAAAGCTGAGCTTTTAAGTGTTTCACACACGAGATGGTTACTATCTCCATCAGCACACACCATCGCCACCACCACCACGAGATGGTTACTATCTCCATCAGCACACACCATCGCCGCCGCCACCACCACCACAGAATAGTGAATGGAACGCGCTAGATGAAAAGATGGTGCTGACACTATACCGACGGCTCCAGCGGTAGATATGAGCGAGCCGTGGAGTCCAGGCATCACTGGCACTAGCTGGTAAAACTCGTGAGGTGGGCCCAAGAGCTACAAGAAACTAAGAACAGTGATGCACTGCAGTAATCCTACTTGCCTATGTTACAAGGCCCTCGTCACACCCAATGAGTCAAACTCATATTTGTTTAATCTGTTTTTTAAAGTTCCGAAATTATGTTTCAGTGACACTAAGAGCATAAGAATGGAGGAACACTGCAGCAGGCCTACTGGCCCAAACTAGTTTGTTTGGTAGTTTGTTCCAATCCCTGCAAACACAGCCACTTAATAATAACTACACAACTACATACATCAGTTAAGTGTCTAAATACAACAAATGGCTTCACAGACAAGATATCACTGACGAACATTCATTGCAAGGTGGAGAAACTAATGAGAGACAAGTAGGTTAGTATGACACAATATGACGTTTATGACGTTTTATTTAGAAGACGTTTCGTCTACCAGAGCTTTATCAATTCCCTGGACTTTATTAACATTTTTGATGGACGAAACGTTTTTCCCAATAAAATGCAATAAATTGCGTACTGTGTCCTATTAACATGCTTGTCGGGCATAATACCAATGATATACAGAAGTGGAACACCCTGAATGTTTGGGCAGATCTTTATAAAGATCTGTATACACAAAGCCCATGGGAGCCAATTACATGGACGACTCCCTGTCCAAAAGACGGACTAGTAAGGAAGGTATTGACTTGCACAGGTTTCCAGCTGGATGCATTATAGGTGGCAGGATTCCACCCGAATTCCCTGCAACGCCAGAGATGGGAGGGGGGACTTGAGGGGGGTACTTGGGGGGGGGAGCCAAAACCATGGTATCAGAGGCCGTGAGTCAGGCTCTTCGATCCTTCATGGTATGGGGTAAAAGTGAGAGTCTTGCGATCGCTATACGCCATAACTAAGGAAGGTGACATTTCCCCGCTACGTAACGCAACAACGCAGATTTCGGAATGTTCAAGTCCTTCCTGGAGCCTTACGAGTCCAACAAGAACCAACAGGAAAGTGTAATTTGACAGGAAATGAAGCAGGCTAGAGAAATAAGTAGTATTAGAAGTCAAAAACCACACCTAATATCTACACCCATCCCCCCCCCCGCCCACATACACTACTCCAGAACACACGTAAATAACGTGCCGATTTTAACGTTGCCTGGGATCACCAGGTTTTTTCTTGTTTGGTGTTTGTAACTTAACCTAAAATAATAGCTCATTCAGTCCTATATACAACAAGTATCCCGACACCTATACACGGAGATAAATGATATAAAATACCGATACGATGGAGAAAGACACACAAATGCAATATAGTGCAATCCTTTTTTGACGTTTCTGTCTGTGGAATGATAAAGTCGAGCGTGTGGGTGAAGCGGTGTCAATAAAGGGTCGCATTGTACTGCGTTTGCGTCTTATTTTTTTTACCAAAACCTGATGATGTGCAGCTGAGGAAACTTGTCCAGGACCAGCACACCACAGAGAGAGTAGTCACAATACGTTATACAAATGCTGGGGGAATCACAAAGAAAATTAACAGATTTAACGAACATAATATTTTTGAAGAAAAAGATTAACCAGATATAGCAGATATTTCAAAATCAAAATCCAGTGGAGCAATAACCAAGGCAATACTCGGTGGGGTGCTACACACTAAGTAAAATGCAGACTGTAGTGATAGACATACAAGCAGCAATTTGAAATATTACTTTAGACAACTATCACAGCCTGGCTGATCTAGCACTTCTGGCAAGTAACAGCCCAGTTTTCCCATAAAAACTTCTAGTTCTGAAGAAGTGGCACTAGTGATCAATAACCATCTAACATGTTATCAAAGACTATATACATGTAGCAGGAACACGTATAGGTGGAGGACCTAGGGTAACAGTGATAGCAATATACATTCTAACACCAAACAGGAGGAAATGTAAACAATGGAACAAGAACAATACTTGGGATACAACAATGTATCCTGGATAAAGCAAAACGAGTGAGTCGAGCCAAGACAAAGCTACTGATCATGAGAGACGTCAGCCACTGAGAAACAGCTCAGAAGAACTGGGAACCACCCACAAGTTAACAAACCTTAAGAGCACAACAGAGAAAAATTTCATGCGTCAACATATCAAAGTTACAATACAATGAGAAGAGATCAACCAGTCAGATTAAACCTTCTTGGCACCCTCGATAAATCTGATTCGCGAGAAATAAAATAAAAATTCTTCTTACAAATCGGTGGCTACAGTCCGGAGTTTGGAATGACTAACAGAACTGGGACAAGCAAAATCGAACGAAGGACACCCAAAAATCAACCTACAGAAAAGGAGACTAAGTAGGAATGACAGATTTCTTAGCCAGAATATAATGCACCACGAAAAAAAAACACATCAAGAACTCTGGCAATGAAAAATATAGAGAGGCTATAGTTTAAACCAGTCGGGTAGAAGCAGAAGAGAAAGTAGCCAAAGTAACCCCCCAAAAAAAATCAGAATATGGAAAAATATTCAAGCAAAAAGAATGACAGAGGATGGGAAACTAAACAGAAAAGTCAGAAATGAATATGAAAGGGCAAGAAATAAAGGAAAACAATTCGGAAATGGTATATCACTGAAGGCTAAAATAGAACCGAAACTACTTCGGGTATATAAGACAGAAAAAGAAAATAAATAACACTGAAGAATCCAAAGAAAAAAATCTCAGAAAATGAGGCTGCTAAAGCTAAAGAGAAAATATAGAGGAAAAGAGACAAGTGTCAGAAGGAACGGAAAAGAGGACACCTCAAATACTGAAAAACAACCAGACATCAAAAAGAAATCAATAAGACGTCTGAGAGATACAACAAAGGCTTGAGGCACAGAAAATGAAGCGTCGTGGATACTGAAAGATGCTGAGGAGTTGCGCGATCTAATAACCATAATCTATAACAAATGCTAAAGATGGGACAGCTGCCTGATAGCTGGAAAACAGCAATTGCTGTACCAATATGCAAAGCAGATAAGACACTAAATTACACGTCGCTATAAAACATGACTGGAAAATAAGAACTTCCTTAAAGAATATCAGCATGGATTTAGGGAAGATAAATCATGTAGATATACAATACAGACAAGATGAAGAATTAAACACATGTGTAACATCAAAGACTCGAGAAAGAGAGGGATGATTTGACTACATTTGTAGTCTGTGTGAAGGTCCTTGACAGTGGTTTATCAGAGTGACTGACTACAAGGGTTGGCATGAGGCCCCTAACTGTCACTACCTTTGATACCTTCGATATACATTTGAAGAGTTTCGAGAGTTTCTCTACTCTCTGAGCCCGGCCATGGGCCAGGCTCGTCTGGTGCTTGCCTGGCCAACCAGGCTGTTGCTGCTGGAGGCCCGCTGCCCCACATATCCATCACAGGCTGGATGATCTGGCACCTGGTGAATACAAAGGTGTACAGCAGAAAAACAGGTAAAAACACAAGTGCTGAATCAATTTCTATTGCTTATTTCTATTGCTTTTATTACTTTGCACCTGTCCGTCTACTTATCATAAAGACTAGTATAGAATGTTACGAGACAATGCACTTCAGAGAAACTTTATTTACGACGTTTTGCCCAAGCAGTTGGCCTTACCATACAACAAACAGATAACCTGGAAGGAGTGGCGGGTGTGAAAATATATATATATATATAATGTGTGTGTGTGTGTGTTTGTGTGTGTCGTGCCGAATATGTAAAACTGGTCAATTAGCAAGAACTCATTTAAAATTAAGTCCTTTCTAAAATTTTCTCTTTTACGTTTAAAGATATATTTTTTTTCATTAATGCTAATGCAAAAAATTTTAAATTTGCACCAAAAGAATCTTAGAAAACTTACCTAACCTTATTATAACAAGAACAATTTATTTTAGCCTAACCCAACTAAATATATTTTAGATTTGTTTACAGTAATTTAATACTAAACAAACACAGTGAAATATATTTTTTTCTTTAAGTTCAGAATAATTTTGGCGAAATTATTGCATACGCAAATTTTCGCTTGTCTTATATGGCAAGATGAGAGTTGCTATTTAAGCCAAGATCGCAAGTTCTGCCTATTCGGCACGACATATATATATATATATATATATATATATATATATATATATATATATATATATATATATATATATATATATGCAATAAGATCACAGTAAACAGGTGATTTCAGAATATGCAAAACAACCACTGCGAAAGAATAGAGAAATTCCAAGCGCTTTCGTGACTACTCACATTATCAAGGAACTATGAAAGTAAAGCATCCAAGGAAGGTATATAAGGGGTCTGGCCAAAAATGTAGATATACACCATTTCCTTGGAAAATTAAATAGCTTAGCCCATTCTATAAATTTTACTGTTGAATTTGAAGAAAATAACTCATTGCCTTTTCTAGATGTTTTAATTATTAAGTGTAATAATGAATTCAAATTTAAAATTTACAGAAAACCTACAAATAACTGTTCCTATGTCCACTATTATTCTTCACATCAAGACAGAGTTAAACTGCCTGTTTTCTCATCAATGTTTTTGAGAGCTTTATGAATTTGTAGTCCTGAGTTCATAGATGAGGAAATATCCAAAATTTATGAAATAGGTAATGATTTAATATACCCAAGAAATGTAATTGAAAATCTTTTAAAGTTGCTAGAAATACTTTTTACAATCCAAAAAGGGACAACCAGCCATATTCAACTAAAAATATGTTGGTTCTCCCTTACCATGAAAACTTGGTTGATATGCCTTCTCTTCTTAAGACTTTTAATATTAAAGTTGTATTTAAAAATCTTGATACAGTAAAAAGAACTTTTGATAAAGAATTCCCCCCAAAATGCTGATGGATGTGTCTATAAGATTCCTTGTAAAATTTGCGATAAAGTTTATTACGGTCAAACTGGTAAAAATCTCGAACTAAGATTAAAACAACATAAATATAGCATTAGAACTGGACAAGATTCCAATGCTCTATTTATTCATGTAAGAGATTTTAACCATCCAATTGATTTTCAAAAAGTTGAGAAAGTAGTATCAAGCAAGTCCATGGTCGACAGGAATATAATTGAATCTTGTTTCATAAAAAGCAGTTTTGACAATAATATGAATATTTCCTTTGGTTTATATAAATTAGATCCATTTATAATTAATAGAATTTGGGAAGAATTTAATAATACACTGGACAAATAATAATTTTTAAAATTTTCTTGGGTAGAATAGTTTGTTGGTGGGTTGTGCGAAGGACCTGTCCAGTTGGGCCGGTGCGCGTCAGGTGTTTAACTGTTGTGAGATCTGATAGTGAGGTGTTGGCCAGACCAATATATACCTTCCTTGGATGCTTAACTTTCATAGTTCCTTGATAATGTGAGTAGTCACGAAAGTGGTTGTTTTGCATATATATATATATATATATATATATATATATATATATATATATATATATATATATATATATATATATATTATATGCAAAACAACCACTGTGAAAGAGTAGTGAAATTCCAAGCGTTTTCGTGACTACTCATATTGTCAAGGAACTATGATTAGTTCCTTGACAATGTGAGTAGTCACGAAAGAGTTTGGAATTTCACTACTCTTTCACAATGGCTGTTTTGCATATTTTAAAATCACCTGTTTACTGTGATCTTATTGCATATATATATATATATATATATATATATATATATATATATATATATATATATATATATATATATATATATATATATATATATATATATAACAACACTGCACTAGCCAAGGACTCGAACCCATGCTGCTTTGGCTTGCCTCATGGTGGGCGAAAACACATGACGCCCTAATCCACTGGACCATGGGATCCTTCGTATAGTCCAGTGGATTAGGGCGTCATGTGTTTTCGACCACCATGAGGCAGGACAAAGCAGCATGGGTTCGAGTCCTTGGCTAGTGCAGTGTTGTTACTGATCAATAACACTCGTTCGTGGTTACAATAATATTTCTCTATTCTTTCAGAGTGGTTGTTTTGCATATTCTGAAATCACCTGTTTACTGTGATCTTATTGCATATATATATATATATATATATATATATATATATATATATATATATATATATATATATATATATATATATATATATATATGTCGTGCCGAATAGGCAGAACTTGCGATCTTGGCTTAAATAGCAACGCTCATCTTGCCATATAGGACAAGCGAAAACTTGTGTATGCAATAATTTCGCCAAAAATATTCTTAACCTAACGAAAAAAATATATTTCACTGTGATTGTTTAGTATTAAATTATTGTAAACAAATCTAAAATATATTTAGTTGGGTTAGGCTAAAATATATTTAGTTGGGTTAGGCTAAAATAAATTGATTTTGTTATAATAAGGTTAGGTAAGTTTTCTAAGATTCTTTTGGAGCAAAATTATAAATTTTTACATTAACATTAATGAAAAAAATATATCTTTAAACGTATAAGAGAAAATTTCAGAAAGGACTTAATTTTAAATGAGTTATTGCTAATTGACCAGTTTTACATATTCGGCACGACATATATATATATATAATCTTACCTAGACTGGTACACAACAAAAAACAATCGTCATAGATGTCTTTGCACTTCTCGCAATTTTTTTTTTTTTTTTTTTTTTTTTTGGGGGGGGGGGGGGGGTATACTGAGTATAGTTTGGCGAAAGGCAATGAACTTGAACTTTCGTTCCACAATAAATGCTCAGATCTCCTCGACTGTGGCAATGTTGGAGCGACTTCTTGCCCTTCTCGTCAGCGCCGACTCGGGGAATCTGTTTCTCCTGGTTTACCATTATCCCAGCCTACCTTCCTGGTTCTAGTCTCACTGCTCTCTCTCCGTTACCTTCTTACCTTGTTTTTCTACACACCAGCCTCAAGCATCTGCTTCTTCGCCTTATCCTTCATGGATCACACTGAATCTGGCAACTTGTTATTCCTATTCCCTCTTGCATCAAGCTGACACTCGTCTTTTCACTTGTGATACTCCCACACACCAGCTACAGACAGCAGTGTTTCCTTCTTCAATCCTCCTGCAACACTCCATACACCTGCCCTTGCTACTTTCCTCCTGCAACACTCCATACACCTGCCCTTTCTACTTTCCTGCTGCAACATCACGGATTTGCCCTTGCTACTTTCCTCCTACAACACTCCAAACACCTGCCTTTGCTACCTTCGTCTTGCAACACCCCCACGCACTCGCAACAACGCACAGCAGCACTCATACTCACTCCTTAATGCCCAAGTCAAATAAGCAAATCGAGTGTCTTGGGAGGCGAGAGGAAGAGATGAAGAGAGGGTGAAGGAAGATGCAGAGAGAAGCCTATAATCACTGGTTGTAGCTCTTAGTTTTTGCAATGTGTTCGTTAAGGAGCACGTAAGTTCCTCCGTCTTCTAAAAACATGTTCATTTTTCCATTATAATCTACCTTGTCTATAATTACCAGCACATTTGCTTTGTTTGTTTCATAAGGTGAAGTCCAGGATCTTTCCTTAATTCATGGTATAACTTCACAAATCTGAGACAATTGTGTTGTAGACCCTCTGGAACACAATTGTCCTCAAAGATTTGTTAAGTTAGACTATGAATTAAGGTAAGATCCTGGACTTCACTTTACGAAACAGACAAAGCAAATGCTATAGCAATTATGGACAAGGTAGATTATAGTGGAAAAATGAACATGTTATTAGAAGACGAGGGAACTTACGTGCCCCTTAAAAAGCTCCTACACCCACGCTATCCCACCTCTACCCTCATCCCTCCCGCAACACTCCCACACACGGCTAACACATACAATGCAGGCTATGGCATTTTGTTACGAAGATGTTTCACCCACCAGGGTAACGGATAAAGTCCCTGTGGGAGGAAACGTTTGTAAAATAAAATCCCATAACTGTGTCCTATTTACACGTGCATACATTGGGTGTACTGTACCTCTGTGTTACCTCTCCCACACACCTGCCCTCCCTTCCTCCTGCTACACTCCCACACACCTGCCCTCCCTTCCTCCTGCTACACTCCCACACATCTGCCCTTCCTTCCACCTATTACACTCCCACACACCTGCCCTCATTTCCACCTGTTACACTCCCACACACCTGCCCTCATTTCCACCTGTTACACTCCTACACACATGCCCTCACTTCCACCTGTTACACTCCCACACACCTGCCCTCCCTTCACTTCTGCTACACCCCCACACACCTGCCCTCCCTTCCTCCTGCTACACTCCCAAACACTTGCCCTCCCGCTACACACCTACGCTCCCTTCCTCCTGCTACACTCCCACACACCTGCCCTACCGCCATACTCCCACACACACCTACCCTTCTTTCCTCTTGCTACACTCCCACACACCTGCCCTCCTGCTACATTCCCACACACCTGCCCTCCCTTCCACCTGCTACACTCCCACACACCTGCCCTCACTTCCACCTGTTACACTCCCACACACCTGCCCTCCCTTCTGCTACACTCCCACACACCTGCGCTCTCTTCCGCCTGCTACACTCTCACACACCTGCCCTCACTTCCACCTGTTACACTCCCATACACTTGCCCTCACTTCCTCCTGTTACACTCCCACACACCTGCCCTCACTTCCTCCTGTTACACTCCTCACACACCTGCTCTTCCTTCTTCCCTCCTGATACACTTCCACACACCTGCTCTTCTTCCCTTCTTCTACACTGCACACACATCTGTCATTCTTTCTTCCCTCCTGCTACACTCCCACACACCTGTCCTCCTTCCCCCCTGCTACACTCCCACACACCTGCTCCTTCAACATCCCTTCTGCAATACTCCTATACGCCTGTCCTCGTCATCCCCCCCTCTTCATCCCTCTTGCAACACTCCCACACACCTGCCTTCAGCATCCCTCCCTAGTACCATTAGGTCACCCTTCCCCTCCCAAACCATATCCCGAAGTTACCATTCCCCTGCTGCCGTTGCTGCTGCTGCCGCTCCTGCTCCTGCTCCTGCTGCCGGTGGGTCTCCCCTCGGAACAATAAACAAAGTACGCTGCAGCTAGATGGTACGTTTTTGATGCTGTTACTCGCTTATTGCGATACCTGCCAGGGGAGCTGGGGAGCTGGGGGTTAGCAGACCAGATTGTCACCTGATCCCGAGACACTGGGGGGAACGCCACTCTGGGGTAGGAGGGGGTGTTATGTGGAGAGTTCAATACTGTTGACCCCCTCTCGTGCGAGGCTCTGCGTGTAGAGTTACGATGACTTACACAGCACCTCCATAAAGGCCGGGGTATGGCCAGGGAAATAAACCAGAAGCCCGTGAAACGCCCGCGAAGGAGAGATCAATTTTCCCCCGAGAACGCCATACCCATTAAGCCACCCATGTTATTATAAAAGCCACCAATGCCATTATAAAAGCCACCCATGCTATTACGAAGGAAGATCTGTCATCATTTTTTTCACTTCAAAGGACGAATAATAGGCACAATAACGTGACTGGAACCACACACAAATAACCCACACATAGGAGAATCGAACTTAAGACGTCGTTTCGGTCCGACTAATTAATGGTCCAAAATCGGTATCAAAAGGTCTTCATAAGTTTCATTCTCTCTCATTCTCTCTCTCTTCTCTTCCCCTAAGCACAGTTATCTGTAGGTTACCATAGTTCCAGAACCCTCGGTGGCCCGATCCAGGACCAAACCCCCTGCTTGAAATCCCGATCACTCCTACTGCTGGTGTTAGCTCGTGCATCCCAACGTAGGTCAACCTATTGGGCGACACCATAGGTCGGTTCTAAATTAAAAAAAAAATCCCCAGAAAAAAAAAAACTATGATAGGAAATTTTGACTTTCCACAAATTTGTTTCACAACATCAATTCCTAAGACCGTGGGAGAGAAGGGCGGTTGAAATTCAATTGAAAATATGTGAAAATTCTACTCTGGAAAATTAAATGGGGTGGTGGAAGAGTGAAGGGGAGGGTGAGGGAAGGGGATGAGAGGGAGGGTGAGGGGAAGGGGGTGAGAGGGAAGGCAAGGAAAGGGGATGACAGGAAAGGTGAAGGAAGAGGATGAGAGGGAGTGTGAGGAAAAGAGATGGGAGGAAGGGCGAGGGAAGAGGATGAGAGGGAGGGTAAGGAAAGGGAATGAGAGGGAGGGCGAGGGAAGAGGATGAGGGGGAGGGCGAAGGAAGAGGATGAGAGGGAATGGGATGAGAGGGAGGGTAAGGAAAGGGAATGAGAAGGAAGGGGATGAGAGGGAGGAAGAGGAGAAACGGATGAGTCGGAGGGCGAGGTGAGAGGACACAGGAAAGTTCAGAGGGACACAGAGTGGAGGCTCAGGGGGACACAGTGGAGGGTCAGGGAGGGCAGTGGAGGTTCAGGGAGGGCAGTGGAGGTTCAGGGGGACACAATGAAGGTTCAGGGAGACACAGTAGAGGTTCAGGAGGACATAGAGGGGATGTTCCGAGGCACACAGAGGGGAGGTTCAGGGGCACACAGAGTGGAAGTTCCGAGAGACACACAGGGTGACATAGGGGAAGGGGAGAGGGAAGGGAAACGGGGGAGGGGAAAGGGACAATTTCCCAAGTGACCTTCCAACCTGCAGTTCCCCCAAAAAAAACCT
Organism: Cherax quadricarinatus; assembly: GCF_038502225.1. Taxonomy (NCBI): domain Eukaryota; kingdom Metazoa; phylum Arthropoda; class Malacostraca; order Decapoda; family Parastacidae; genus Cherax; species Cherax quadricarinatus. The sequence continues at coordinate 9,126,724 of NC_091318.1, forward strand.
GGAGAGGGGAGCTGCCAGCAGGCGTGTAATAGAGCTGGGTGTTCAGAGCCACCTCCACGCCTCCCACGCCACCTCCACCTGCTGCCTTCCATGCCACCTCTTGTTGCCTTCCACGCCGCCACCTACTGCCTTCTACGCCGCCACCTACTGCCTTCTACGCCACCTCCTGCAGCCTTCCACGCCACCTCTTGTTGACTTCTACGCAACCTCCTGCAACCACTTGCTACTAACGTCCACAGGACTGATATGGGGTGTACAATAAACTATCGTCCACAGGATGGATATGTGGGGCACGTTAACCTTGCCGCTACTATCCACAGGATGGCTACGTGATGCACAACAAACTAGTCGACTGAGCTGCATAATCTAAAATCTAGCCTAACCAATAGTACTAAGTATTGTACTGTTTGCTATTAGCTTAGACCGTGCAGAAAATGACGCACTGAAACGCGTTGGAAAACGAACTTATCTGGATGACCCGTAGTACAGCTGTACATGGAGGAAGACTTTAATTCCGTAGCTTTAGCAGCCTCGGAAAGGATCAAGCTTTCCATCCGTCAGCCAACTTTGGTCATACGGGAGCCTGCGTGGATCAGCCAACTCTGATCATAACAGAGCCTACGTGGATCAGCCAACTCTGATCATAATAGAGCCTGCGTGGATCAGCCAACTCTGATCATAACAGCCTGTGTGGATCAGTCAACTCTGATCATGGTTGTAGTAATGGTATTGCACAATATCGACAAGTTGGTGAATAAGACACACATGCAACACCTGGGTATCTTTATTATGAAGATTGATATTAAGAATGCCGTGCATAAGGTATGCTTCAATGGTGTCTGTGAAGGCGTAGGGTCGAGTTTTGGCAGAGGACCAATTAATAGGATGACTGTGATCTCTAACATGACAGAAAAGAGCATTATTGATGTCGGCAATTAAGCTTGTCAGACAGTGAGCGGCCAATTTGTCCAAAGTATTGGAGATTCCGGAAGCATCGGTGGCAGGAGAGGTACAATCTAGATTACTACGAAGAGTATTAGTTTGGCGAAAAGTAAGTTTGATGTCTAAGGGACAAAGAGTGTTGTTAAGATTTAGGAGACTTAAAATACAGGCAAATAATAATTGACCTCACGGGAGAAGAGACTTGGAGTGAGAAGAATGTCCGTTTAGAATGTGAGTGGGCAGAGCTTATGAAATCGAAAGGGTAGCCAAGGCGAGAGAACGAACTGCAAAAAGTAGAAATTTCTGAGTCAAGAAACTAAGGGTCACAGATGCGGAGGGCAGGGAGAGAGAGAGAAACAAAAAAAAACACTTTTCGAGAAATGGTTTGAAGAAACTAGAGTTAAGCAAAGATATATTGTAAATAGTGAAACCTGATAGAAGGGCACACTCCACTAGTAGGAAGTAGAACAGTTTTGAAATGCTCCATATCAAGGTTAACAAGAATGGGATAGAGAAGAGTTCATAACAACACCAGAGGTTAGAGAATAAAATTTAACTTGAAAGGAAAATAAGGCGAATAAAACACAGACATCAGTATGGGAAGATATAGTAGCCATCCATTGACCTTCACTCTTAAGAAAACTGAAAACATTAAAAGAGACATTAGTGACGAGGGACTCAACGTTAAAACTTAGTATCTGACAGGTCGGATGTGGCCGAATACGTTCGATGAAGTCTTGATGCAATCAAGAGGGTTGGAGACGAGAGGAGCGTAGATGCGTGACTCAGAGAGCGAGGGTTCAGCTTTTTGGAGGTAATCCTGGCCATCAAGGACAACCATCGAATTGCCTTTGTCAGAAGGAAGGAAGGAGGTTATTTGTGTACCGTTTCAGTCACGGCATTGTGCCTTTTTATTCTTTTCAAGAAAAGGCAAGCTGATAGCGACGAGGAAGATGGTGATTCTTAGAAAACAGACTCTCAAGGGCAGGAAAGAGCACCACGAAAGTGGACAGGTCAGGAAAAAATTGAGAGAAGAGAGTGGTGAAAGGAATCAAAGGAGCTATCAGGTCTACCCTTCTTGTATTCTTTAGTCGCTTCACCAACCAGTGGCTTTATCAATTCAATACAAAGGTTAACTGAAAGCGTTAAAACTGAAGACAGTAGAAGGATAGGTAATCGGTCCCTCAGCCTGGAAGGTGTTCACCACCGCAGTCTTGAATCTCAAGCGTAGGCAGGAAGATAGATAGCTTCAACTGCTGCACCTCATCTGACTCCTATATAAGCGACCATCTTCCTGCCTATAAAGCATAGAACTGGTTGGCAAGCGAGTCCTGAAACTCACAGCAGTGCGTCAAACACTCATTATTCCTGCCTGTGTTTCAGATTCATCAAGACCACGTTGGTGAAGACCTTCACCTAGGCTGAGGAACTGATAACCTCGTCTCTTTGTCTCCAGTTTCAAAACCCTCAATTAACCTCTGTATTGAATTGACAAAACCAATGGCAGACGAAATGCCTTCAGATTAAAAATATCCAGGTATTGCAGATGAGTCTTATTCATCAACTCGGATCACACGGGAGCCCCGAGAAGGCCAACCAACCCTGATCACATGGGAACCCTAAACGGGCTAGCCAACCTTGATCACACGGGAGCCCTAAACGGGCTAGCCAACCCTGATCACACGGAAGCCCTGAGCGGACCTAAGTGTAGTTGGGTCCTCTGCTGGTTGCCATATTGTTTTGCCTTTTATTGTAATTGGATTGTTCTGAAGCTTTATATTGGGCGGCAATACAGCGGGGCGAGCCGGTCGACTCCGCCCTTTGTATCTTGATCAGGGTTTGTGCTGGGCTTTCAAATCAACTGTAATAGTCATAGCGGCCGTGTTTTTGCTAATATGATTGGCTCTTTGGCTGATTTTGATTGCAGTGGGATATGATGTTTGCGATTTTTTTATTTATGCAAATATGATTATATGATTTCGGCTTAGGGAGCGCCATGTTGGTCCCCAGCACAGAGAAATGCTGCTCTCCCTCCCCCCTCCCTCCATCCCCCTCTCCCCCTCCCATTCTCCTCCTCCCCCCTTCGTCACCACCTGCCTCCTGCCGCTATGTAACAGTGAAAATTTCATTTGAAGATAAATTTTCATTTCGTCAAATTGTTTTCAACCCTTTACAAAATAAGTTGAAAGTTTTACCAAAAAAAGAGAGAGATAAGGAGAGAGAGAGAGAGAGAGAGAGAGAGAGAGAGAGAGAAAGACAAAGACAGACCGACCGGCATTATGTGTTGCGTGAACCTTTCACACACACACACACACACACACACACACACACACACACACACACACACACATACACAGTCTGTCAGTGCCCAGTTTGACACGTCCACGAACGGCCAGTCCACGAACTGTAGTACATGATGGATCACACGATAACACGGAAAACAGAGTTCAAGAAATAAGCTAAACTCAGAATAACCCCCCTCCCCTCCCCGTCCTCTAAACCGGATAATTGGCTCAGCTAATACCGATCACAAAAGAGTACCGAGATGGGCGAGGAAGTGGAAATTGCAAGAGCGGAAAACAATTACAAGAGCGAGGGTGATTAATGCTGTTTATAATTACGTTATTGGTTATTTCCAAACCTGCCTAATTACCTGTTATAATTGCGGTGGGCTAATCAGCACCGTGGCAAATATAGTTACTCTCGATAATTAAGGAACACCAAACAAGCGTCCCGAGCATAGTCTTCCCCTGCCTGAGCACTCTCTCTCTCTCTCTCTCTCTCATACACACACACACACACACACACACACACACACACACACACACACACACACACACACACACACACACCATTCTCTGTCTCTCTTATTCACCATGTTCCAGTCTTGTAGTTCTGTAAGTTCATTGACAATGAACCTGTTCCAGACTTGTGTTACAAGCTCATTGATAATGAAGATAGTGGTATTTTATGGTTGCAATGATTGTTTTGCACGGTGTTGGGTGGGAAACTGTTGTGTATAGAGGAGATGCATAAAGCGAAGCTTATAAACCAACACTTACGTACGTATATGTAGGCAATTGTACACGTACATAAGCATGAACACACACACGAGCTGTGAATCGACCCCTACAACCACAACTACAGTGCTCGTCACGGCATTATGCCGGGTGAGCGCCCCTGCATAATGCCGTGAAGAAAATCAAAGGCCTACCATACAGGGGGGTCTTTTTTCGTCAGTGCATTGTGCCTGCCGCTACACTCCACAGTGACTCCTCAGTGTTCAGGTGGCTGCCGTGGTGAGAGGAAGTGTTGCACTTTTTTCTTTCACCCACTCCATCTTTTGTCCGGTGTTCCCTTTGGTTTTAGGGCTATACATGTTTGATTATGGGTAAAAGGAAGTCTTTAACATCTGGAACTAAGCTCAAATCATAGGGCTTCACAAAGCTGGGCACCAGACGAAAGAAATAGTGGAGAATGTTGGTGTGAGTGAGCGTTCAATGGGGAACTGGGTGCAGCGTTTCAAAGCTGGTGGCGGTGTCAAACCTCGGCCTGGTCCTTCAAAGAAGACATCTGTTTGGACGTTAACTGTGTTAAAGAAGCAGTTAGAGAGTACATTTAAGATAACTGCTAGAGAATTGAAAGAAAAGAACCCACATCTCTCGGAGGTGTCTATAAGAACTATTAGCAGATGTATGTCAGAACTGGGCTACAGTAGTCTCCGCCAGGTTAAGAAACCGATCCTCTCCCAGCCACAGAAGAAATGTACGCTGGATTATGCAAAGAAATATCTTCACTGGAATCCTCAACAGTGGTCTGAAGTACTTTGGAATGATGAAGCAACCTTCACGGTTACCTGTAACCATGGGGGGGGGGACGTGTACTGGCCCAGAGGTAGTGACCTGCTAGACCCATGCTACACCTGTGGGACCACCAAACACCAAGACTCGCTCATGGTTTGGGGGTGTTTCAGTGCTCAGTGTTGGTGAACTCACTGTGCTTCCCAGAAACCTATATAATTACCTGGAGTTATTGTGTGACAATTTACATGAGGTGTTTGACAAGTGTGGGGCAACGGTTTTTATGCAGAACGGTGCACCGTGTCATACCGCCAAACCTATTGAGAACCTCTGGTCAATAGTGAAACGAAGTTTACTGGGCAAGGATATCAGTTCCATCCCGCAGTTGAAGGCTGCTCAACCTGAGGCATGAAATAATATATCTCCCCAAACTCACAAGAATTTGTGTGAGAGTCTTCCTACACGGCTGAGGGACGTGAATAAGCATAACGGACACAGCACCAAGTATTAAAACCTCAATAAGTGTGCAAATATATATATTATATATTTTATGGTATGTGTTTGTGTTTTGGTACGTGTGTGAGGGAGGGGCGGCATAATGCCGTGACGAGCACTGTAGGTGAGTACACACACACACACACACACACACACACACACACACACCCACACACACACGCACACACACACACACACACACACACACACACACACACACACACACACACACACACACACCTACACACACACACATACCTACACGCACACACACCTACACACACACACCTACACACACACACCTACACACACACACACACACACACACACACACACACACACACACACACACCTACACACACACACACGCGCACACACACACACACACACACACCTACACACACACACACGCACACACACACACACACACACACACACACACACACACACGAGCACACACACACACACCTACACACACACACGCGCACACACACACCTACACACACACACACACACACACACACACACACACACACACACACACACACACACACACACACACACCTACACACACACACCTACACACACACACCTACACACACACACCTACACACACACCTACACACACACACACGCGCAACACGGCTGACGTTACCACAATCATCACGCTAATGCCACAATCTCTGTTTTACTACCTTGCAACAATAAACACGTCATCAACGGCAAGTTGCCTCACACAGCCTGCTAGCTAGAGCCAGCCAAAGCCAGTCAGCCAGTTAGTGCCAGCAACAACTATCCGGCAGAGGAAGCCAGACCCAGCCAGCACACCAGGAATGATAGAGGGAATTAATAAAGATCATAGTCGGCGGAACGTTTTCTCAACAAAATGCCATAACAAGGCATATTGTGTTTTATTAACCGACCAGAACCAGCTAGAGCCAGCTAGAGTCAGCTAGAATAAGCTAGAGCCAGCCAACCGGTCAGTCAGAGCCAGCCAGCCAACCAGTCAACCAGAGCCAGCCAACCGGTCAGTCAGAGCCAGCAAACCAGTCAACCAGAGCCAGCCAACCGGTCAACTAGAGCCAGTTAGAGGCAGTCAACCGGTCAACCAGAGCCAGCTAGAGGTAGCCAACCGGTCAACTCGAAGAAGCCAGCCATCCAGCCGTCTCCTCGAGACTCGCCTGCTAGTGTGCTCAATGAGTGCTCAAGGGAATGGGCATTACACAAATAACCCGCACATAAAAGAGAGAAGCTCCCCTTCCTTTGTATTTGACTGGCTCATCTTCCTTATTTCCCACTTCTACCACTACCACTTCTACTACCTCTTCTTCTTCTACTACAACTACTGTTGAAATTAAGACACATGTGCAGCATCTGGCTGTCTTTGTTGTGGGCGTCTACGATGGGGATGCCCGGGTGTTGTGCATGTGTCTTAATTTCATCCTGTCGGTATTATATACAATTCTTGTACTACTACTACTACTACTACTACTACTACTACCACCTCTTCCTGCCTATATATAGCCGTCCTGCTCCACCTCTGTTAGTGTGACTTTGTCAATGGTCCAAGTCGGACCGAAACGTCGTCGTAAGCTTCTCTCTTTTATGTGCGGGTTATTTGTGTATTGTTCCAGTCACGGTATTGTGCCTTTTTGTTATTTAGGGAATGGGCATGTCTTGATGCCGGTAAACTGTTCTCCATCCTAAGATTGGGTGCTCCCCTCCCCTTCCTCGGATCAAACCGGACTTTCCCCAGGCGCTATAATATGAACCTTATGGCATAAATGTAGTACTAACTAGGTTTAACACCTGCCTTCTCTGATGTTTTCCTCTTCAAATTAGCACTGCCAAATCCTGCTCGGTGTTCCTGTTATACTGGAATCGCCAAATCCGTCTGCAAAGCATTCTCCTCCGAAAAGCATCGCCAAATTCGGCTCCGACATATCCTCTTTCAACTAGCATCGCCGAATCTGGCTCGGACATATCCTTCTTCAACTAGAATCGCCAAAAACCGCCTCGGACGTGGCCAGAAGCGCAAACTCATGCAGGTGACTGCTGGATTTTGCTTGTGAAAACAGAGTGAATTGCGAGGCAGATTTAAAAGGCGGTCGCTGCAGGCTGAGAGATTAATCTCAAGAGAGTTTATTCTGCCTTACTGTCTAAGTGATCATGGGTGTAAGATTAGTCTCAAGATCATGTTTTGTGTACTGTGACGCAGCAAATGGCAGCATGTTTGTACAGAGGATGGATGGCAATACAAGGCTGCCATCACTCTGACTGCTTACTACTCTTTCATCTAATTCTCCCTCTTCCCTCTCCTTTTCTCTCATTCCCTCCCGTTTTCTCCCCTCTTTCCCTTTCCCTACAAAATAAGAAGTCAGTATGTCAACATGTGCTTTCCTTGTGTGTGTGTAAATGTTCGGGTATATGTGTATTGCTTCGTATATGTGCGCGCGCGTGTACGTGTTTACATTCTTTCTCTCTCTCTCTCTCTCTCTCTCTCTCTCTCTCTCTCTCTCTCTCTCTCCCTCTCTCTGTCCCTCCCTTCATCTTCCCCACTTCTCCTATCCCTCTCTTCCCTTCTCTTTCTCTTTTCTCTTTTCCTCTCCCTCTCTTTCTAATCGCATCGAAGCCTTCCCTGCCGCAATAATTTTCTTTGCTAAGTCGAGTTAACGAAGCCCAGATGTCGCACGGTAATGCCTTTCCCCAATTAACCTTGTTTGTACGCCCAGTTGGGCTTTGTGCTAACACCCGGCACCGCCTCCGCCGCCGCCGCAGCAGCAGCAGCAGCGGCCGCCCAAGATACCACGACTAGGGCCCTCCTCCACTCTCATATAGACCAACCCAAGACTCACATGACTCGTCACCTCCCTACCATACCAGCCTATCTTGATTCCATACCACGTTCAAGTTGGACTGACCACATCGTCGCTAGGCTGAGGGAGTGAACATCATCTCTAGGCTGAGGGGCCGAAAACATCATCTCTGAACAGAGAGACTGAACACATCTCTAGACTGAGGAACTAATCTCAACACATTTCACATCCTCCATGATCTTCCTCTGTATTGGGTTGATAAAGCCACTGGCTGGCGAAACGTTTCCACGATAACGACACTGGTAAGTGGAAGAATGAGATAAGTGTATCATTCATCCACTCATCGGTGTTTTGAACCACTAAAATAATAATACACGTCTGCATACCTGGAATCATTATTGAATGACACTTCTCTCTCATTTTCCCCCGTCTCCTGATTGTAACCTCTGTATTGTATTGAAAAAGCCACTGGTTGGCGAAACGTCTTCAGAATAAAGATACCCAGGTGCTGTAAGTGTGTCTTATTCATCTAGATACCCAGAATCCGAAACGTCTTAAGAATAAAGATACCCTGAATCGGTCAAAGACCAGTTTGCGTAAGTCTCATTCTCCTCCTGTTCTTCAAGATTCTCCTTTGTATGGACTGATGAAGCCACTGTGTGGCGAAACGTTTCCTCAATAAAGATACCCAAGAGTTGCACATGTGTCTAATTTATCAATATGTCGGTTCTCTGAACCATTCATCTACAAACCTGTCAGACACTGCAACTTCTTGGGATCTTAATACTTGGGAATTCTTCGCTTGCCTAATTCTTGGGCACGACCTACTTCAACATTGAACAAATGTGACACGACCTATGACTGCTGCACCTCTCCTGCCAACGGTTTATAAGCTCCTTCTCAGCACGTATGCCGTATTCTACTCAAGATTGATGGACTGACCACATCGACTCAAGGTTGAGAGACTGATTACCTCATTCTCCTCCTGTTCTTCAAGATTCTCCTTTGTATGGACTGATGAAGCCACTGTGTGGCGAAACGTTTCCTCAATAAAGATACCCAAGAGTTGCACATGTGTCTAATTTATCAACAGTCTCGCTGTTGGTTGGAGTAAATAATCTGTTTCAGCCTCACTTCAGCGTACAAGTCGCTAGCCAGTCAGTACCGGCCGCTGCTTAGTCGTACTGTTTCCAGTTCAACCGGTATCGGCACGAGTCGAGTCTGTACTGGTTCCAGTTCAGCCTGCACCGGTCCAACTTCAGTCTAATTCTGTTTTTGTTGGTCGAAACCAGCTCCGCATACCCCATTATCTTTTCTAAGCTAATTTAGATTTAGTCTAGCCCAGGAAAATGTATTGACCTGCCCAGTCTAGTTGCGTAATAAAATCGGGTATAATAGTTCTGAACTCCTACGTAACTTGTCTAGTCCCAGGTCAGTACCTGTTCTGTTTACCTTTATCCAGCGTAGCAGGAGTCGGTGCTAGTTAGAGCTCTGTGCAGTCTGTAAACAGTAACGTGTTCCGTTCTAGTATCAGTACTAGATAGAGTAAAGTTATTACCAGTCTAGTAAGTCTTAAACACGATTTGAAGACTGTTTTGACCCAAAACTAAATCCGGACTGATATCAAAATACTCAAAATATGTTTCTACGTATGTAAATATATGGAGCTGGGCTGCAAAACTGGGCTGCAAAGTTGAGCTGCAAAGTGGGCTGCAAAGCTGGGTTGCAGAGAGCTGGGCCGCAGAGAGCTGGACTGTAAAGAGTCGGGTTGCAGAGCTAGGCTGCAGGAAAGCAACACAGCGTCAGTTAGATCCAATTCTAGTATATGTACTGCCGAAGCAAGTACACAGCGTCAGTGCGGCTATAAAAGTCTCGACGTCAGGACCACATCAGCAGCCTTGATCGCATTGTTAGTACACAAAGCTCTGAAGTCTTTCATAATACCCCATGTGTGTACATGTGTGTGGGTGCGTCTGACACATACATATACACACACACACACACACACACACACACACACACACACACACACACACACACACACACACACACACACACACACACACACACGCCTTCGGATAGGGCCGTCACAGAAAAAAATAACCCATATTAAACGGTCTGCTTATAGGAACAATTGATATGTTTTGATCCTTCACAGAAGCCTACACTAAAAATATTCTATACATACATCCCAAAATATGATCTGCATAATGCACAAATAACCAAAACCTAGAAAGAAATTTACGACGACGTTTCAGTCCGTCGGACCAAAACGTCGTCATAAGTTTTCTTCCTGTGTGCGGGTTATTTGTGTATTGTTACAGTCACGGTATTGTGCCTGTTTATTCTTTACAATTTGCATATATGTGATTGTCAATAAGTGGCAATGACGCGTAAGTTCGTAGGTTAGGGACTCACATATGTACACTGAGCTGTTAAAAAATCATAAAATTTAGTGGAGGTGCTAGGAACACAAGTAGAGAACGAAAGCCTGATAATTATCCTTGTGTGCAAGGCACCAACATCAATAGAAGAGTAATTCACCGAACAAATAAGAGACAAAATTTCATTAGCCTTAGAAATTCAAAGGCTAATGTTTTTTTCTTGGAGATTTCAACCTCTGTTGAGATACTTCCTGGTACCATAACTCAGCAGGTTTATACCAGAGAACGAGTAGGCCTAACAGGAGGTCACAGAAAGCATTCGATTTTACAGAAAAATGAAGAGAATTAGTGAAGTCCTGGGACAAGCGTAAATATTATGGCGAAGGTAAGTAAATCAATAGCAAAAAATACAGATATAAAGCAGAAACTAATGTATTCGTACCACATAGAAAAAACACATAAGGAGCAAAATAAACGCATTCAAGAAATTAGGAATGTAACATTAAATTTTTACATATGCAAAATTCAAATAAAAACCATTTAGTATATTTATACTAAAAAAGAAGACTCATACGCCAATGACAGCAAAGAAATGAACGAAATATTTAGGAGTTTAAGACCAAATTAGGGTTTTTTTTAATAAACTGCCTATCCTACAAATTATATCTGATACTAGTAGAAATCCTTCATCACTGGAAAAAGAAAGAACATGACCATACACGAAACACCTCGGCCTCAGTCCTGGACTACGCTACATTAGTACGAGACATTACGATACAGTAGTACGAGAACTGTGTGTTTCTTGTAGTGGCATTTATTAAGGTGAAATCCCAGAGGCCTTACAAAAGTGCGGACGTAGCCTCTCTCCAAAGAGGAGGTAGCAGGGTTCTGGCAAACACTTAGACCAGAAGCACAAATATCACGCACCAAGAAAATCTGTGAAACGCTGCTGCGATACCAACTTTGCTTTTATAGCAAGTATGACCTATACCACCCACGTCACATATTGACAAAATCGCCGAGATTTTGGAAGGAAAATAAATGAAGACATGATCTACATGGATTGTGAAAAGGAACTGGAAAATGTGACCATGGAGTGACAGCTCACAAAATGAGCTCAATAAGTACAACAGGAAAAGTAGACAA